>NW_022631171.1:0-589153 GCF_010015895.1 Lontra canadensis
ACATTTGAACCAGCCTATTACACCTTGATTGGGACTGGAGCCCAAAAGGCTCCCAAAGGGCGGGGCCCATACTCTTTGGTAACTAGGGAGACAGTATGCAGCCCCCCACGGATCAGAGGTCTCCACCTGGCCTGACCCACCTTTGTATCTGGGCTGTTACCTGAAGCTGGTTTCTGGGACTTGTCTCCAAGTAAATCCCCTGGGGGAAGGGGAGCAGGGACAGTTTCTAAATAGGTCCTTACAAAAACGATTAGAAATAATATGGTAGTGAGCATTGAGGAGGTATTTTAGTACGTCTAAATTGCTGGAATTTTTAAGATTTGTATTGTAAGGGCCTATTCAGCCAGAGCAGCCCCACCCCAGTTTTACTGCCATTTTGCTGTAAAGCTTAAATTGACCTTGCCCCCCCACCCCCCCTGCCAGGGGAACTTATTTAAAAGCAAGTCCGGGAAACCAGTCCCAGGTAACAAAGTCCAAGTACAAGGGTGGGTCAGGCCAGGTGGAGGTATTCAATCAGTGGGTGCGCATATTGTCTCCTAGCTAGTAAAATGTCTCATCCTAGTAAAATGAGGAAAGTTTAAAGAAATAATTCAATAGTCATCTGGAGAAATAGTCCTAGAGGCTGTGGATGTGTGGCTGGGATTTTCAAACAATTAGTCCAATCAGACAAGAATTTGGTTATAGTCTCATGGAGACAGGACTAGAACTTCATCACACTTTTAAAAAAGCTAACCCCTGAACAACTGAAAAAGGCAGCGTGGACTACAGGGGTGATGGGAAAAGGAAGCTAGGAAATGCAGTAGGAAATGCAGCTGGGGGAGACTGGTGAGTAGCATTGAGAAGGCGAGTCCCCACCTTGGACTCCCACAGCTGAACTGCTGTGGCCACCTGAAAGCCAATTTCTGGCTCACTGGGCTACATTTTGATAATTCTGCTTCCAACAAGGGGCAGAATTCATCTGTTGGTATACTACATTCCCTTGGCAACCATATTACTGTCACAAGTGACAATAGTTTGAGTTTATACCAGAATCACACCCCAGTGACATGGCCTGCCTTCATACAAGGACATGGAAAAGTTAGTACTTACTGATTCATTCATTCACTTATGGGAAAATGGTTTGAGTGAAGATATTTAGAATACAGAGCAGCACAGGCATGCTTGTGAGGTAAGTCATCCAAATCCCAAGAAGACAACTTGGACACGCTGTGAAAGTGATTTCTTGACATTCCAATTACAACCACAAGCCTGTACCCACCCACCTCTTAACATTATCACATAGCTCATGGGGTGAGATTTCAACTAACTCTACTGTGAATACTCTATTGATAATGGTAAATAGCCAGTTACTCAATTAATCAAAACTTTTTTGAAAAGCCTCTCCAGTGTTTTAAGGAGTGCACCATTGTTCAACACAGAGGTAGTTTGGGAAATACCAGGTACCAAAGTTGGAAGGTGACTTGTCCAGCATCGTAAATCCCTGCAGATGTCAGGACCAGAGTGATGACAGAATTCTTGTATAATTTTTGAGTGCTCTTATTTCCAGGGTGCAAAATAGGCCACAGTTGCAAATGTTGCTCACTCATGTTTTCTTGCACTCTTCAATGCTACAGGCTAAAATATGTTGCTTTTAAGGATCTAGCTATGTATATTGTTGTATATGAAAACATAAGGACAGAGTATACATTACTAGATCATGTATAAACTTTTTAAAGTTAATACCTGCATATATGGTGACAGCTCCAGAAATCATACTTTTAAGCAGGTTGAAGAAATAAACTTGTTGTACATAACTGCAATTGATGAGGTAATTCAGGTTTCATGTATACTTGTGGGATTAGGCTTTACACTTACAGGAGTTAGCTCATTCTTTAAGAAACTAAGCAGTTGATGTTAGAGAAGCTTGAACTGGTTAAGTAGACATCCACCGATACAGAATTCCAAAGAGAATACAAGTGACACCTATGTGAGTTATTCACTCAGTAATATTACTGACTAGTGGAGGAATTAACTGATGGCATTTCTAAATCAGTCTAAGAAAGGAGTATTACAACATCAACTGGGAATTAGACTGTCAGAAGCATTTTTGTTATTAGGTTCCATAAAACATCTTGCAGAAGCAACATAAAACATTTATAAAAATAGCCTCTGAGTGTGCTGGAAATTCCTGAATTGTCCATTTTATAGTGATAGTTCAGTAAGAATGGGGGGGATTTCTCCCTCTAGCAGGCCTAGCGCCTGCTCTGAAGGGAAAAGATTGGATGACATCTGTTAAAATAGCTGAACAGCACAGTATTTTAATGGGGGCACAGACACTAAATAGACATTGCTGGGTATATTCTTATGTGATGCATGTAATTATTGCTTTGATGAGGAGAGCACATGGAGAATTAATCTTGCATTTTGTAGCACTGAGGTTTGCCACTTCTTTCCATTAACATGGGGACTGATACTGCTAGTAAGCCTTATTTATTTTAAGGTAGGAATGGAATAGGTGGAGTTCAAATGAAATGGTATCCAAGTCTGAGAAGCTTAAGAAGTATGTAAACCAAATAGTTTACAGCTGACTGCAGTCTCATTACCACTATGTTGAGAAGTGTTTGAATTTCCATCTTATTCATAAAGATAATAAATTATAGAAAGCATTTTTAAAATTGGCCAAAGATGGCTTGTTTATATTCTGAGACTATGACTAATATAAAAGCTATTAGTGGACAATGACATTTTTAACTGCTTCCAGTTTTTACTAAGTAAAATTCATATTTGTGGAAAATTATTTTAAACATTGAATTTTGTGGCTTTAGACATCATTAAATCATTCTAGTCTAAAAAAATTTCAAGGATATCTGTAACGATTTCTAAATATTAAGGGGTAATAGCTACTTTGCACCTAACTTGAGAAAGGATTGTGATGGTTTAAAAAAGACAATTTTTATCCCCTGCTACTCCTTTGATTGTGAGTTGGTTCTGTTAGTTTGACCAAAAGACAAGAGACAGAATTTGATTTTGCTACTTCTCTTTCAGGAATGCTGCATTGCTTAGAAAGCCAGGGTATTATGATGGAGGCCACAGAGGGAACCAAAGTATCCCTGGTGACAACCCCAACTAATCTTTAGATATTTAAGTGAATATGGAGCATCTAGCCTAAATTGAGTAAACAGGTGACTACAGCCATGTGAGCAACTAATTGTTTTGGAAAGAACAGTTACACAATAAATCCTTGATACAGAAATTGGCACCAAAATTGTGGGGCTGTCATAACAAAAAGTCTAACATTTGGCACTGCCTGACCAAAGGCCAGAACAGTGAAGGAGTTGTCTGTGAAGGTTGGGAAAGTAGAGAAACTGTTACTGGAAGCTGGTAAGATGAGGACATATTTTGCAGTAGTCAGATGGCAAAAGTAACAAATGTGTGCTTCTGGCTAAAGTTTCCAAGAAATGTTCAAAGTGACAACTGATTCATTTTAGCAGTGTATAATGAGACATGGGAGAGATGGTTCCAAAATGCAGGTCTCTGGGAAATGTGACTTGATGAAATACGAAGAAACATTTAAAAAAATCGAGGCTCTGGCAATTATACAATAATAGCACAAGAAGAAAAAACAGAGAAGCTTCAAAGAGACCACGGGCTCTACAAGGAAGGAAATGTAATCATAGCTCAGGACTTGGATCAGCAAACAGTATTTAGTCATGACAATGTAAATGCTAGTTAAAAAGTAACTGTAAATTATTGGAAAAGAGAGCAGAGAGAGTTCTAATGAAATAACTAAAATTTCATATAAGACAGTAAACTGATAAATTATCAAGTAAACTGCAGTATAGTCATGATTGGCATATAAACTAAAAAAGTCTAAAAAGTAAAATTTTACCTCTATGTGGTACAACTGGGAAATAGGACAGGGACTTAGGGGTGTATTAATTTTTTTGAAAGCATGTACATGTCTTATACCATGAAAATTTTAAAAAATGAAAGTGAAGGTTAAGCTAATTTTTGTTCATTCTGTTCTTAGCATATGCAGAGGTACCTTTGCAAAAAGAAATTATCCACGTTTCACATGTGCTTGAATTTTACTTGCAGAAAAATATGATTTAAACATTCATCCCTGGGGACGCCTGGGTGGCTCAGTTGGTTAAGCAGCTGCCTTCGGCTCAGGTCATGATCCCAGCGTCCTGGGATCGAGTCCCACATCAGGCTCCTTGCTTGGCAGGGAGCCTGCTTCTCCCTCTGCCTCTGCCTGCCACTCTGTCTGCCTGTGCTCGCTCTCGCTCCTCTCTCCCTGACAAATAAATAAATAAAATAAATAAATAAATAAACAAACAAATATTCATCCCTGGAATAAAGATATATTTCTATTAGAGTCTGAGTAGTGAATTTAACAGCTTTTGACTCTGCAAAAAATCTTTACAATAGCTAATATTTATCCAGTACTTAATGTTTTTGAAATTGTTCTAAGTACCTTGTATTAATTTTCATCACTTAACCTTCAAAATAACCTTAGGAGGTAGGTCCTAATAGTATACCATTTTATACATGAGAAAACTGAGGTTCAGTTTAAGTTGCCCAAAGTTAAGGTTAGATCTAGAAATGGAACTCAGGAGTTCTGATGCCCCAAAGCACAATACACATTGACCATAACCAGAGGGGTAAGAACTCAGTGAGTTCTGACTTCCAGGTTTCATTTTTCTTTTTAACTAAGAAAACTGCATTTTCCTTACATGTGTTTTATAAAGGGTTATATGAACACTGATAGGATGGATATAAAAGAAGAAAAACTAAGAGCAATAAAATCCAACATTAAAGAGGAGCATTAATGAAACGATGGCTTTCATGTGTTAGGCCACTTTGATTCCACAGCACAATGACCACATATTTATGTGTGTGACGGGTACCAAATAAGTCAAAACAGTCCATCTGGCAGATTCATTTAGGCTCAACCAAATCTGCTTGACAAAACCATTCTGTATATAAAGTAGTTTATTGCTTTGGTTTTTTTTTGCATTGAGATGTCATGGAAGGATTGAATAGAAACATGTGAAATCATTTGCTCATTTATTCATTAATATGTTGTCAAATTCAGTTATCTACACACTATGGTGTTTATTCCATTTTCTGTACTATTAGATATACATATTTAAAAAAATATTTAACTTATTTTTAAGAAGAAATTAAATATTTTCTGAAAAAGAATCATTTAATTATTGTTCTCTAGCAACAAACCTGAAACAAGCCTCATCCAACTCAACTAACTCATTTAAATACCTTTGCTCCATAGCAATTTGTCTACATACCTAGTTTACACAATTCTATTCTACATAACACTGTTTTACCCTGTTACATAGTATATAGTTAAAGAACATTTTTGTAATAAACATGTTTCTCTTTTGATTTGATACAGAACAAGATTTTTCACACTTCCCAGCAATCACTCAAATATATTAAAAATGTATCCTCCTTTAAAAGGCACACACATTTACAGGTTCAAATCTTTATTGTTTTAAAATTCTACATGTCTTTTACAATACAATACTTTGTTATTTAAATGACCTCTAAATGGTTAATGTACAATGAATATGCTTTTTCTGAAATCAAACCATGAATTACGATTTCATCAGTATGACTATTCTAAACCAAATAATAAAGAGGTTGGGAAGTCTCCAGTGCTGCCTTTGAAACTGTCGATAGCACAGACTCTTCCCTTTAGAACCCAGGTGACCACTGTTGAAAGTGCTTTTGAAGATTGCTGATTATGGCTGATCTTAACATCAGTCACTCAAATTAAGAGTTTCTTTTTGTTTTGAAACATCAAAGGGCATTTAAAAAAATAAATGAAACAATTTGCTTTAGTAATCTACAGAGGCAAACTCAAAGTTATGATTATCTGCATGCAATAACACTCCTCTTTAAATAGTTTTGAAGAATTTATACATTTTATAAAGAATGTGTTTAAGAGTGCAAGTTTTCTGATATTGATTTCACAAAAGGACAAATGCTGGTAATAATAACTAACATTTAATATCTAAGTCCAAGCTAATGTATATGTAACAGGCAATTAATATGGCTAACCATAAGCCACAATGCAGGGTATGCCCTTTGAGAAAATGAACTAGTTTGGTCCGCATTTCTAGTTATTTGGGTAAAAAAACAAAAACAAAACCATTTTAATTCAGCCAAGGGTTTTGATGAATTTATTGTTCCTAAAACGTAGCCAGTTAAAAAGTAAGTGATATACACCAAGTATATTGTCACGGTGACTTTTGTATAAAAAGATGACCTGCTGTTTTTGGAGTGATGAATAAGCACTGTAGGACAAATCAGAAAAACATCACAGAATGTTTAATTTCTTCCATAAATTATACTTTCTTATTCCATGACACAGCTTTCACTCTGTAGAACTTTGTCCCCAAAGGAACTTTAAATCTATTTTGTGCCTAAAAAGAGAAGAAAAAGAATCACTTAAATGGGTAAAACCAAATTACAGAGGTGCTGTCCTATCACACTACTCAATGCTAGAGTACTGGGGGCTGAAAAGTATGGGTGAGGAGAAGTCTTTATAAAATTATACAAGATCCTGAGAGTATACTGAACCACTAATACTGATGGAAGAAAGAGCTGGTAATCACTGCTCAAGAATATAGTACAAAGGGAGACATGTGTCATGATTTTAAGTATCAAAGCACCCTCAAAGCACTGTTTTAAGTTTCATTAGTGTTTTGGAGCAGAGGGGCCCCAAATTACAGCGAGTCAGGAAAAACGCTCATTAGATTCCATTGGTTCTATAGCATTGACACTGCTGACATTAGTCACGTACATTTTTAGTCATCATTTTTTTTGCATTCTTTCTTCAAAAGGGTTAAGCATATGAAAATCAGAAAAAACAACTCTGCTACAAATAGATTCACTTTTAATCACCAGTTATGCAGTGTGTTTTCTTTTTTTTTTTGCACAAGAAAACATAATGGTTCTAGAACAGAAACGTGCAGTTATTTTCATGTACAGGCCGACTAACTGTTGGTAATCTACCTACATCCACTCTCTAAAGATAAATAACAGATACTTATAAAATCGGTGGTTCATACTCACAACTCATTAAATTCAAGGTATTAATGAAATGAGCTAAAGGACAAACCACTGCCCTACTAACAATTTCTATGTGAAGTAGTATGTGAATCTGAATCTTCTTGATAGTTTCTAGGTTTATATCTTTTGATGTAGTTTTTACCTTTTTGGCTTGACAGTATTCCTTTTCCATTACTTTTCCAAGTACCCAGGGTCTTCTAGATGTACCTGAAGCTGTTGAATGAAATTGTTAATTTCTTTTTAAAAGTAAGGATATAATCACCCATGAAAACATAACTGCCAGAATCAAACCAAATAAAGTTCTCTAAAGTAAAAGAAGGTATAAGACAAAAAACAAATTTGTTTATAAAACAAATCACTAAAATACAAAATGATTTGTAAATCAAAAATGAACTCCTTTTACTTTTCAGCCATAGTTTTGGCTTTTCTCACTAAATATAGACGATAAATTCTATCACAGAACTAACAAAGTTCAAGAAATACAAATAATCTAAGTACAAATCATGAACGAATAAATCTAGGAATTCTAAATTAGCTCAACAGTGCCATCTACTGAAAGTGCTAAGGAAGATGACCATGTCTATTTCTGAAAGACAGTTACTCAGACAAAAATTTTTTTCTAGGTTCAAAGCAAACCACTGACCTTTCCTTTGGTGTTGGGGGGGGGTGGTGCTTTGAATGACAGTGCTCAAGGGCAGAAGTTGCATCTGCCTGGCAGCCTGGCATGCCTTGGCATGGAGTGTTAACATCATCAGTGCAGAAAAAATGGCAGTTAAAGGGTTAAAAACCAAGTCTGGAAAAGACAGTGCTTATGTGAAGGGGAGATGGAAAATGTGGGAGGAGACAGGCTGAAAACAATAATCCTCATAGAGCCAAAGTGTGACAAGCTAAGAAAAGGAAAGTACTCCATTTTATTTTTAAATTCATCAGAAGATAAGTTTTTAAAAGAGTTGATTTCAAAAGTATTTGGCCAGTAAATTATCTGGTTAGGCTAAAGCCTTTGAGATTCCTAAGAAAAGACAAAACTGATTTTTATTCTGTAAACATTATCTGGCAACATATAAATGAAAGATATTACAAGGGGTGCCTAGGTGGCTCAGTTGGTTGAGTGTCTGCCTTCAGCTCAGGTCATGATCCTAGGGTCCAGGGACTGAGTCCTGCGTTGGGCTCCCTGCTCAACGGGGGGTCTGCTTCTCCTTCTGCCCCTCCTCACAGTCATGCTCTCTCTCTCTCACTCACTCAAAAATAAATAAAATGTTTAAAAAAAATTTTAAAAAGATACCATGAGTAAACTATTAGAAATAAAAATATATAGATGTATCACATAATAGAAAGATAAAAGCCCCTAAGCCAAAGGATATGGAAAATATTCTCAAGAGTAATATAGCACATCACAGACAATCCATGATTTCTGGAAAGAATGACCTAAAACTAAATACTTATGTTTTGTTTGAGGAGTAATAAGTCCCACTGTCATGGGAAAAAAACAAAACAAACAAACAAACAAAAAAAACAAACAAACCACTCTTAATAATCCCTAGGGCAATGACAGAGGGGATAAGGTAGCATCATCCCCAATTGGCATCCTCTGTTCCCCATTTCTAAAAAAAAAAAAGGGTGGAGGGGAGAGAAGGCTGGAGTTCCTTGGTAAAATAAGATTGTTAAATTCTTTTCTCCAAGACTTCTGAGAACCTTTAAAATGGTAACATGCACTGTGAATCTCTAAGAGTATACAGTGTTTCTTAGATTTATTTTCATTTATTTATTTATTTTTAAAAAGATCTTATTATGTGACAGAAAGAGACACAGCAAAAGAGGGAACACAAGCAGGGGGAGTGGTAGAGGGAGACGCAGGCTTCCCACTGAGCAGGGAGCCCAATGAGGGGCTCGATCCCAGGACCCTGGGATCATGACCTGAGCTGAAGGCAGACACTTAACACCTGAGCCACCCAGGCACCCTTCATTTAATTTTTTAAAGATTTACTTATTTGTGAGAGAAGGGCAGAGAGAGAGAATGCATGCATGTGGAGGGAGAAAGGGAGAGAATCTTCAAACAGATTCCCCCTGAGCTTGGAGTCCAACACAGGCCCAAGATCACAGCCTGAGCTGAAACCAAGAGTTGCACATTCAACCAACTGAGTCACCGAGATGCCCCCACATGTTTCCTAGATTTAAGCACTAACTCTCCTATTCTTGGGAAATGCATATTGAAATATTTAAAGACAAAGATCCATGATATAACTTAGGCTCATATGGTTCCAGGCAACAAAACAAAACAAGCACCCATTTGTGTATATTTATGTGTTTATACATTTAGACATACACCTGTAGAATAAGGCAATGGGGCAAAATGTTAACAATAGCTGAATCTGAGTAAAGGTGTATGGGTCTTTTTTTTTTTTTTGCTCTGTACTTATCATGCAACTCTTTGATAAATAAAAATCATTTCCAAATAAAAAGCTTAAAGAAATGAGACAAAAGAAACCCACAGAAAATCGAAACAATACCAAGTTCACTGTTTTCAAGACACAAAACCAGTAAGCTGTAAGGTTATCTTCTCATTTTTCAAAGTCTTACGAAAACTATACAAGTCTATGGACATTCACCAATAGCCATGATGGACTAATTATGTGCATGGGCCTAGTTCAAGAGTTGGTATTTGCCCATGTTGGTTAAGTCATTCCGAAAAGAAATATCAATGTAAATGGACATACATTCTTGTATTTTAATAATTCTATTTAAGCTAAGTATCCCAAGGTTTCTATTCTTCTAAGATCAAAGTAATTATAATAGACATTGTAATTTAGTAAATTTTAACAAAACTATTTTTTAGAAAGCCTTAAAAAATTAAGTATTGACAAGTTTAATGAAAAACAAGGTAGGAACATAAGATGATAATAAATAAGAAAAGACATTTTATAGCTGGAGAGACTATTTCTTCTAAAAGCAGTCTTTTTTGCCTTTTTAAATAAATGACTGTGAACTAAGCTTTAATAGGCTGCATTTATATGGGAATTCTGACAATATAATTCTACTTTTGCTAGGGTATGAGATACTTGACCCAAATGCACTAAATATACTCTAATTTTGAACTGTCCAGAGTCCAGGAAAATAATCTAATACTGATTTTATAAAAAAAAAAAATTAAGCAGAGTTCCTTCTTAGTGATTTGTTATACTCAAACAAGAGGGTCAAAAAATCTTTGATATATTCTCTACACTCCAGGTTTAATATTTTAGTTATGGATGTGACACTTACCACCCTCACCTGGTTTGAGATCCAGGGCAGGCAGAGACTCCGAATGCAGAAAATACAAGGTTGGACTAACAGTAAATAACACATAATTGTCATGGCGCTCATCTAGGATGATGAGTACCAAATCTCCAACCTGAAAACTGAATAAAGGAATATAATTTATTGTCCTTAATAGTTACTGCCACACTCTTCTGAAAACTTTTAAGTATATATTCTGCAATGTTCAACTCTATATTCAAATATCAATGCATTATTAAAACTCACATTAACACATGATTTTTTTTTTTTTTTAACTCTACCCTGCTCCCGGTGGGAGTGCCGGTCATACATAGCACATGTTCAAAGGGTGATGCCCATGACACTCAAAGACCAAAATTTTTAAATTTCTAATACTATTGTTTAAAAAAAAAAAGTAATGCTTGGATGAGGGGGAGAAAAAAACGCTATTATAGTCACCAATCACAGGAAGAAGCTATTCATCTCCATCTTCCATCTTAGAACATGAAACAAATTCCAAGTGAACTTATTTATAGTCACAGTGGAAAAGAAAGACTACATACTATTTCTTCTGTCTCCAGGTATAGAGCTCTTCAATTTGAAAGAAAAACCTACTGTGCTCAGTTCATGTACTTAGTTAGGTTTAAAGAGGACAGTGAAAATTAATGCTTTAGGGTGAAGGCCCAAAAGAAGGAGCAAGGAAAGAAAGAAATGGGTACAACTGCCCATATGCTTTAATTGGTTTTGCGTCTTCAGAATCATTTTTAGAATGTTGTTCAAAATATGAACAGGCATTTAAAGTTAATCTTTTGACCTTACTGAATTTATCAGTTCAAGTAGTTTTTTGATGGAACCTTGGGGGTTTTCTACATAGTACCATGTCATCTGCAAATAGTGTAAGTTTTACTTCTTCCTTGCTGATTTGGATGCCTTTTATTTCTTCTTTTTGTCTGACTGCTGTGGCTAGGACTTTCAATACTATGTTGAGTAAGAGTAGTGATAGTTACCAGAGGGGTAACTACCAGAGGGGTAGTGGCGATGGATGAAATAGGTGATGGAGATTAGGAGTACATTTATCATGATGAGCAGTGAGTAACACAGAATTGTGGAATCACTATATTGTACACCTTAAACTAATATAACACAGTATGTTAACTACACTGGAATTAAAAGTAAAAACTTAAAAAAAAAAGTTAATCTCAGATTTCTTAGTTGTCAAGATAATTTAATTTAGTAGGTCCTATACCTGAAAAATCATCAAAATCACTGGGAAAGCTTTTAAAGGATAATAGCTTTTCCCTTAATTGCTCATCCTACAAATACTTGATGCCTACCTAACAAGACGTGGCAGGAATGGTTTTGGCTAAATACCAGAACACCTTCAAGAAGGTAGACAGGGCCTCTCTTTGGGCAGTTAAATTTTTTTTTTTTTTCTTTTAAAGCTCATCTCAAAACTGGATTTGATTTGACATACAGCTGATACATAAAAGCAGATACCAGTTACCTTTCTAACATCACTGAGAAAAGATAAAATTCTAATTAGAAGTTGAAGGCCAGAAACCACAGATGTCTGACAACCAAAAATTTAGTTGACAGACCTATTATAGACAAAAATAAAGGGTCTTGTAAAAATAGTTAGTTTACTGATTTTTGTATCTGTCCTGATAGGTATAGGATATGTGTTGTTCACGTGTTCATGTGCTGCTGACAATGCTTTTGAAAAACTTTATTACAGAGATCCTCCTTTTAAATAGCCCATGCCAAAAACCAACATATTATGATGGGTAATGGGGTCCTGGAAGACTGTCTATGAAATTATTCAACTGATAAATAGCATATTATGAAGTTGTAGTAGTATATCAATAAAATGAAATCTGAAAAATAAAAATAAGGGAACAGTACAACTTAAAAAATCTGACTCTCCAACCTATAATGTAAAAGGAAATAGGATTTACAAGAGGTGGCATTAGCTGAAAAGTAGAGTCAAAAGGAATATTTGTGTATAAATGATAACTGAAGCTGTAATGACTTCGAATATAATGCTAATGTTTCCAAGAATAATTTAGAAAAACTATGCTTTTTAATAAAAAATTTTTACTACCAATGGGTATAAAACACTCAGCTCAATGCACTTGAATCTGAAGGACTACAGCCACTGAAAAATATTTTCATTAACAATTCAATAAATCAATAAATTAAAAAAAATCAATAAATTTATTTCACATGGAAAACAGAAAATATATATATATAATACTTACTCTCTAATAGCTATCTTTTCAGAATGCCTTGAGGATACTGAAGACATGCTCTGAGACATCTAAAAAAAAAAATGAATGAAGTTTACATAATTAAAGCACCACATATATTTATTAGGTCCTTGTTGCAAAAATTTCTTTTGATGTCACACATATTCACATCTGTGTCCCAGCTTTTAAGAGTCCAAATATGATGTTCATTAATGTAATTGCTTTCCTTCAACAATGACTTTCAGTGGGCAAATTCACCTACATTTTTACATATGGTATTTTTTAAATCAAATTTGGCTGCATTAAAAACTTTAAATATAGAATCATATTTTATTTATAATTACACAGTTAATATTAAATATATCACAGAATAGAGATTGACAAGTTTTGGAGAAGCGTTTGCCAATTATAACACATCAGTTTCAAATCTTTCATTTTGGTAAAAGAACAAACCAAAAAACTCTTGAGCAAAATCTTATTCAAAGGTCCAATATCTAACTAGGAAAAACAAATATAATACTCCTCTGGTTAAAATGGGGGTGGGAGAAAAAAGTCCTGAGAATTGGTAAAGTCCCTCACTTACCTCCAAGGCAACTTCTGAGAACTTCAGTTTAAAAACCCACTATTCCCAGCAAGGGCTAAATAATGAGAGGTGTGACTGTCCTCCATTTCCTCTCCTGATGAGCACAATGGAATGGGACATGCTAGCTGATGTAGTGCTGCCTTAGCTCAGCTGGGACGGCTTGCTCTTCAAACAGGCTTTAATCCATCATTTATACCATCACATGATACATGGGACATGTATCCCATGGTCTTGGGGCCTGAAAGGATGGCAATGATGCCTATATTTCCCAAGCAGAGTGGGTCCATTACACAGTTGTACAAATCAAGGACAGATAAATGAATTTCTCTTTGTTTAATAAGTCTAATTCTGATGCTCAGAATTTCTTCCATTGCCCTCTGAACATTATCTGGAACGATGGAGGGTCTCATTAGCATTTGGAAACAAAATAAAACGAACAACAAATAGTAAACAGAAAGGCCTAAAAGTGTAGTAACTTATTATCAGAATCATCGAAATGGTCTATATGCTGCCAGTAAATACAAGTTTGATTGTCCATTTTCCAGACCATATTCAATTTTATTTTGATTTTTAATTTTTTCATATATTTATTATAAAATAAACAAGGGTTTAGATTTAAGAAAACACTGAAAACAGTTGTAAACTGATACGAAAGTATGCTTTACACTAAGTTACATCTTTGGGTGGAAGTGGGGTACTCTTTGGATCTGAAGGGCAAAAAGCTTTCATTCATAAACACTTCCCAAGTATCAACTGTGTACCAGTTACTAGTCTAGGTGCTAAGAACACAGAAAATTGATTATAATCCTTGCCAGACACAGCTTATATTCTACTGGAAATACTGCATAAAACAGCGTATTGAATGATTTCTGGGATAGGCAATTCTTCTTAGTCTTTGTGAACAAGTTTCCTCTACTTAGAAAAATAGTAAATAGCCTTAAGATTATCTTGGTGATAAATTAATAATTGACTAGAATGACTACAGACTAACTGACTATATGACCAATGACTATAGAATTAAGATGTGATTTACACTGTTTGAGTTGGGGAAGAAAGGCATATGAAAGAAAGCAGATGTTTCCCTATAAGACACAATTTTTAAAAAGCTCAATTCTAATCAGTACCTTAAAAGTTTTCAAAAGTATTGAACACAGGCCTTAGATTATTCCTATTTTGTTGTAAATTACAATTATTAGAACTTGAAAAATTAAGTAATTGCTTTATTAAAACATGTAAGATCAACTGTATAACTGTTCAAGTAACTGGTTAAGTCTGCAGGTGACAGCAGAGCCAAGATTAATTCAAGACCATATAGTCTCTCATGCAAGGTGTCAAGGTCAAACAGCTCAAGTTAAATTAAAAAAAAAGAGAGAAAAAAAAGAGAAAAAAAGGGGAAGGGATACAATGTATTAATTATTCACACTTCCATGTGAACATGTTAATTTTCAAAAGGCCTATGAAGAGTACCTCTAACTTTGTTATGGATTTAAGAATCCTAACTTGATGTTATAAATACACATAATTATGGAATCCTAAGTGATCATAGCTTTTAATCAGAAAACTGCTTTGATTTTATTGATTGATTTTAACATTATATTAGTAAGGTAGTCCACTTGGTCAGTTCTGTGGCCACATATAGTAACTCTGAAACAAGGTCATCACTGAGAATCAATTCATTAATGACCCACATGGCCCAATGAAACTACTAGAAGTAAATTAACCAAGCCATACACATCTCTGATGGTATTTATAGTGAATGATAATGCACAAAACATTTTGAAATGTTAATATCTATTTGGCAAGAAAAATAACTTACCAGTCTTTGATTTAACCGCTTGTTTTCTTCTTCTTTCAACTGTAATGTCTGCAGGAGAAAAAAAAAGACCCCTGTGGTTTAATCCCCTGTACCTTCTCAAATTGAAACTTAGTAATTGTCAAAATTTCCTGAATCTTCACATTAATGTTCTGATCTACTATGAAAAATTAGGATATTCTTTTTTATGGGTCTTTTCCAACTGTTTTAATTATTTACAGGCGTAAGAGAGAGTTAGAATAATTTTAGGTACATTTACCTAGGCCTAGAGTTCTCAGAATTTAACATGCATTAGAATTACTTGTGACACTTGCAAATATGCAGTAAGTAGCTAAGCTCTATCCCCAAAGACTCTGTAAGGAATAGATATGAGGCAGGGATAGGAATAGGTATGGCAAAAGAGAAGGATTCTGTAGTTGTAACCCACACTCCACCTGATTCTGACAAAAGTGATCACACAACCCTTTAATAAAAAAAATGTAGAAAATCTTAAAAGCCTAAGGAATGAAAAGTGGTCTATGAACAAAGATACGTTAACTATGAATCAAAATTACATATAACCTGGTAGTACAACTGGGAGGAAACCATTACTGCCAATTTTTTCTTGTTCAATTAATCTCTTAAAAATCCCTTTTCTTCTTCGTTATTCATATTCTATTTTTGCCCAATTCTAGAAAATATTTACCTTGCTTTTGAAATACTTAAGTTCATAATTATAATGTTCTGTACATTTTGAACTGTTATTGAATAAAACCATTATTCCATATATTCATTTTATAAAGAACACCAATCTTTCTTACTGAGAGAGACTTCAATTATTGGGAAGAAATGAAAAGGAAAGGACTGAAATACCACTGCCAAACATTTAGCCAGTTGGATTAAAAAAAAAAAAAAATGACAGGATTTCTCAAAACGTTAACCATTAAAGTAACCATTAAAAACAAGATTAACTTATAAATACAACTGTGTATGTTTTCAACACAAGGTTTATGTAACTGCATCTCCAGAGTGAACATAGCAAACATTGTATTTCAAGAAAGCAATTTACTTACTCGTTCTAACAGCATTATTCTCTGTTTTTCTTCAGATAGCATATGAATATTTTCTCTAAAAGACAATGATTTATTTTAGTTTAAGTTGTTTAAAATTCTGAACTTTACATTTTCCAATAAGATTTGGAAATTTTATGCTAACTTTAACTATTAATACAGAGCACTTAAAAATTTAAAGGTTTGTACTAAATTTTCAAAAGCAGCCTATTTAAATAAGGATACATTTCAATGGTATATATTCTTTGTACCAGGTCTTGAACCTAGGTCTATAAACTGTTTGAAATTATAAGCAAAACTTTGTGCATGCATTTTTCTAGAGATAAGGTCTTCTAAATTTTAAGTTTTTTTTCCCCCACTCTTCTTCCTATTTGTGGAGTTAATCTATGTTACCAATCAAGTGGTACTTCTTGGGGGGCTTCACCATTAAAACTAGAAACAAAACAAAATGCTACAAATCCTTGAGTAAGCTACAGAACTTAAAGTTTTATTTTATAAAAAAATAAACCAAATATCAATAGACTTCAAAAGTATTACTAAATGGCTATAAATGTGCCATGTATGAATCTGCCCATCACACTAAAATACTCAAAAATTAGAAAAAAATGTAACAGGGTGGAGGCTTGTATTTTTACTTCTACTATTATTGGGAAATAAAATTGTGAGACATTCGAAGTATAAAATATGATGATTGTGAAAGCAGATCCTCCACTGAGTTAACTAACACCTCCATCACTTACCTTTTTTGCAAGGCAGGGACAACACTGAAATTCTATTCTCCTATCCCATTTCAAATACACAACACATACTGTATGTATGTATGTGTATATATATATCTACATATCCTCAGGTCTTACTCATCTTACAACTGAAAGTTGCACCTTTTCCTCCCACTTCCTGGCAACCACTTTTCTACTCTACCAGTCTGATTTATTAGTTAAAAGGTTCTTCATATGAGGGATATTATGTAGTATTTGTCTTTCTCTGCCTGGCTTATTTCACTGAGCATAATGGCCTCCAGTTTCATCCGCATTGTTGCAAAGGGCAGAACTTCCTTCTTTCTTATGGCTGAATAATAATCCATTATATATTTTTATTCACCATTTTATCTATTCCTCTACCAAGGAATACTTAGGATGCTTCCATATGTTGGCTACTGTGAATAACGCTGCAATGAACATGGGAGTACAAGAATCTCTTTGAGATAATGACTTCATTTCCTGTGTATGTATATAACCAGAGATGAAACTGCTGGATCATATGGTGGTTCTACATTTAATTTCTTGAGGAACCTCCATACTGTTTTCTATAGTGGCTGTGCCAGTTTACATTCTCACAAATGGTACATGAGGGTTCCTTCTTCTCCACATCCTTGCCGGCATTTGTTATCTATTGATTGTAATAACAGACATCCTGATAGATATGAGGTAACTGTTATCTTGTGGTTTTGATTTGTATTTCCTTGATGATTAGTGACACTGAGGAACTTTTGACATACTTGATGGCCATCTATATGTCATCTTTGAAAAAACATCTGTTTTTTGCCCACTTTTTAACTGGTTTCTTTGCTATTGAGTTTTGTGAATTCGTTACGTATTTCAGACATTGACAATTTATCAGATAAATGATTTGCAAATATCTACTCCCACCCATGGCTGGCCTTTTCATTTTGTTGATGTATAGAAGCTTTTTAATTTGATGAGGCACCACCTATATCTTTGTTGCCTTTGCCTTTGCTTCCAGTGAAAAAGCCGAAAATCAATGCCAAGGCCAATGTCAAGGAGCTCACCTCCTATATTTTCTTCCATGGATTTTACGGTTTCAGGTTATGTTCAAGTATTTAATCCATTTTGAGGTGATTTTTGTATATGATGTTAACACAGGGATCCAATTTCATTCTTTTGTATGTGGCTATCCAGTTTTCCCAGCACAATTTATTGAAGACATTGTCCTCTCCCCATTAGTTTTCTTGGCTACCTTGTCAAATTTTAGTTGCCTAATATGTGGGGATTTATTTCTGGGATCTCCATTCTGTTCCACTGAACCACGTCTTTATGCCACCTGTCTGATTACCATAGCGATTTAAGACAGTTTGAAATCAGGAAGTGTGAGGTCTCCAGCTTTGCTCCTCTTACTCAGGATCGCTTAGGCTACTTGGTGTTTTGTAGTTTCACATGAATTTTAGGATTGCATTTTTCTATTTCTGTGAGAAATGCCACTGGAATTTTGATAGGGATTGCATGAAATCTGCAGATTGCTTTGGTTAATAGACATTTTAAACAGTATTAATCTTGCAATCTAAGAACACAGGATACCTTTCCATTTATTTTTGTGTCTTCTTCAATTTCACCAATTTGTTTTAGTTTTCAATGTATAAATCTTTCACCTCCTTGGTTAAATTTATTCCTAGGTATTTTATTCTTTTTGATGCAACTGTAAATGGGACTGTTTCCTCAAATCTCTTAGTTCACTGTTAGCATATAAAAACACTACTGAGTTCATTCCTGCAACTTTACTGAATTTATGATTAATTCTAACAGTTTTTGGTGGTCTTTAGGGTTTTCTACATATGTCATATCATCTGCAAAAAGAAAATTTCATTCTTCTTTGCCTGTTTGGGGTTTTTAAAATTTTCTTTTCTTGCCTAATTGCTCTGGCTGTGACTTCCAGTGGTGAGAGTGGGCATCTATGTCTTATTCCTGATCTTAAAAACTTTCAGCTTTGCACTAGTAAGCGGGTTTTTCATATGATCTGGGTTTCTCATATATGGCCTTTATTATGCTGAGGTACATTCACTCTATACACCTAACTTTGTTAAGAGTTTTTATCATGAAGGGACGCTGGAAATTTTGTCAAATGCATTTTTTCTTTCATATATTGCAATGATTAAATGATTGTCATCCTTTGTTTTGTTAATGTGGTATATATCACATTAATTTGCAGATACTGAGCTACCCTTGTATACCTGGAATAAATCCCACTTGATCACGATGGATCCTTTTATTTTTTATTATTTTATTTATTTGAGAGAGAGAGCGAGTAAGAGAGATCATGAGTGGGGTGAAGGGTAAAGGGAGAAGCATACTCCCAGTTGAGCAGGGAGCCCAATGAGGGACTCGATCCTGGGACCCTGGGATCCTGACCTGAGATGAAGGCAGACACTTAACTGATTGAGTCACCCAGGCACCCTGCGTGCTCCTTGTAATGTACTATTGAATTCAGTTTAGTAATATTTTGTTGGCAATTTCTGCATCTGTTCATTAGGAATATTGCTCTGGATTTTTCTTGTCCTTCCCTTGTCAGGTTTTGGTATCAGGGTAATACTGGCTTCATATAATGAGTTCAGTGGAGTTCTTTCCTCTTCCATGTTTTGTAAGAGTTTCAGGAGGTTTGGTATTAGTTCTTCTTCAAAAAAATGTTTGACAGAATTCACCAGAGATGCCATCTGGTCCTGGACTTTTCTTTGCTGGGAGGTTTTTGATTACAGATTCAATCTCCTTAACTATTAACTGGCCTGTTGAGATCTTCTCTTTCTTCATGTTTCAGTCTTATTTGGTTGTATGTTTCTAGGAAAGTATCCACGTCTTCTAGATTGTCCAATTTGTTGGGAATAGTTGTACACAGTAATCTCTTATGGCTCTTTGTAGGTCTGGTATTAGTGGTAATGTAGTATTGTAATTTAATGTTTTAAGTTCTTTTGCATATGTAATTCACAGATTACATTTTAAGCAACCTGACTGAGGCAGGAATTCTATCTTCTAAATGTTAATTCTTGTAGGAAGAAGCTTTGCCTAACATAAGGTCACAAAGACTCATAATTTTAGCTTTTACATTTAAGTCCACTTTGTTAATCTGTCTTGTAAAGTAAATAAAAGATCCAATTTCACTCTTTTCATGTGGATATCCAACTGTACCAGCACCATTTTTTAAAAAGGCTATTATTTCTCCATTGAATTGTTGTCTTGGCAGCTGTGACCATAATGTACGGGTTCAACTGACTATGAGGGCTTACTTCTGGACTTTCAATGATTTATAAACATATACATTCACATATACAAACACACAGATATAGATGAGGCTATCACCACCGTCTTGATTGTCCTAGCTTTGTATTAATTTTTGTAATAAGGATGTGTACATTTCCAACTTCATTCTTCTTTGCATATTGTTTTGGTTATTTTGAGTTCACTGCATTTCCATATGAATTTTAGGACCCACTGTCCACTTCTGCAAAAAAGGCATACTTCAATAGCAAATATTGTGCTGAATCTGCACATCACAAGAGTACTGCTACCTCAACAAGATTAAGTCCCCCCCCCACCTTTTTAAGATTTCATTTTTAAGTAATCTCTACACCCGGTGTAGGGCTTGAATTTACAACCCCAAGATCAAGATTAGTATGCTCTAAAGACTGAGCCAGCTAGGTGCTCCAAGATTAAGTCTTCTAATCAACGAACATGGGATTTTTTTTAGGTCTCCAATTTTGTTAAACAGTATTTTATAACCTTCAGTGTATAAGTCTTGAACTTCTTTTGTTAAACTTACTAAGTATTTAGACTTTTAGTGAAATTCTTGGGATTGTCAATAACAGGAACATGTTATAGATAAAAATAAAGATAGTTTTATTTTTTCCTTTCCAATATGGAATGGATGACTATAATTTCTTTTCATTGCCTGAGTGCCCTTTATAGAAGAACGGATCTTTTTCTTCTTAATTTTTAGGGGAAAAGCATTCATTCTTTCATCACTGAGTATGATCTTACTTGTGGGTAAGATGCTTTTTATTAAGTTAAGGAAGTTCTCTTCAGTTCCTGCTTTACTGAGTGTTTAAATAAAGTATCTCTTTATTGATACTGATAGGGTATATTACATAAACTAATTTTAAAATATTCGGCCAATATTGCATTCCTGGGATAAACCCAATAAGAATCCCCTTTATGTATTGTTGGATTTGGACTATTAGTATTTTATTGAAAGTATCTGAATCTACAGTTATGAGATATTTTCTTAAGTATTAGAACTGAATTTGATGTGGAGTTTCTCATTCAGTAGGACTTGGAAGGGTTCTAAGATTTTAATTCCTAAGGAGTTTAATGCTAGTTCTGATACTGCTTATTTAGAGAAGGAACCTGAAGAATGACTGTTAAACTACCATTTTTAATTTTTCTAAAATAAGCATTTAAAGTTATTTAAAATAACTTTAGAAACACAAACAGAAAATTAAAGGGAAACTCCTAAAGTTGGTTGAAATAAGTAGAAATCCAGCGTATTTAACAAGCCAATTAGAAAAGGACCAAATTGGCATTACTATCCCTAGCTTCAATTTTCTTTTTCTTAGTTTCATTGAGGTCTAATAATTGATATGCAAAAATCTACACATACATTTCATATACACATCTTGATGGGTCTAGACATATGCATATACTATGATACCACCACCACAACCAAGGAACCAGATATATCCATCAAATTAAAAAATTTCTGTGTGTGTGTGTATAAGAGAAAGGAAGAGAGAAATTTTAATGTAACACTTACTAGTCTTTTCCTTATGTTTCCCTACTCCACATTCAAAGCAGTCTACTTTAAGAAATGCTACTATGTTAAAAAAAATCTTCAGTCTTTAATACATCTGTAGTATTTTTTGGTATATAACATAAAATACAGGTTACCCTCCACCAATAAGCAACCAGTTATTACTCCAATGTCTCACGTTTCTTCCAAACTGATTGAAAATGCCATCAATTTCCATACAACCATGGGTTTACTCAAGACAACCAAATCTAGTAATCTATTTACCTGTGACTTTATCAACAATATATAGAATTATCATCTATATAGCTTAAGACTGCATCTTAACATCCAGCAGGATAAATTCCTACTCGCTGATATTTTTGAAAGTTATCAACTGTTTTTTTGCACATTTATTTTTCTGTATGAATTTTAACATCCAACATCAAATTTTACCTACTTATCCTGCTGAAATTTTAAATGGGTATAAATAACTGAATAAATTTGATGAAAAAACAGTATCTTTATAACACTATACTTTCATCATCTTCAACTATCAAGCCTTTTAGTACCTTTCATATAGTTCTACAGCTTCCTCCACAAGGGTCTTGCATATTTTTTGTTAAATTCATTACTAACAAATTATTTCCTTATATTTTCATTGGGATTCATTGGGATCTCATACAAACACACACACACACACACACACACACACACACACACACACACACATATATATATTCCCATCAGCTTTTGCTGGTAAATAGATGCAAACTGCTCTATTTTGATATATTTAAGACACATACTCTGATGCAGTCTTACTACTATTAGTAGTCTGTTAGGTCTATGTGGTTTGAAAAGGATATTATCATGATATCATGACAGTTAAGACTTTACTTGCCAATTTTTATTGTTTATTGTCTTGCAGAATGGTGATGGTGACAGCTGGCATTCTGGCATTCTTCCTAAAATTATGGAAAATGCTTCTAAATGTTTCAACATTGAATATGTTTGCTATGTTTCATGTATACTCTCTCAGACTAACAAAGTTCACTTCTATTCATAGCTTACTAAGTTTTTAATTATTGCATTCCTGAAATACTCCACTGAGTCATGATGATCATCTTAATACTCCATCGTATTTGAAATGCCGGAATTGTCTTGTGGACTTTTTACACTTATATTAACAACTGAGATTAACTTTTATCTTATTCTGTATAATTTTTAAAACCATACCTGCAGTTATGGTTCTATTCATTCCACATATTTACTTATACCTACTTTTTGCTTGATATTTATGTCTCATATCTCAAATTTTATCAATTTCATTTTCTAATACAGATACTTGAGATTATGTAATTCTTCCAGTGTTACCGCCTTCTTAGTATCTCTCATTTTTTGATACTTTTGTTTAGATTTAAATAACTAAATTTCCATTTTCTTATCAATATCTACGTTGAATATACAGGTATTCAGATTTCGAAATGTGTAAACTTCTATGTTTGTTACTGATTTTCAATCACTTATGTTTAGTGGCTGGAATTATATCAATATTTAGACCTTTGAGATTTCCTTTGTGATCTGGTGTATAGTGAATTTTCTTGACTGTTTCTGTATTGTTTTATTTTTTACTTCACTGTGCCCTAAGAGGAAACTCTACTGTTAATATGGCTCTGAAACGTTCTCATTCTAGGTTTTTTTTTTTTTTTTTAAGATTTTATTTATTTATCAACAGAGATCACAAGTAGGCAGAGAGGCCGGCAGAGAGAGGGAGAAATGGGCTCCCCGCTGAGGAGAGAGCACGGTGCGGGGCTCGATCCCAGGACCCTGAGATCATGACCTGAGCTGAAGGCAGAAGCTTAACCCTCTGAGCCACCCAGGCGCCCCTCTCATTCTAGTTTTAATCCATTTTTCGTTCATATGCAATTGATAGAAGTTACATTTTCAAGCATCTACAAGCTAACAATGAATTGCTTATGGTAAAACTGTGCCCTCTCTAAATATGAAAACTTTTTCTTAAATTTATAAAAACTATTGCTTTGAGTAGCTTATATATTTTTCCCCTTATCATTTTTCTTTAGGTGCTTCTCATATGTAGAATTGGATCTTTTTTTTTTTTTTCCCCTGAGGTTTTGTCATTAGGTCAGTTAACTCTCCACATATTTTGACTTATTTCTGTCATTTACATTTTCTTTTTTCTTTTTTTTTTTTTTTTTAAAGATTTTATTTATTTATTTGTCAGAGAGAGAGAGAGCGAGCACAGGCAGACAGAATGGCAGGCAGAGGCAGAGGGAGAAGCAGGCTCCCCGCCAAGCAAGGAGCCCGATGTGGGACTCGATCCCAGGACCCTGGGATCATGACCTGAGCCGAAGGCAGCTGCTTAACCAACTGAGCCACCCAGGCGTCCCTGTCATTTACATTTTCTAATTACCATGGGTTCTTTAGAGGTTTGTGCCTTGCCTTTCTGAATTAGTTCATTTCTCTATTTTTCACATACGGTCTTAAAGTCTTATATCTTTCCAAGATTCAAGTTAACCAGTTTCTACTCCTTTTTTTTTAAACCAAATGGAAAGCTGCATTTTTACTTTTTAAAAAAACTCCTCTGCCTTCTCCCACCCAATACACACTCATCAAAATAAATATATTTATTACTATAGTAATGCCTGTTCCTCAAGTTAATGGGCCTCAAAATTTAAACAGTTCTATAAATAAAAATAGTCTGACACTACTGCAATGATCGTTATCTTGGAGGCCTATGAAAAGTCTGGTGCACATAAAAAGTATAACAGGTCAAAGTGACTCATATACACACAATCAGCAGTATTAAAATATTTCTCAAATCTATAGCTTAAACGAATTAAAATGGCACAACTTTCAGATATAAGGGCTGTGAGCAACCCATAGTGCTACACGTATTTCCTATCTTGAGTGCTTTCAGCTTAGAGAAATGCACTAGTGCTGTAAAAGCATGTATTACTTAAGGCAGTTGAAGACATATGTACTTACTGTACAGACATCATGCTTGTCTCCATTGCTGAATCAACTTTTCCTTCATCTTGTGTTTCCATGGCTGATCTCTCTGTTTCACCTGGGAGTTCAGGTGCACAAGCTCCATAAAGTTCTGGGGCTGCAGCTACATATGCTGAAGGAACAAAACTGCTACTACGCAGCTTACTGACTTCTTCTTCAAGTTTTTTCTTTTCCTCAAGCAAACGAGCTCGATCTTCAGATAGTGACTCTATCAAATCTGAAGGCCCCCCCAAGTTGAAATAACATTATAAAACATTTCATGTGATTTTTTAATTTTAAAAATAAATTAAAAATATATTGTGAAATATTACTAACCTTTATCTCGTTCTTGCTGTTGCATTGTACTTTTCAACTTATCACTAAGATCATTGATTATGTTTTCTTTTTTCATTTTCTCTCTTGTTAAAACAGTGTTAAAATTGGTCTGGAACAAGAGAATGACAACTACTTAAATTACCTGCATGTACACAGCAGCTAGGGCTAAAGAAACTAGCAAATATTTTTGCATAGTGCATTTGTATGTGGAGAAGATAAAGTGCAATTCACAAATGATGTTAATTTTTGATAAGAATGTCCTACTGTGGTAAAAACAATGTGACTGGGTTGTCCTGAGGTTCCATATTAAGATATGCTCCAATTTAATACCTTAAAAATGAATTCTATTTTTTCATTATTATCTACATATCTATTGTCAAAGGAAAAGCATTAGCAGATGATTTTAAAATTGGGAAGAAAAAAAACAAGTGCTGTTATCCACTTTACTTTTTCTTTAATAATCTTACTGCTTCTGGAATCTTCCTTTTGTCTTACAGCTAAGTCTTGATTACCACAGTAATTTTTAGAGAGATGACTTTATCCCATCTTCTTCTCCTTTCTGGACATTTGCAATAGCCACTGCACATGAATTTAATAATAACCGGATCTGTTACTCCTTTAATTTTTTATAAAAACTTTCCTACTGTGAAACACATATCAAAGTGCCTACACAGATCTCATAAGCCCATCTGGCAATTCTAACCACAGTTTCTTTTATAAAGATGACTGAATTGTTAACAATTTCATTTATAAGATCTCCATTAAGATCTTCTTTAAACTTAAAAGCAATAGCTGAATGGTAAATGATCTAAATTGATTCTTCCCATCTGCCCAGCATTTCCAATTCCAAATTTAATAATCTATGATCTTTCGATCAATGCATAATGCCAATAGTGCTAAAAACTGGGAGATGACTTAATATGGCATTTTTAGATCAAAATTAGTTAATTCATTAAAGATTGAGTTAAATACCATTTCTAGCCAGAAAGCATACATGAAGATGCCTTGAACATTTATGATGCTAAGTCATTTGTTAAGCCATTTCTCCATATATTATGTATGTATAGAAAATTAACAAATATTTATAATAGTGTTTTAGTCAGTTAATTCATCCCAAATATTTATAACAGCATATTTCAGCCAATTAATCCATCAAATCAAAAACTGCATATTAGTTCACAAAAGAGCACACAGAGAAAGAAAGTGAATGGAAGATACATTTTAAACATAGATGTATATATAAATATATCTAAGACATATACAAAGGAATTTTTTAAAAACAGAGACATCATTAATGATCTCTTCATTGGTAATTCTTCCTTAAAACTGGTTGCTACTCCACCTCCCTGAACACTTAATTTTGTTGGCTTCCACAGCCACACTTTTCCTTTTTCTAGTTATTTTTTCTTATTCCACCTTTCAGGCTCTTCTTTCATTTCCCAAGCCTTAAGGCTTAAAATAGAAAGTTCCTACAGGTTTTGAACTACACTTCTATACTCTTCTTGAATTCTACAAAGACCTAAATGTAATCACACCACTACAGGAAAAGGAAAATACCACATATATTGAACAAATGTGTGTATCAACTGCAATATGTTACCTGTTTCAGAAAGGCATTCCTTGGGGTAAAAAAAGCAGGTCATTATTCTCCCTGCCCTGATCTGTCACAGCAGGAATCCACTGTCCCCACAGCTGCCCATGTCTAGCAGTTCTCCACTCTTTCTCTCCACCCCAGTAGTACAAATCTAACTGTGGATTTCCTTCATTTTCTCTCCAAGTGCCTGAGGTGAAACACAGCTCCCGAAGAAGGCTGACACCTAGTCCTTAGTGGTCTGTGACCGTTTCCCATATAAGCTTTACCTTCTCACCATTCCTCAATATTATTAATAAAGTGAATCAGCAAAATTCAACAGTAGGCCACGATTATGTACCACTAGGCTGTCACATGGACAAAAATTATAGAAAGCATAAGAAATTTGTACAGATCAGCATGTAATTTAGAGTAATAAAATCTGAGAGCTTGGGGGAAAAATTCAAATATCATGTGCAAAGTAGTAGAAGCACTTTCATTTTACAAAAAACCTAATCTGAATCGAAAATGCTTTTATCATGAGGATATTTAATAAGTATGACAGGGTCAATGCAGGAAAATCATATGTAAGATATAAGATGCCCTGAGTTACACAAAAAAATTATATTTGTTAATTTATGTTTATCTTCTTTAGACCTGAAATAAAAGAAACAAGGGTTGGGGAACATACCTGTTGTTCAGCAATCAGAGATGTTCGAACATTTTGCATTTCTTCATTCTTTCGTTTCTCTTGCTCTTCAAGTTGTTCTAGAAACTTTGCTTTTTCTTCCTGAAGCTTTTCTTGAAGTTCAGCAACTAGGCTTGAGGAATCTTCTCTGGTAGATTCAATGGCAAGACTTGAAAATTACATACAGTATTAAATTTTTTTTTTAAATAATATATAATCATAAATATACCAAATATCACAATTAGCTGGCATCAGAAAGGCTATATACCTTCCTTAAACCGAATAGTAATTAATTATTTAGAGATAATTCTATGTAATCCTCCACCCTTTTTATCTACTAAGGAAAGGGAAGCAAGTGAAAGGGAAAGTTTAACAGCGATTATATACTGACACCAACATGGTAAATGCCTATAATGATTACATTTGATAAATTCAGGATAACTTGCTTCTACCTGCACTGGGAATGTTTTCAATATAACGAATCAATATGCCTCTCAAGAGCTCAATTAGCTCTGCTAATCCCAGAACTGTAATGCACATGACAGAGAAAGAAGGAAACAAACACATATGTGAGGATCACATACATTGAAAAGTCCTTCTTAATTTTTTAAATAGGTTTTAGTTCATTTTGTTAATTAGTGAGCAAATAACACAAAACTAAAAGGGAACTTAAATGTTCACACAGCAAATCTACATATTGATCATTCATATTCACCTCCCTCAAAACTAGCTACCCCCTAAGGGGTTGCAGACCAAACACCAGAGGTAAGAGAAGAGGACACACAAGGAGAAAAAGCCCAAACACAAGTTAGTAAGTATTGTAATTTCTGATATAGAAGTAAATAATTTTATCTTTCAATCTAATAATCTTTTTAAAAAATTGTTCTTATTAACATATAATGTATTATTTGCACCAGGGTACAGGTCTGTGAATCATCAGGCTTACCCATTTCATAGCACTCACCATAGCACATACCCTCCCCAATGTCTATAATGCAACCACCCTCTCCCTACCTCCCACCCCCCAGCAACTCTCAGTTTGTTTTCAAAGATTAAGAGTCTCTTATGGTTTGTCTCCCTCCTGATCCCATCTTATTTCATATTTTCCTTCCCTAACCCTCAAACCCCCCACTCTGCCTCCAAATTCCTCATATCAGAGAGATCATATTATAACTGCCTTTCTCTGACTGATTTATTTCACTCAGCATAATACCCTCTAGTTCCATCCACGTCATTGCAAATGGCAACCTAATAATCTTTTACATCAAAAGTTTGCCCATGAAGTAGATAATTAATCTCACCAAAGGAGTTATAAATATGTTAAACCACATGAAAGAGGCTGCCATGTTAGCAAATATTCCTAAACTATTTTAGTGACTAAGTCAACTGATTGCTTTAAATGTGCATTTACACAGTTTTATTTTATTTTTAAGATTTTATTTATTTATTTGACAGAGAGAGAGAGATCACAAGTAGGCAGAGAGTCAGGCAGAGAGAGGAGGAAGCAGGCTTACTGCTGAGCAGAGAGCCCGATGCGGGGCTCGATCCCAGGACCCTGAGATCATGACCTGAGCCGAAGGCAGCGGCTTTACCCACTGAGCCACCCAGGCGCCCCTGTTGTGATTCTTTTATTCATTCTTCCAACTTTACTGATAAAATCAAGCAATTCATATCATTTTGTGGCCGATTTTCCTCTAAGGGATGGTTTTAAATGGCCAAACATGAAATATGCAGTTAGAGAAATATTACCTCTATCAAAGTTTGAGATTTCTTAGTTTACAGAAAGATTTCAATTAGGAAATCACCTAATCCCTTAGGCAGTAGAAAGGAAAAGGTGAAAGATTTGTTTTCAAAGTTCTTCCTTTAGGGCTAGAGGAGTATGGAAGGTAAAAATTAGAGCGCAGATGGAAACCTGACAAGCTACATAAATCAAGGTGTTACTCAGGAACCAGAATATAAATATGGACTCAACATACTAACAATAAAGTGTTAAGGATTCAAATTGGTATAGGCAGGGTTTAAGTATTAGGTTTTCTTCAACACTGCCTAATGTCTACCTTTGGCAAGTAAGGGTTATACTTTGAAGAATTATCCCTACAATTATAGGATAGGTGAGTTGTTACAGGAAAAACAAAAAGCCAGGTTTCAGGCAGGTAAGCAGGGCGACCATAGTGAGGAATGAAGTTAGAGAAGCACGGGGAAGCCAGATCACGAACAAAAAGTATTTTGGATTTTCTCAGCAGTACAAGGTAAAGTCATTAAAGAATCTTGTCTAGAAAGAATGACAGAATATAAATTTAGGTTTGTCAAAGACTGTTATGAGGATTTTGGTGAGAATATGGAGCACAGTAACAAAGAAAGGAGAGATTTCAGCATGAGAAAAAGATGCTAAGAATCCTGTAAGAGAGTATGGTGTGTGTGTGTGTGTGTGTGTGTGTGTGTGTGTGTTATGCACAAAGATGGGTAGTATTTGTAATTTCTAGGGGTCTTTTAACTTTGGGCTGCCTGATGCACCTTTACTTCAAGTGTCTGCTGTGCTAGGATGAGGCAGGTAGGGGAGAAGACAGTTCTAGGCATACAAGAATGTGCAGACATCATTGTCTCTTTGAACTTTTTTTTTAGATTTAAAGATTACTTA
Organism: Lontra canadensis; assembly: GCF_010015895.1. NCBI lineage: Eukaryota > Metazoa > Chordata > Mammalia > Carnivora > Mustelidae > Lontra > Lontra canadensis. The sequence goes on from NW_022631171.1 coordinate 29,770, forward strand.
TTTATTTGAGAGAGAGTGATAGACAAAGACAGAGAGAGAGCAAGAGCCGGGGGAGGAGCAGAGGGAGAGGAAGAAGCAGACTCCCTGTTGAGCAGGAAGCCCGACGTGGGGCTTGATCCCTGAAATACAGGATCATTACCTTTGTAAATACACAATCATTCCAAATACCCAGAATGAGCACATTAAATGATTAGGTATATACTGATTCATATGATAAAAGACTTTTGGTGGCAAAAACAAATAAAGGTGAGCTTAAGACACAAACAACAATAATCCTACTGTGTTGGGGACAGGGGTTTCTTGTGATTATATATGCTATGTCACATTGAGGCTCCTGTTAGAAAAGGTTCCAGGGAACCGTTAGCCACACCATTCCATTGTATTTTATACTACTCTACAACCTCAAATGGCGCTGTCATCAGGGGGAATTAACCCCAGCAATGGAATAGTAACAGCTAAAGTAAGTTTTGTTTTTTTGTAGCACCACAGCCATACTTTCTTTGGGGAGTAAGGAGATACGTATGTGCTGGGTACCCGCAATCTAAACTTACATAATCCTGTCTTATATTATTATCCCAAAACGGCCTGGAAATTAGAACTGAAGGAAGCAGATACATTTGTTATCAGTTGGAAGTTTCCACACTCTTACATAGAACCTGAAATAAATCATTTCTGGTTGATAGGTTACCCCACCATTAATAAATTAGTGTATACTAGCCAAAAGATTCTTTTATACCCAACATTTCTAGAAAATTTGCATTGAATACAAACTAGACTGTCATGATGCCTGAACTATTTCCTATCGTTATATTAGATATGGGCCTAGTAAACAAATATTGTTTACTGTGGGTTTTAAACGTTTTTAAGATTAAGTCTGTAAAACTGAAATGCTCTTCCTATACTCACCCAGATCTATATCAACTACTCCCTGGAGGTATAGCTATAAACAGTATAGTAGGCAGATTTGTAACCACAGACACACACACATTCTCTGAACTCATTTTCTTTGTACACAGGTGTATGAGAAAGCCCCTTCCCCTATTAAATACTGATTTAATTTTTCCCTAGTTATATGGGAAAAAATGTATATTACTTTAATTTTGCATTTCCTTAATCCCAGGTAGACTAAAAACTATTCACATATTGGCTATTTGTATTTTTTCATTGATCTGGTTATTCATATACTCTGTCCATTTTTCTAATGAATACCTTGCCTTTTCCTAACTGATTTCTGGGAGTTCTTTAACATTACAGATAAAATTAATACTTTTATTTCTATCTTGCTGATGCTTCTCCCACACAGTTGCTCTCTCCATACTGCTTCTGGCATATTTGCAACCAACCAAGTGGTGGAAAGCAGGGAGATGTGCTGGATCATATCATCATCCCAGTATCATTTCTGCTCAAAGATTTCCACATTTTTTTTTCAAGTGTTTCTCCTGCATGACAGAGAAGCCTAGAAACTATGTCAACCAGAACCCCCTTCCCAGTAAGCTCGGAATTCAAGTTTGCCAATGAAAGATACACAAGATACACAAGATCTGGAATGCTAAGGAAAAGAGTTTGTCATTCTGTAGAAGTGGCTATGACCAGCTATGTGTGCTGTTCAATTTATGAGGGGTTTCCAAGTGAACTACCTGCACTGGTGTTACAGTAGACAACTGGTGAACATCTCCAAGAAACTGTAGCAAGTTTCTAACTAGCTACCCACTTCTGGTGCTTCAGATGGCTTTGAACCTACAGATTTTCAGGTCTTTGGCAGTAACTCCTTTACCATGTCCCTCCCTTAGAACTTCTATGAGTTTGGGAAGACCTAATTCTAATATTAAACCCTTTAATCCTGGAATATTTAAAAGAGATTCTGTTTTCTAAATTCAATTCTGACAGATACAAATATGATCCTTGGGGAAAAAAGCATAAAGACAGGAATCTGGAATTGATTCTCTGACCTGCTTTGATCTGAAGGCAGTAATGACCTGTCAGTGCAAAACAGAACTCTGGGAGATTAGGGCATTCCATGGCAGAAGAGCTGATACCTATACCTGTGTGGATCAGGTGATTAAGGTGGCAAGGTTTTAGAAATGCCACAGCTGTCCCTACCAATCCCACCAAGCCTTCCTTGCCAGCAGCAGCAGCCTTTACTCCCTCATCTGAAAAGATTAGTGCCAGTTTGCCTGAGGTTCCCAATCAACAAGCTGATCCTTCTCAACTGGCTCCCTACTATTTAATTACTTCCAGACCCATCTCTACTTCCAAATCCCAGATCCCAGGGGAGTTAAAAATTAACCAAGGAGGAATTGCAACTGGAAAATTTTTCACTTATTTTGATAGAAATATAGGAAATATGTATGGGGATAGAGCCAAGAGGAGTTAGAAAAGGAAAGGCAAACATAATGGTAACTTGGGCCAAAATTATCTGTAAGGGATACAATAATCAGAGACTCCAGATTCAATGTTAACAGACTGATAGATTTATTGCCTGAAACCTGGATGTGATGGCCCACATTATAGAAAACAAGATGCAAAGATGAGATATTCTAGACCATAGGCAAACAAACAATGGCCTGCAGGGAAGATCCAGCTTTTATTTGTTGCGTAGTTGAAGTTTTACTGCGAAATAGCCACACCTATTCATTTATATTAACTCACTTCTCTCTTGCTAGTTGAGTAGGATGGATAGAAACCATACCACCTGCAAAGCCTAAAATATTTACGATGTGGTCCTTTACACAAAGTTTGCCAACCAATCTCTGTATCAATGATTCTCAAGGTGTGATCCATAGACCTTAGGGGTGACTAGAAACAGTATCAAGGGATCAGTAAGATCAAAACGATTTTTTTTTAAGATTTTATTTATTGATTTGACAGAGAGAGATCACAAGTAGACAGGGAGGCAGGCAGAGAGAGAGAGAGAGAGGGAAGAAGGTTCCCTGCTGAGCAGAGAGCCCGATGCGGGACTCGATCCCAGGACCCTGAGATCATGACCTGAGCCGAAGGCAGAGGCTTAACCCACTGAGCCACCCAGGCGCCCAAAACGATTTTTTTTTTAAAGATTTTATTTATTTATTTGAGAGAGCTGAAATGAGTACATATAAAGCCCTTCTGCCACTTACGGAAGTATGTCTATCTCACGGAAAAGTACTTGTATAATTGCTTTGGTGTGTGCTGAATTAGCTACTTTTTCAGGCTCTACTATTTCTATTTGAAAAACGACAATCTGGGGCACCTGGATGGCTCAGTGGGTTAAAGCCTCGCCTAAGACTCAGGTCATGATCCCATGGTTCTGGGATCGAGCCCCCTATTGAGCTCCTCATTGGGCTCTCTGCTCAGCAGGGAGCCTGCTTCCTCCTCTCTGTCTGCCTCTCTGCCTACTTATGATCTCTGTCAAATAAATAAATAAAATTTTTAATTTCTTGAGGAATCTCCACACTGTTTCCCAAAGTGGCTGCACCAACTTGCATTCCCACCAACAGTGTAAGAGGGCTCCCCTTTCTCCACATCCTCTCCAACACATGTTGTTTCCTGTCTTGCTAATTTTGGAAGGCCACCATTTTCATTCCTGTCCTCCACAACTCTACAGAAAGCGGTCAGGGAACAAAAGATCCTGAAAGCGAACCTGAGCAGATTACTTAGCCTGGCCTGTGGTTAAGGGCGGTGCAATTCCGCCTGGGGCAAAGACACTTGAGAATCACTACAACAGGCCCCTCCCCCAGAAGATCAGCAAGAAATCCAGCCAAGACCAAGTTCACTTACCAAGAAGAACAGCGGAATTCCAGAGGAGGAGAAAGCAAAGCATAGAATTCATGGCTTTCTCCCCATGATTCTTAAGTCTTGCAAACTTAATTTTTAATTTTATTTTTTCTTATGCTAAAATTGTTTTAAACTTTTTTTAACTTTTACTCTTTCCTCTTTTAATGTTTTTTAAAGTAGTTTATCTTAACAATACCTTTCATAAAAAATTGTTTTATGAACCTTCATTATTATAGCCATATTTTATCCTTCATTGTATCTAACTTTATTTTTTGGATACACATAGGGTTTTTGCTTCTAAAAAAATCTGAGATACAACTTCTTCTAATAGATCAAAATATACCCTAAATCTAGCACAAGTCTTGTTCTAGTCTCCAGCCTGAGCAAATTCTCTCCACTTCCTTTTTCTTTATTCTCCCAACCAACTTATCAACTCCTTTTTTAGAAATTTTTTCAAAAAACATTTTCATCTTTGTAAGTCATATTCCATCCCTGCACCATGTTTACCTTTATATAAGTTTTTCATTCTTTAAAATTTTGGGAGGTAGTTTATTCTAAGAGACCAAAATACTCTCAAAATTAAGTGGGTGACCCTGTTCTATTCACCAGTCTAATATAAATATTTTCTTTTTTATATTTTTTCTTTTTATTTTTTTCTTAATTTTTTTTTTTTTTCTGAACTTCTTTTTGCCCCCTTTCCCCCTCATGATTTCAGGTCTCTTCTGATTTGGTTAAAGCACATTTTCCTGAGGTCTTTGCCAACCTTTTAGTATTTTATTCACTCCTTCATATATTCTTATCTGGATAAAATGACAAGGTGGAAAAACTCACCACAAAAAAAAGAACAAGAGGCAGTACTGAAGGCTAGGGACCTAATCAATATGGACATTGGTAATATGTCAGATCTAGAATTCAGAATGACGATTCCGAAGGTGCTAGCTGGACTCGAAAAAGGCATGGAAGATATTAGAGAGACCCTATCTGGATAAATAAAAGGCCTTTCTGGAGAAAAAAAGAACTAAAATCTAACCAAGTTGAAATCAAAAAAGCTATTAATGAGGTACAATAAAAAATAGAGGCTCTTACTGCTAGGATTAATGAGGCAGAAGAGAGAATTAGTGATATAGAAGACCAAATGACAGAGAATAAAGAAGTTGAGCAAAAGAGGGACAAAGAATTACTGGACCACGAGGGGAGAATTCGAGATATAAGTGACACCATAAGACCAAACAATGTTAGAATAATTGGTATTCCAGAAGAAGAAGAAAGAGAGAGGGGAACAGAAGATATATTGGAGAGAATTATTGGAGAGAATATCCCTAAAATGGCAAAGGGAACAAGCATCAAAATCCAGGAGGCGCTGAGAACCCCCCCTCAAAATCAGTAAGAATAGGTCCACACCCCGTTATCTAATAGTAAAATTTACAACTCTTAGCAACAAAGAGAAAATACTGAAAGCAGCCGGGGACAATAAGTCTATAACATACAATGGTGAAAATATTAGATTGGAAAAGGACTTATCCACAGAGACCTGGCAGGCCAGAAAGAACTGGCATGATATATTCAGAGCACTAAATAAGAAAAACATGCAGCCAAGAATACTCTATCCAGCTAGGCTATCATTGAAAATAGAAGGAGAGATTAAAAGCTTCCAGGACAAACAAAAACTGAAAGAATTTGCAAACACCAAACCAGCTCTACAGGAAATATTGAAAGGGGTCCTCTAAGCAAAGAGAGAGCCTAAAAGTAGTAGATCAGAAAGGAACAGAGACAATATACAGTAATAGTCACCTTAAAGGCAATACAATGACACTAAATTCTTATCTCTCAATAGTTACTCTGAATGTAAATGGGCTAAATGCCCCAATCAAAAGACACAGGGTATCAGAATGCATAAAAAAACACAAAACCCATCAATATGCTGTCTATAAGAAACTCATTTTAGACCCAAAGACACCTCCAGAGTTAAAGTGAGGGGGTGGAAAACAATTTACCATGCTAATGGACATCAAAAGAAAGCTGGAGTGGCAATCCTTATATCAGATCAATTAGATTTTAGCCAAAGACTATAATAAGAGATGAGGAAGGACACTATATCATACTCAAAGGGTCTGTCCAATACGAAGATCTAACAATTGTAAATATCTATGCCCCTAACACAGGAGCATCCAACTATACAAACCAATTAATAACAAAATCAAAGAAACATATCGACAATAGTACAATAATAGTAGGGGACTTTAACACTCCCTTCACTGAAATGGACTGATCATCCAAGCAAAAGATCGACAAGGAAATAAAGGCCTTAAATGACACACTGGACCACATGGACATCACAGATATATTCAGAACATTCCATCCCAAAGCAACAGAATATACATTCTTCTCTAGTGCACATGGAACATTCTCCAGAATAGATCACATCCTCGGTCCTAAATCAGGTCTCAACTGGTACCAAAAGACTGGGATCATTCCCTGCATATTTTCAGACCACAATGCTCTGAAGCTAGAACTCAATCACAGGAGGAAATTTGGAAAGAACCCAAATACAAGAGCATCCTTCTAAAGAATGAATGGGTCAACAAGGAAATTCAAGAAGAATTGAAAAAAATTCATGGGAACAAGTGATAATGAAAACACAACGGTTCAAAAGCTGTGGGGCACAGCAAAGGCACCCCTAAAAGGAAAATATAAGCCTTTCTCAAGAAACAATAAAGGTCTCAAATACACAACCTAACCCTACACCTAAAGGAGCTGGAGAAAGAACAATAAAGAAAGCGTAAACCCAGCAGGAGAAGATAAAATCATAAAGATCAGAGCAGAAATCAATGAAATAGAAAAAAAAAAAAAAAAAAAAAAAACAAAAAACAACCAACAACAAAAAAACCCAAAAAACCACAAAAGAACAAATCAATGAAACTAGAAGCTGGTTTTTTGAAGAATTAATAAGATTGATAAACCCCTGGCCAGACTTATCAAAAAGAAAAGAGAAAGGACCCAAATAAATAAAATCATGAATGAAAGAGGAGAGATCACAACCAACACCAAAGAAATACAAACAATTATAAGAACATATCATGAGCAACTATACACCAGCAAATTTGACAATCTGGAAGAAATGGATGCACCAGTTAGGAGATTGAAGCAGTCATCAAAAATCTCCCAACAAACAAGAGCCCAGGGCCAGATGAATTCCCAGGGGAATTCTACCAAACATTTAAATAAGAATTAATTCCTATTCTCCTGAAACTGTTCCAAAACATAGAAATGGAAGGAAAACTTCCAAACTCGTTTTATGAGGCCAGCATTACCTTGATCCCAAAACCAGACAAAGACCCCATCAAAAAAGAGAATTACAGGCCAATATCCTTGATGAACACAGAGGCAAAAATTCTCACCAAAATACTAGCCAATAGGGTCCAACAGTACATTAAACGGTTATTCACCATGACCAATTGGGATTTATTCCTGGGCTACAAGGTTGGTTCAACATCCGCAAATCAATCAATGTGATATAATACATTAATAAAAGAAAGAATAGGAACCATATGATATTCCCAATAGATGCTGAAAAAGCATTTGAGAAAGCACAGCATCCCTTCCTGACCAAAACTCTTCAAAGTGTAGGGAAAGAGGGCACATACCTCAATATTATTAAAGCCATCTATGAAAAACCCACCACAAATATCATTCTCAATGGAGAAAAACTGAGAGCTTTTCTGCTAAGGTCAGGAACATGGCAGGGATATCCATTATCACCACTGCTATTCAACATAGTACTAGAAATCCTAGCCTCAACAATCAGACAACAAAAAGAAATTAAAGGCATCCAAATCGGCAAAGAAGTAGTCAAACTAGCACTCTTTGCAGATGATATGATACTGTATGTGGAAAACCCAAAAGACTCCACTCCAAATCTGCTAGAACTTGTACAGGAATTTAGTAAAGTCTCAGGATATAAAATCAATGCACAGAAATCAGTTGCATTTCTTTACACCAACAAACAAGACAGATGGAAGAGAAATTAAGGAATGGATCCCATTTACAATTGAACCCAAAACCATAAGACACTTAGGAATAAACCTAACCAAAGAGACAAAGACTCTGTACTCAGAAAACTATAAAGTACTCATGAAAGAAGTTGAGGAAGACACAAAGAAATGGAAAAATGATCCATGCTCATGGATTTGAAGAACAAATATTCTGAAAATGTCTATGCTACCTAAAGCGATCTACACATTTAATGCAATCCCTATCAAAATCCCATCCATTTTTTTCAAAGAAATGGAACAAATAATCCTAAAATTTATATGGAACTATAAAAGACCTCGGAATAGCTAAAGGAATATTGAAAAAGAGAGCCAAAGTTGGTGGCATCACAATTCTGGACTTCAAGCTCTATTACAAAGCTGTCATCATCAAGACAGAATGGTACTGGCAGAAAAACAGACATGTCGATCAATGGAACAGAATAGAGAGCCCAGAAATAGACCCTCCACTCTATGGTCAACTCATCTTTGATAAAGCAGGAAAGAATGTCCAATGGAAAAAAGACAGTCTCTTCAACAAATGGTGTTGGGAAAATTGGACAGCCACATGCAGAAAAATGAAACTGGACCATTTTCTTACACCACACACGAAAACAGACTCAAAATGGATGGACCTCAATGTGAAAAAGGAATCCATCAAAATCCCTGAGAACACAGGCAGCAACCTCTTCGACCTCAGCCGCAGCAACTTCTTCCTAGGAACATTACCAAAGGCAAGGGAAGCAAGGAAAAAATGAACTATTGGGACTTCATCAAGATCAAAACTTTTGCTCTGCAAAATAAACAGTTAACAAAACCAAAGGACAACTGACAGAATGGGAGAAGATATTTGCAAACAACATATCAGGTAAAGGGCTAGTATCCAAAATCTAGAAAGAACTTATCAAACTCAACACCTAAAGAACAAACAATCCAATCAAGAAATGGGCAGAGGACATGAACAGACAAATTTCCACAAAGAAGACATCCAGACGGCCAACAGACACAAGAAAACGTGCTCCGCATCACTTGGCATTAGGGAAATACAAATCAAAACCACAATGAGATACCACCTCACACCAGTCAGAATGGCTACAATTAACAAGTCAGGAAATGTCAGATGCTGGCGAGGATGTGGAGAAAGGGGAACCCTCCTATACTGTTGGTGGGAATGCAAGCTGGTGCAACCACTCTGGAAAACAGCATGGAGCTTCCTCAAAAAGTTGAAAATAGAGCTACCCTATGACCCAGAAATTGCACTACTGGGTATGTACCCTAAAGATACAAATGTAGTGATCTGAAGGGGAACGTGCACCCAAATGTTTATAGCAGCAATATCCACAATAGCCAAACTATGGAAAGAACCTAGATGTCCATCAACAGATGAACTGATAAGGAAGAGGTGGTATATATATACAATGGAATACTATGCAGCCATCAAAAGAAATGAAATCTTGCCATTTGCAATGACGTGGATGGAACTAGAGGGTATTATGCTTAGTGAAATAAGTGGAGAAAGACAACTATCATATGATCTCCCTGATATGAGGAAGTGGAGATGCAATGTGGGGGGTTTAGGGGGTAGGAAAAGAATAAATGAAACATGATGGGATCAGGAGGCAGACAAACCATAAGAGACTCTTAAACTCACAAAACAAAGTGAGGGGTGCCATGGGGAGAGGGGTAGGGAGAGGGTGGTGGGGTTACGGACATTGGGGAAGGTATGTGCTATGGTGAGTGCTGTGAAATGTGTAAACCTGGCGATTCACAGAACTGTACCCCTGGGGCTAATAAGACATTATATGTTAATAAAAAAATTAAAAATTTAATTGAAAAAGAAATAATCATTTATTGGACTTTGACTTAGTATCAAGGAAATGTCCACAAGTATCTGAAAGTTATTCAAATATTCCTCTTTTCCAATTACATGTAAGTAAGAGGGAAATACATAATGATAGAAGTTGGCAAGAGGGAGACAAATCGTAACAGATTCTTCACCTCAAGAAACAAACTGAGGGTTGCTGGAGTGTAGAGGGGTGGGGAGGATGGGGTGGCTGGGTGATGGACATCAGGGAGGGTATGTGTTGTGGTGAGTGCAGTGTACTGTGTAAGACTGATGAATTACAGACCTGTGCCCCTGAAACAAATAATACATTATATGTTGATTTAAAAAAAAGCTTCTCTGTAGTACTCTGCAGGGCAGGGATAGCAGAGGGAGAGAAAAATCACTGAAATTCAATAAATTTATAATGAGAATACAGAATTCTGCAGTGGTAGAGGCCCATTAGTGGCACTTAACCAGAGATATGATGCAGTACTATTATAAGCAGCAGAGCCAGAGCAGCAATCAGGTCTGACCCAGAAAAATCTTTGGCACTGGCTGTCCACAGTGCCATAACAGAGGGATGACAAAGGATTATTAAAACTTTTTAAAAATCTTTTTCTAAAAAAACTCTTCATCACCCTTCACCTAACCCCAACATCTGACTCAGTCATCAACTACAATGCCAAAGTTTTATAATGCTGTCTCCATAGTCTTTAGCATAGGGACCTGTGTCCACTTCTCAGGCTTAGTGTGTATTCTGGTAAAGTAGTTAACCAACGTTTGGGGGACAAATGAATACTGGCTCTGAGGGGGTTCTGATGCCACTGTGGTCCATCAGGAGATTACTGACAGCCAAGTGATAAATGGGGTTTGGGTCCAGTGGGTCCTTTATCATGGACAAATGATAAAATACATCTTTACATCCAGAATCCAGTGGGATATACATAAAAGTTATTGTTGGAGACTCCTTGTTGGTTCCCTTACTCACGGAACTAAGGAACTATTATGATAAAAAAAGCCAAGTAAAATCTCTAAAACAGTCTCTCATTTCATATGATGTAAGGGCAATTTTTATAATGTTCTTATTCAACTTAACTATGTGTCCTATAGAAAATATACAACAATAAGCAATGGATCCTCATAAATTTAATCAGGTAGTGACTCCAAGGAAACTTATTTCACATATGACCCTTCTGCTGGAGTAAATCAACAAGGCCATTACTGCCTGACATGGAGCTAGTGACTTAGTGATTTCTTCCCTCTTCATAATACATACTAGAGGCTGACAAACTTTTTCTAAAGGGAAAAAGTAAACATTTTAGTGAGATCATCTGTCATACCTACTCAACTCTTCCAAAAGCAACCACAAGTGGTAAATAGGTAAAGGAACGGGCATCTGTGTATATTCCAATAGAGCTGTATTTACAAAAACAAGTGATAAGCGGGATTCCCACAGGGCAGTTTGCAACCTCTAGTACAGACCACAAGCAGCAGTTAGATTTTACCTACAACAACAGCAACACACTTCCAATGTCTTATCTCTGGATTATACCAGTTCTCTAGTTCTCTGTTAAAATCTAGTATTTAATACACACAAATAGATAATCATGTCAAAAAATGGGCAGAAGACATGAACAGATACTTCTCCAATGAAGACATACAAATGGCTAACAGACACATGAAAAAATGTTCATCATCACTGGCCATCAGGGAGATTCAAATCAAAACCACCTTATACCACTTAGAATGGCCAAAATTAACAAGACCATAAACAAAATGTGTTGGAGAGGATGTGGAGAAAAGGGAACCCTTGTGCACTGCTGGTGGGAATGCAAGTTAGTGCAGCCACTTTGGAAAACAGTGTCGAGATTCCTTAAGAAAGTAAAAATAGAGCTTCCCTGTGACCCTGCAATTGCATTACTGGGTATTTACCCCAAAGATACAGATGTAGTGAAAAGAAGGACCATCTGTACCCCAATGTTCATAGCAGCAATGGCCAGTCTCCAAATTGTGGAAAGAACCAAGATACCCTTCAACGGACAAATGGTAAGGGAGATGTGGTCCATATATACTATGCAGTACATATGCCTCCATCAGAAAGGATGAATATGCAACTTTTCTATCAACATGGACGGGACTGGAAGAGATTATGCTGAGTGAAATAAGTCAAGCAGAGAGAGTCAATTATGGTTTCGCTTATTTGTGGAGCATAAGGAATAACACAGAGGACATGGGGAGCTGGAGAGGAGAAGGGAGTTGGGGGGAAATTGGGGGTTTAGACAAACCATGAGAGACTATGGACTCTGAAAAATAATCTGAGGGTTTTGGAGTGGGGAGGAGGTTGGGTGAGCCTGGTTGGGGGTATTATGGAGGGCACGTATTGCATGGAGCACTGGGTGTGGTGCATAAACAATGAATTCCGGAACACTGAAAAGAAATTAAAAAAATAAAAATTAAGAAAAATCTAGTTGGTAGGGATACTGGTCTTCATGCTATTCCTCAAAATATCAATACTAATCTGAGAGGAGGTGGGGAAAGGGGGAGGAAGGTATCATATTAATCCAATACATTTATAGCATTTATGCTCCTTAGGCCGAGTAAATAGGAAGTAGCAACTACCTCAGCTACCAGGTGACGACAAAGGAGTGCCAGAGGATGAGCAATAATGACCATGAAAATTCAGGAGCTTGTCAGTACAGTGAAATTTCTAAGTATTCAGTGGTCCAATCATATGAGATGTCCCCTCTAAGGTGAAGGGACTAGCTACATTGTAGGTGATCATCTCTGAATTTTGGAGGCAAAATGTACAGTACAACTGGGTGTGCTGCTCTGACTCATTAATGAAATGATTCCCTATTCCGTGTAAGGTCCAGGGCAACATGCAAGTTGCTTTTCCCTTTGACGCACATCTCCCAGAAGATGCTTGAAGTGTCTATAGCAGAAATTAATAATGTATAGAACTTTTGACAAGTCATATAGGAGAATCACAGTTGAGACCCTTAGAATTTTGAAGTGCATAACTATTTTTTTTTTAAGATTTTATTTATTTATTTGACAGAGAGATCACAAGTAGGCAGAGAGGCAGGCAGAGAGAGAGAGGGGGAAGCAGGCTACCTGCCGAGCAGAGAACCTGATGTGGGGCTAGATCCCAGGACCCTGAGATCATGACCTGAGCCAAAGGCAGAGGCTTAACCCACTGAGCCATCCAGGCGCCCCCATAACTGTTTTTTTGTTGTAAAGTGGCTTGCCTCTGTGTCCGCAGAGATTGAAAGACTGACCATGGTCTCCCAAGATACTGTGTCCTGAGCTACCCATCATAAGGTAATGCTGTCTAGGTCATGAAACCATAAAGTTGGGTATACACTGCAATGTACCATCACGAGTTAGATGTGGCATACATGAGATCCAACAAAATATGGCACAAATATGGCACAAACAGGTCAAGAGGTTTAAGGTTCCCAAGGGGCCTTCTCCTGCTACACTGCCTCCTTTCTCTCCATCACAATTCTGACATTGACTGAGTGAAAAAAAAACTGGCAGGCTTGGTTTCATCATGATTCTGTAAAATATACTGACACTATTCAAAAGTACAGTTGAGGTATTAGAGCCCCACTGAGAAGTGGTTCTAAAGAACAGTAGTGAAGGGGAATCTTCCCACTGGCAATATGTTAAGCAGTGTACCTAAAGTTACTAAAGAGGACAAATGGCCAGGGGCAAAGATTTGCAGTGATTCATGGAGATTAGCCAGCCTTTGGGTGGATAGTGAGAGACTTTAAAGAAACTAGATTGAAACCTGGTGGGAAGATTTCTGGAAAAGAAATAAGGACCAGCCTCTTGAAATGTGCAGGATATGTTAAGTATGAGGATATGTAAGTTCTCTGAATATATTATGTCTGACTGTGAGGAACCTCTTAATAATCAGATGGGCAACCTGAACATTCTGGAGTATCAATCAGTTCTATTCAAAAGGCTGACGAACAACTGTCCGTATAGGCAGGAAGTGAGGTTACATATAGGCTCAGTAATATGGACTTCTATGTATTTAGAAACTAGCAGTGAGCCCCCTGATACTGTAGTGCTCCTCTGGGAGACCAGCCAGCTACTTGGTGGCATGCTGATTACACTGGACTGCTTCTATCAAAAAGAACAGTAATCTATCTTCACAATAACAGTCTATTATACTCCATATAGAATTACTTTCCATGCCCACAGTATTTCTGCAAAAACTACCATTCCTGAACATACAAAAAGGCTTATTCACTGCTATGATACTCTACTAGAATTGCTTCTAAACATGGAATTTCATTGTACAGTGAAACGTATGTAGCTATAGCCTCATGCCCATGGAAATCACTTATCTTACCACAAATGCCAATCATTAAACAGCTGGTTTGATAAAACTGTGGATCAAAACATTAAAAACTCATTACAGTACCAGATGGGTTCCCTGCCCAGTGTAGAGCCCAATGCAGGGCTTGAACTCATGATCCTGAGATCAAGACCTGAGCTGAGATCAAGAGTTAGACCTTAACCGAATGAGACACTCAGGTACCCTGTCATTTTGAATGGCTAGAGCAGAGAATGCAGAACATACCCTGAATCAGATTATTACTATGTGAAACTAATTCTCCCACAGTTAGAATATATAGGTTGGAGAACCAACGATAAAAACTGGAATAACACATGTTAAACTAACTAGAATTTAAATAAAGATTTAATACAAGAAAAAAAAATTGGAATAACTATTATTCCAATGAGCCAACAGCAAAAATTTTGCTTCTCATCCCTACAACTTTGGATTGTGCCAGTATGGCTTCCCCAAGAATTCCTTTACCAGGAGACACCACCAGGGTCCCACTCACTGGAAGCTTAAGCTACCATAGGGATACCTATGGCTCATCACAGCACTGAATCAACACAAAAAGAAGGAAGCTGCAGTTATATATTGATATTTAACTTAATTATCAATGAGAAACAGTTGTTCCTAAACAGTAAGGCAGAGGAATATGCCTGGAAGTCAGAAGCTTTTCTAGGGTATCTCTTGGCACTTCCATGTCCACTGATAAACAGTCAAATGAGAAACTACAGCGACTGTATTACAGGAGGAATCATTATTGGCAGTCCCTTCTGGTCAAGTAAAATCAGCTGAGGTAATGTCTAAGGTAAAAAAAATAGAAGGAAAAAAAAAAAAGAAGGAAGCTGTAAATACCTACTAGGGTTATGAGACTAGTTATAGAAATAAAGACCACCACAATTAGGTCTACACATAAGGATGAATTTCTTTTTTTATCCTTATACCTTCTCTTGGTATCTCAATATGTAGTAAGTATTGTGACAATTGTAATTAAACCTGTATTTCAGTATTTAACCTACAGAATATCAAACAGAGACTGTGTCTGTACAGAAAGAAAAATGAACAGAGTTCTAGGATGGCTGCAATGACGTAAGTTATTTGGAAGAATAACTCTTTTGGAAGAGGGTGAGACTATCTGAGGAGATATGAAAGACATAAGCTGAATCATGTCCAACAGAAACATGACATTTTAAGTGTCTTTATTTGGAAGTTCAATATGGGTAAATGAAAAAAGAAGGATCCTTGGGTTGGAAATGGGGTATATACAGTACTGGACTGTCATCATCCATCCATCACTCTCATCCCTCTTTTAGAGTCTCATCTGTACTGTACTGCAGAAATGTGTATTTCCCAGAATCCCCTTCTAACTGCAAGTTTGCCAGTAAAAAGAATATGTACAAGACTGGAGAGCAGGAAAGCTTGGTGCACCCTGATGAAATTTCACAGGAGCTTCCTGTCAAGTAACTGGGAACTACCCTTTTGTGTTGCAGACTGAGCCACATTACTGGGGCTTTGAAGAGATTCTTGGTTGCTACAGCAATTTTCCAGTGAGCCATGAATAACTCTCAGCTTTGGTGGGTACTTCAGCATCTATTTTCCTGATATTTCACCCAGAGCTTTCCTGATTTTCAGCAGTCATTCCCTTGACCTTAGCTCCCCCAGCTCTCTAAACATTTGTGCAGGCCCTAATTACTGTATTAAACCCTCCAATCTGCCAAGAATACATAAAGAGTTCTTGTTTTCAAAACAGAGTGGGAGGTTTAACTGAATGCCAGTATATGAAAAGTACACAGCAGAGTATATCACAAGATGTCATAAAAGTGATGAGGCAAGAAATAGGTTAAAGTATATAAGGTATTCAAACCTACAAATATATTCACTGAGAAGAATTAATGACAGAACTAATTGATAATGGTCTAGAAGTTAGTCATTAGGCCATAAAGCCCGTCAATGAAATTTAAAGAGCAGAAATACTCATCAAAAGGTAGTAATATCAGACAGTCACAATATTAAAAATGCAAAACAAAACAAACAAAAAAACCCATCACTGTATAAAACCTGGAATTTAAAGACATTATCTTTTGAACCACAGAGGAAATGACCAAAATTGTAATATCAAGGAAATAACAGTGATGAAACATTTAGCCAATTTGGAATTTACTCTTTAATAAGTGAACACTACTCAGATGTAACTATTATCTTTCACACATATGCTATTTAAAAGGAATGGTAGAGTAATTTTCAACAGAAGAAATTAGGTAAAAACATCAATAAACCAAAAAAGGGAAATTAATTAATTAAAAAGAAAGAAGCCCAAAACATATGAAATTTTCAAAAAATAATTACTCTGAAAATCCAAGATACTCAGCCATTTTTAAAAGCCACTAATGAGCTTATGCAGTCTATTATTTTTTGAATGTTTACAAGAAACAATGAATATAAAGTAAAAGATTGTAGTTTATAAAAATATCTCTATTACTATATTGGCCTACGATAAGGAAGTAAATCACGGTACTGTGATTATATAAATAATTAAAATTTGAATCACCAATATTTAAATTTTAAATTTTAAAGCAATTCTTACCTCTTTGCTATTTGATTCTCAAGATGTTTAACTTTTTCTAGTAACTCTTTCTCAACAGCATCTCTCTCCAATTTAAACTCTTTTAGGGCAGTGTGAATAGCTTCTTCTTTTTCACAATTAAGCTTCTGAATTAACTGTTCTCTGTCTTGTTCCTGGCTCATGACAAGTTTCTCTTTGTCTTTCTCAAGTTTCTGAATAATAGCTTCATACTTCTCTTCCTGTTGGGTGAGTTTTTCATCTTTTTGTTTTTCAAGAGCACTCAATTCTATGTCCAATTTACTCTGCAGTTCAGCTATTTCTCCTTTCAGGTTTTTTTCTATTTCAAATGCTTGGTGATTCAATGACGTTACTTTGTTTAATTCAGCTTTAAGCATATCAGATTCTTCTTCATGTCTACTAATTAACTCTGAAATGCACTGATCTTTTTCAATTGTCATTAAAGTTCTTAGCTCTGCCAAGCCCACCTGATAGTTTTCATTATTATCCTGAATCCTTTGGTTTAGTTTACTTATCTCTGTTCTCAAATTTTCTGTCTCTTGTTCAAGGAGAGATTTTAAGGTCTCCTTCTGCTGGGCTCTGCATTCTTCCAGCAAAATTTTTATTTCATCAGTTTCTGCTTCCTTCAATGCAAGTTCAACCTCTAACTTACATCTCATGTCAGACAAATCTGAAACCTTCAGTTTTAATTCCTGTAGCTGTTGTTCTTTCTCCTGGATAACTGTGGCATGAGACTCTTGTACCTGATCGATTCGTTGTTGATTTTCCTTTTTTAGTTTCTCCAAAGACACTTTATGGTCTGCCATAACTTTCTCAAACTCCTGAGTGTGCCTGACACGCAGAGCGTCCTCTAACTCCTTTAGATGACTTTGCTCTAAACACTGAAGTTCTGTCCGCAACAACTGCATCTTCTCATTATTTTCAACATGGAGCTTCTTTAAGTCTTCTAATACTATCTCTCGTGACTGTTTCAGTTCATTAATTTCACAATTTTGAGTGTGCATTATATTTTCCATCTCTAACAACTTCTGATCCTTTTCATTTTGCAAGCAGATAACAGCTTCTTTTTCATGTTTAACCAAAGCAAATTCATTATCTTTATTTTGTAAAACCTCCTCCAGGCATACCAAGTCTCCTTTAAGCTTTTTAATTTTGTTTTCATTTTCTTCACTTTCTTTCATTAGTGCATCAAGTTTGCCTTCGTATTCACTTTTTAAAGACTGCAGCTCTTTTTGATGTTTTTCATTTAGTGTTATTTCCAGAGAATATTTTACTTTTTCAATAATGTTTCTTATTTCTAGTGCTGTACATTTTAAAGAATTTGAGAAGTCACACTGTTCTTTCTGTACAAATGTTCTGAAGTGGCAAAGGTCTTCCTTGATGGTTTGTATACTGAAGTGTGAGTCTTGGGCAACAACTCGACATTTTTCCAACTGGACATTTAGAGAAGCATGATCTCCTATATCCTCTTTACCACATACATTTGTATCCTGCATCCGTCTACTGTCTATCGCATTGATAACAGATGAATAAAGTGATTCCACCATCATTTCTGGACTCTGTGGATCACTTATAGGATTAGGAGATGACAAATTTTCTTCTATTACAAACTCATTTACAGCAGACATAAAATCTGATTCAGGGCTTTCTGCTAATGAATCTAAATCTAATGAAACTTGGTGAATAGTCTGTTCTATGTTTGGATGGGGGATAGTTTCAAAATCAAATGTATGTGCATCAATGCTATCTGGAGATAATTCTTCTAAGGGACATACTGCAGGACATAAGGGATCCTGAACAGTGAGTGGAGGAGGAGTTCTTGGTGAGGTAGTAGTTGCAATTCCTGTTGCACTTTCTATCCTTGGTGACGAAGCCGACTGTGGGGATGTCTGACTCATGGATGCCTGGAAAAGAGAGGGGATAGGCTTACAGAGCTGTAGCAACAAATATTTTACGCTAATGAAACAAACCATTTGAAGGAACTTAATTTGCCTTTTGTTCACTCAATAGATCTGTAATGGTCTGTGACATTTCATCCAAACTTTGTGCTGCTTTTACCAAATTATGTAGAGCAAGTACATGCTGGTGTAGAGGTTCAAAGTCACAAAGTAAGGGGACCCTGAAACAGAAAGCAATATAATTAGATTTGTGACTCCACAATGAAAAGATGGATGCCTACAACCAAATATTTCCATCTTTGTAAAAAAAAAAAAAAAAAAAAAATTACAGTACCATCATCCCCTTTTAATCAACACCAGAAAATAGCTTAAGAGACCTAAGACATAATCACTGAAGTGATGAATCAGACCTCTCCCACGCTATACACAAAGTGAGAATAATTACTAGAAAAAATTAATTACATGTAAGGTACTAATTTCCTTTATCTTCATTTTCTGATCATTTGCATATTCCCTAGAAATTTCCTAAAGCAGCATATCAGTCTATCATAAAATATTTCTATATTATGGCATCTCCTGAGACTATCAGTGCTACTTTCCACAGCTCCAAAATAATTAAAGTATTTTAAATGATAACTAAAGTTAAAAATAATCGTTTCTCGGCCTTTTGGCTAAGATCAAGTTTACTAAAGTTAAAAATACGAATGATATTTACCTGAGGAGTGGCTGAACTTCTGAAGGACAAAATGATTGAAGAAACTGTAAATCTTTTAATGAAATATCTGGAAGTTCACAGTCAAACTTTCGAGGCTTCTGTGTCTGTACAAAAACAAAACAAAACAAAACAAAAACCAAAAAACATACAGTACAAATTTATAAATTTTTATTCTGATTAATTTCAATATTAACAAAGAAGCAAAAATGCTACAAATCATCTACTGACATTTAAGAAATAGGATAAAATAAAAATGAACTATTCAATGACCAACATGGTATACTATTTTTCTGAGTTGTAAATGACTGGGGATCACAGCTATTGGTGATCCAACTGCTGTGGCTGTTCCTCCTTTTCTCGTCAGCTTTTAAAAAATGGGGTAGTACCCTGTCAACATCAAAGAAACCCATTTGTTTCACCAGCATATAGGTTGTTCCTAAATTTTTCTTTAACTTATAACAAGACCATGAAGATCTCTCTAGCCTTAGCCCTATGTCTATTCCTATCATTTATTAGGATGCCTTGGTGTTTTAATATGGTAAAAAGTTTTTTCCTATGTAACATGTCCTTCCTTGCCTTTCACTTCATCTTTCCATTATTTTCCAAAATAAAAAACTCTTAGTAAATTTCAGTTTCTTAAAAAAAATTACCTGGTAAGTCCTACAATTTCTTTATAATATTGCCAAGAAATACAACTTTTAAAGTGACTCTAATCATTTCAATCATTACCTAAGCAGATTTAGAGATGTCAAGATGCTCTTCATTAAATGGGGGTCCTAGATATAGGAGTGTGGGACACCCTATTACATCACTTATTTTTAGATATTAAAAGATTCATACATTTAAGGCCTAAAAATCCCGCAGTATAGAAACATGTTTAATAGTTAAGCAGTGCATCTGAAGAGAAAACAAACAAAAAGCCTACAGCATTTCCCAAACTTCTCTGACCCATGGAATCATTTTTTCTCATGAAATAGAACGAATGGTCCCCAGTAATCCTGGTTTAAAAACACATTTATTTTTCAATATTTCAGTGAAGGCCACCTGAAGAGTCACCCTATTCTGATTAGTAAACACAAGAATAAAATGAGGGTGGTGGTGGTGGTGAAGAGAATGAAAAGAGGAGAGGACAAAAGGAAAAGAAAGGACAAGGATGAGGAGAGATGAGGGAAGGGAAAGATAAAGAGAATGAGAGGAGGGCAAAAGACAAAGACAAAATAATAAGACAATCTACTCCTCCTAGACAATATCTTAACAGTGTAATATGGCTTATCCTCCTGTGTTATGAAAACTCTTCATCAAAACCTATGAATATACTTTAATAGTTTCATGACAAATGGCTTTTAAAACCAAAAACATTTTTAGGTTGATAAAAAAAGATTCTATGTTTCTGAAAATATCTCTACTTCTGAAATAAGGTTTGAATACGTACAAAATTTAGTCATAGTTAGAAAATTAATACATACACAAAAGGATGGGGGCCAGGAGTCCAATCCCCTAAACAGACGATTTCTTAAAAACGACTTCCCTGTGTAAAGAAATTAACAATATGATAATTTTATAACTTTGTATTTCAGAGGAAAAAAAATTTCTGGTTTTTGAAAAACAAATTAACAATTCTTCATATTTAAGTTTTAACAATGGATTCAGCTTTACAGACCTTAAAAAGAATATTTCTCCAAATTTCAATGGTAACTTAAATCACATAGAGGCTATATAATAACAGATTCATATTGACAAATAAAAACAGCAGTTTTCATTAAAAATAAATTAGTAAAGAACACTTACTAAATAATTTCCCAAAGGATTCCCTTTTTGACTTTTCAGCTTCATATAATCGCTTTCCATCTTTGACTAAAGCACCAGCCCACTAAGAGAAGGAAAGCTTATGTTAATAATCATAAACCAACTCATTAAGGCTCTTACACAATGAAAAGAGAATTCAACTTGCATACCTCCCTGTAGTGTTTTATGAACATTTTTCTCCTTACAACCTCAACAACAGCTATGCAGTACATCTGAGGAACTGTACTAAGAGCTTCAACAATTTTGACTCTTTCTAACAGTTCTATTACAAGGCGGAGCAAAGCTTGCAATTTCTCTCCATCTTGATCAGCATGAAGCATTACAAAGCAACACCACCTACAGAATGAAATTGAGACACAAAACTCTATAAAAATAATCTAATCCCAAGTTAATCAACCAATCAAGTATTCCAATCAAGTATTTCAATATAACAATAAAAGTACTCCATTACTTGGCAGAAATTTTATAAAATCACTTTGAAACATCCAAAATTAGATGTAAGAGAATCACTTACTTCAGTCTGACATGTAGGTTATTTGCTAGTTCCTGTTTGGCAGTGGTACACTTCTGTTTAATATCCAACAGTTTTCTATGATTTTGCAACATAATCATCAACTGATTTGCGTGACTCAGGCACAAATCAGGTAAAACAGATGCATCCTTCAAGTTTTCAGCTCTCATCTGATTAGCTAAAAATCCCTTTGAAAGAAAATATTTTAAAGGACATTAACCTGGTTTCATGAAAGATACCAACATTCATTTAAGAGGAAAATCTTTGTTAAATATGAACTGTTCTACTTTTAAAGATTTTATTATCTACCATCCTGAATGTAGATATATTCATTAAAAAAGATTATTTTTAAGAACTCTGCTCATCTAGTTGTTTCATTTTCTAGCTAGGAAAAAAAAAAAAAAAACACTGGGAAGATAGAGTAATTTATCCAAGGACAGACACTCTTAATAGTTAAATTAGAACTAGAATTTATGCATCTAGACTCCTACTATACCATGGGTCAGTCAGATCATGTATTAAATAAAATATGGTCACTGATTTTAGCCATGAAATAACTGACCTAATCTAACCAATGATATTCAATAGCACTTTGTACCCTTCCCCAAATGAATAACAATCAATTTTCTGTACTTTTTATTAAGAAGTCATTCCTCTCTCCATTATTTCTGGACTATATTTTGTTCCACTATATATATATCATTACTCATATTAGAATGACTTAAATGTGTAATTTTATAATACATTTTATTATTTGATAAGAAAAATAACTATTATATTTTTTCTTAGCTATCCTTACTCATTTATTTTCATAGGTGAACTTTGCATCATTCCGCTAAGCAGGGATTGTGTTTAGGCTCTAAATTAATTTAAAATAAGATAGTTGTGTGTATAAAACATAAAAAAAAAAAAACCCAACAGCAAAAACTTAAAAAAGGTCCAAGACATCTTGTTAAGGTTATTACTAAGTGTTTTTATTGTAGTTATAGGTTCTTTTTCCTACTGCTTACTGAACAGTTTTTGTATTACAGGAGTTTTATAATTTGCATGTCCATCTGACAGCCATACTTGCTACTGTAAATAATTATCTGTCTAGGAACTTAACAATATGGCTGACAATAGCATGTCTTCTAACTTTTTGGTAGTTCTCTCTGTTTCATGTCTTCCTAAATTTCAAAAAAAAATATTTAAATTTAAATGACATGTACTAAACTCAAAACCATTTAATATCTGAAAATAAAACAATTCCAATAGGAATTTTATATCTTATTTCCTTTTCAATATGCTATATGCTCCACTGTGGCTATATTTTTTTCTGAACTTAAAAATAACTTACTGCTTTTATCAATTGCATTAAAATCTTAAGAGGTTTCCACTACGTTTTACTGATCCAAGAAAAACATATAATCCCCCAAATTAAATTCTAAAGCAATAATGAGGAATTTCTTGACACCAAAAGCACATACATGCCAAAGTTGCCAAAAGAAAAAACGTTTAGGGGCACCTGGGTGGCTCAGTGGTTTAAAGCCTCTGCCTTTGACTCAGGTCAGGATCCCAAGGTCCTGGGATCAAGCCCCGCATCAGGCTCTCTGCTCAGTGGGGAGCCTGCTTCCTCCCTCTCTCTCTCTCTGCCTGCTCTCTCACTACTTGTGATCTCTGTCAAAAAAATAAAATAAAATCTAAAACAAAAAAAAAAACAAAAAAAAAAAACGTTTAAATCTGCTTTCAATAATTTCTGTATTTGAAAAAAAAAATAATTTCTGTATTTGTCAAACCATCCTTAGTGTAATATTTAGACTAAGTAGTAAAATACCTAAGAAGTACAAGCTTCTTAAAATAAGTCATCAGAATGAAAAGTACAGCATAGGGAACATAATCAACAATACTGGAATAATGTTTAATGGTGACAGATGATAATTACACTTATCATGTTAAGCAATGAGTAATGTAAAGAATTGTCCAGTCACTTTCTTGTAGACCTAAAAACTAATGTAACACTGTATGTCAACTATACTTCAATAAAAAAAGTTTAAAAAAGTATAAAAATCTCTGATGTCATTTTGTATTAGTATTTTTTAATGTGTAAGTAAGGATAGATATATATATGATATATAAGTTTAAGAGAAAATTACATAGCTGAGTGATGATGGAAGGCAGAACTTAAACTATACCACATCCTAATTCTGAAGTTCTAGTAGGTTATCTAATAAGAATTAAATAATAATGACAACATTCAAAAGAAATCTAACTAGCTCTTAGTTACTTTAGTACTTACAACTCCCCTCAAGATGTATTCTGTGAACTTTTGGTTTAGGGAGCAAATTTCCTATTATTTTCTTATTTTGTTGATAATCTTTAAAGATAAAAATATTACTAGGGGCACGTGGGTGGCTCAGTGGGTTAAGGCCTCTGCCTTCAGCTCAGGTCATGATCTCAGGGTCCTGGGATCAAGCCCCACATTGGGCTCTCTGCTCGGCAGGGAGCCTGCTTCCTCCTCTCTCTCTCTGCCTACCTGAGATCTCTATCTGTCAAATAAATAAATAAAATCTTAAAAAAAATATTACTAGAGAAATAATACACACTGAATAAATTTTCAGGGCTCCAGTGTTAACATAGCTTCACAGATCCGGTTAAGTTTCTCTGTCAGTTAAGGTAGAAGTGTCTATAAACCTCAAAAGTGTTGTGGTCTTAAAAAAACTACTCTCTTTAAGCTGCCTGAACTGGTCTTTATCATATTAGATATTTAGACAATAAATCTCCTTCCATTGTCTCATCCCTTCTTTCTCTTTCTCCTTTTTTTTCCGAGAAAGAGAGTGCAAGAGAGCAAGTGGGGAGGGGGGCAGAGGGATAGAAGACAGAAAATCTTCAGTAGGGTCCATGCTCAGTATAGAGCCTGATGTAGGGGCCTGATCTCACAACTTTGAGATCATCGCCTGAGCTGAAATCAAGAGTTGTACACTCAACTGAGGTACCCAAGTGCCCCCTTTTCCCTTTCCTTTAAGAGTGGTTAGAAGATTTAACTGCTATGTTGCTAGAATGAATTACACAAAATTGTGTTTATACAAAATCTAAAATCAACTCCTCAAATTGATTAATCTGAATTTATCTACTTTTACTGACCACATGCTGAAGGAAATACTGATTAAAAAAAAATATCTGCAATGGAAAAAAAATACATTAGCTATAATAAAACTAACAGATGAGACATCTGCAAATAATAAAAAGGTCCCAGACCAGATTTTTATAGAGAAGTCTAACATTCCATAAACTCAAGGCCACCCTACCCCAAATTCTTGCTCTCTCTCTCTCTCTGTCTCTATTTTTTTAGTGGGGAGGAGAGAGAGAATCTTATGCAGGCTCCACACCCAGCTCAAAGCCCAACTTGGGACTCAATCACATGACCCTGAGATCATGACCTTAGCCCAAATCAAGTCAGATCATAACCGACTGAGCCAACTAGGCACCCCTCATTCTGTAAATACTGACTGTGCACTTACTACACGTAAAGAACCTGCAAGGCACTGTGATTAGGGCAGCGAGGAAGAGAGATCAGAAACCTGGTTTCTTAGAGCTTATTATTTTTTTCTTTGTTTTTCTTAATTTCTATACCCAGTGTGGGACTCAAATTCATGACCACAAGATCAAGAGTCATGGGCTCTTCCAACTAAGCCAGACAGGTGCCCTGGAGCCTGTATTCTTAAAGAAGAAATTTCATTAAAAAAAAAAAAAAAAAAAAACCCACATAATCACTTAAATGTAATTATGACATAGCTTAAGTACAACCTGCTAAGAAAAAATATATCTGATCTGATCAAGACTGCAAAATCAGAGAAAACTTGTCTGTGAAAGTGATGTCTCAGTTAAAACCCTTGCCTTTATACATCCCTTGGCAGTCAAACACATAAAAATATAGGAGTGAAAAGTTGCTCCAACAGCCATGTATACCTAACTTCAACAAGTTATCCCTCATCTCTCATAAGCACATTTAGAATTATCTTATTATAGCCAATTTCTCTCAAAGCTATTCACTCAGGCAAGCCCAGCTGACATCTATGGATTGCTAGGCCTTGATTTCCATCTATTTTCCATATTAATATTTTACATATTCAGTTTTATTCTGAATATATAATGCACTTATATTGAAGCATATGTAGGAACACTAAAAATATTCACTGAGGAATAATTAAATTAAATTTAATTGCCTCTCAATGTCAAAAAGGATTATTATACACTTTACTACTTGAGGTATCAATATCCAAGAAAAACATAAACATTTTTATTTGAGAGAAAGAGAGCGAGAGAGAAGGAGCTGGGGGAGAGGCAGAGGAAGAGGGAGAAGCAGACTACCTCCTGAATGGGAACCTGATGTGGGGCTCAATCCCAGGACCCTGAGATCATAACCTCAGCCAAAGGCAGAAGCTTAACCGACTGAAACACCTAGGCCTAAACCCCAGAAAAATCTGTTTGTTTTTTTTTAAAGTAAGAGTATTATGTTCTAAAAGTTAAATTCTATGAGCTACTGTAACTTAAAACATTAGCAAAAGCTGGGAACAAATTAGGGGGAAAGAAGATGGTTAGACAAGGTACTTCTATGATCACAGGATGCCAAAAAGTAGTTTTCAAATTTTCCCAGAAACAGTATAGGACATATCTACTATATTTTTTACAGTTTGGGTTCAAGAAACCCTGGAAGGTTTCAGCCCTGAAAAACAAAAATATATAGCTTTGCGCAGTGGCAGTATCGTAGCCAATGAGGTTTATCCGAGGTGCGATTATTGCTAATTGAAAAACAAAAATATAGGAGAAACAAAAAAGGATCAAGAAATGCTTTCTCTATTTTTTAAAGAAAATAAAGAAGTACTATTAGGTCCTTTATTAAGCAAATACACTTCCAGGAAAATGACCTATTCTTGTATTACACAACTCCATTTGCTGAATCCAGTGCAGATGAGGATAACATCAGCATTAGATTTTTTTTTTTTTAACATAACCAAATGCAAAACCCTTCCTTTTAGCTGCTGGACTGTAGTAGAGCTACTATACACATATTCGCCCCACACCCTCACACCAACCCCCCAGAGATCTGAGAGTAAAGAAAGGAGAAAACAGATTATCTAGATAAGAAAACAGGAAGTCCTGGTTTATTCAATCAGAGAAAGAGGTATAAAGAAATCTGGAGATTTTAAAGGAATGATGAGTTCATTAAATTAAAGACGAAAAAATGACTAATACATCTGACTCCATCAAAATTTAAAATTTCTGTTTAACAATCTTCACGACACTATCAACAAAGAGACGGTATCTGTATTATTTACAATAGACAAAGGATTATCCAGATTACATATAAAATAAATTCTTACAGAAACATTAGGATAAAAAAATTGGCAAATGAAAATTCAGAGGAAATAGATGGCAAATACTGATATAAGGAAAACTGCTCTTCTCATTAATTACTGGGGAGTGTTGACTGATTTTTCCTTTATGGAGGGTATATCATTACTAATTAATATTTAAACTGCACAAACACACCAGAATCTAGCAATTCAATTACTGAAGATTGTCCCAACATGCACATAATGATAGAGATGTCCTGGGATATTAAAACGTTTGTAACAAGAAAAACTAGAAGCAACCTAAATGACTATAAAAGAAGTCTAGTTAAATAAATTATGTTTGATTCATTCTATTGAGGGCTAAAAAAGAATGACCTTGGAGAAACAACAAAAAAATTAGAAATTCAAAGCTGTCTCAAGTGATGGTAAACTATAATTTAATGATAATGTAGACCAAGCTTCCTATGGCATTAGTTACTAAAGACCTAAGAAAGCAGTGAAGGAGAAGAACCAGGATCTAGAAGGAGGAAACCTAGGGAGGCCAGTTAAGCAACTAGGAATTCTTTGCCCTAGAGACAAGTGCTGATTCCCGAAGAGGAGCCCAAAGCTAAGAATTAAAAAAAGCAATTCTTCTGACATTCTCAAGGAGCTATGAAATAAAAAACTGGAGATCAGGGCCAGCCAAAGGAAGTGAAGATGGAAAACACTTTGTATTAGTACCCCAAAAAGCTATATCCTATGGAGTAAGAGTCTACAAAAGTAGACTGGCCATCACAAGGACTGTAAGATCAACTTCCCATCACCTAAATCCCTGATGTTAGATTAAGATAATGTAAAACTGTGATAGCCCCTACCACATGCAAACAAATTCTCTCCAGAAGTGTTATCTTAAGCTTCATATTTCCTGTTTTTATTTATTTATTTTTTTTAAGATTTGTCAGAGATAGAGAGGGAGAGAGCATAAACAGGGGGAGGAGCAGGCAGAGGGAGAAGCAGGTTCCCTGCTGAGCAAGGAGCCAGATCCCCACCTGAGCTGAAGGCAGATGCTTAACCAACTGAACCATCCAGGCATCCTCTGGGTTTTTCTTATCAAGAATAATTAGGCACATGAAAAGGCAAAACCACATCAATTTAAACTATAGGAAACAACAGAAAATATACAGACACACAGGCACAAGTAATGGAGTTAACAGATAAAGAGATTTTAAATAACTATATGGTTAATGTAATCAAAGAGATGATGGATGAGTCTGAATATTTTGGTAGATAATTTGAAACTATATAAACAAAAGAACCAAACTGAAATTGTAGGGCTAAAAAAATAAACAAAAACTACATATCAATAAATAGGTTTAATAACAGCTATTCACAGCTAGAAAAAATTAATCTGGGTCGAAAGAAATACCTGGAATAAAGCACAGATGGATATGATGATGGGAAATGCAGGCTATAAGGGTAAATGAAGAGAATGAGATGAAAGGTCTAATACATGTGTAAATGGAATCAATGAATGAGAAGGGAAAGAGCAAGGCAAAGGCAAAATTTGAAGAGAAACTGGCAATTTTCCCAAAACATATGCCATTATACCACAGCTTCCAGTAGTACTACAAGCGCAACGCAAGGAGAAATACAAAGAAAACCACATTTTGTCATATTATAGTAAAACTGTTAAAAACTTAGAAGTAAATCATGGAAAGCCTAGATACTATATCCAGAGAAAACATCCTTCAGAAATAAAGGTGATTTAAAGAAATTTTCAAATGACAAAGACTAAATTTTCCACTAAAGGATACTTTAAGATATTCTAATGCCTATCGAACTTAAAAGGATGCATGTATTACTTAAAAGAAAAAAAGCTAATATGGAAGATAAAATAATTATTAATGGTAAGTTTTTAAATGATATATATATGTATATATGTATCATTTTAAGAGAGAGCAAATGACCAGAGGTGATGGGGCAAAGTAGGAGAGATTTTAATCAGGCTCCATGTCCAGCATGGAGCCCGACACGGGGCTCAATCTCGTATCTCTGAGATCATGACCTGAGATGAATTCAAGAGTCAGATGCTTAACTGACTGAGCCACCCAAGCGTCCCCCAAATTTTTAAATTTTATTTTTAAATGATAAAAATAATCCAAAGGGCAAAAGCAGAAAGAGATACAATTGGAAGAAAAATTAGAAATAATAGACTTAAAAACAAATAGTAATTATATTAAATAAATGGACTGAATATTCTTTTTTTCTAAGTTTTTATTTATTTGACAGAGAGAGATCACAAGTCGGCAGAGATGCAGGTGGGGGGGGGGGCATGCGGAGCAGGCTCCCTGCCAAGCAGACAGCCCAATGCAGAGCTCAATCCCAGGACCCTGAGATCATGACCTGAGGTGAAGGCAGAGGCTTAACCCATTAAGCCATCCAGGTACCCCTGGACTGAATATTCTAATCAAAAAATTTCTCAACTTACTTTGAGGCCATCATAAAGTCAATGCCCAACTTGACAAATACATACCGAATGAATAACATATACACACAATATAATTCAGTTTGCCAAAATGTTACACTTTAATTCAGAAATACATGAAAAAGACAATATATTATGACCATGTTGAGTTCATTTCAAGAATTCAAGAATGGTTCAAGACTAGAAGCAGACTATAACTTTCTTAATCTGATAAAGGGTTTCTATTAACACAAAGAGAAAAAACTATTAGAAACATTCTAGTTGTGAAATACCACTTTCTATGGATCAAGAATTAAACAATGAGGGGCGCCTGGGTGGCTCAGTGGGTTAAAGCCTCTGCCTTCGGCTCAGGTCCTGATCCCGGGGTCCTGGGATCGAGCCCTGCATCGGGCTCTCTGATCGGCAGGGAGCCTGCTTCCACCTCTCTCTCTCTCTGCCTGCCTCTCTGCCTACTTGTGATCTCTGTCTGTCAAATAAATAAAATCTTAGAAAAAAAAAAAAAGAATTAAACAATGACACCCACTATCACCTTCTATTCAAGCATTGATACTAGGGGATTCCAAGTCAGTGCAAAAGCACAAGATAAAGGGGTTCAGTTCACAATAACGGGGCCGGATCCAAAATCAGGAGGAAAAAAAGAGTCGGAATGACAGATGAATTCACTTAGGAAACCATAAAAATACAATAAATATTTTAAAACTTATTTTAGAAGAATTAAAGCAAGGATATACATGTTTTATCTAACTACTGCACACCGTATAATGCCATGCAGGTAAAATAAAACATTTATACCCATTTGTATGTTTTAATGTTAAGAACACAATTGGAGGAAAAATATTTGCAGAAGAACATTAAACTAGAAAAATGTATATTAGAATCAAGATTATGCAAGTCAACCCTTTTGGTGTTTTGCCAGAGTGGATGGAGGGCAAAATCATTAGCGTGGCAGAAAATGCCTACAGTAACCACTCTGCAATTCCATCACTTTGTTTTGGTTATAAAATCTCTGACAGAGTTCTTAGAACACTGCATTAAATTAGACCTAAAAACCCAAGTATTAGTAATCTGTAAGATTTCACATTTTCCTCCTATCTTTTACAAATCTCATGTATTCTTTTTTAGTTCTCTGAGGGGGGAAGCAGAAAGTACTCAAATGTTTAGTACAATGACTGCTTTATCATGTTCTTTCCACATGTTTTTTCCCCAGCTGATGACAGCATTTTCATGGTTTATCTTTCAGTTACTACTTAAAGTGGCCTCAGCTCATGTTATCAAACCTGAACATTAAGAATGTATCTTCTTCCTTATTACATGCAAACAATATTATTCATTAACAATAATCAAGGATGTGGTAAAAATAATGGTGTATAACAAACTGATACTACACATAAACGACTGGTATAGAGAAACTATGAACTGGTTTTCCTGAGAGAAGAATGATATGAGTACCTGAGCGAGTTCCTTCTGTTCATTCACCAATCGGCTGCAGCTAGCGATCATCTGGTCCAGGGCATAGAGCCGGTCTTCAAGTCCTTTAATGGCTTTCATATTCTGATTATCAAGTTTGGCAATAGTTTGACGGCACTCTGCTATAAATGGTCGAATAATCCTTGGATCAAGCTAAATGACAACAGAACATATGAATGAAGTTTTCAGCAAACAATTTAAAATATATTTCTCACCATTTTGATACACAGTTTCAGAGGAAAAAAATTTAAAAATACAGAAAAGTAAAAGCATGGGGAATGCTACTTAAACTTTCATATAATTGAGAGCAGGATAATTATGTCAGTAAAAAATTACTGATTATATTAGAAAACATAATTAGGGATATAGTACCAGGAGGTACCTGGAGGTATCTTTATTAATAATCAATCTCTATCTTCTTTTTCTTTTTTTTTAATCTTTTTTAATTTTTTTTTACATTTTTTTTTAACCTAACAGTATTCATTGTTTTTACACCAGTCTCTATCTTCTAAAGGAATTTGCTTGATCAACCCAACTTTTTTACTCTTCAAAATCTCCTATTCCCTGGCTTTATTTCTATGAATTTTCTGGAATTCATGGAACCTAACAAATTTCTCTCAACACTGTTCCCCTTCCCTTGAAAGAATACACTGGTAGTGTTTTTATAGATAGTCTCCATAAAAAACATTCTGTCAAAGATGACCAATGACCTCCTTTCACTTGAGGCTCTTAAACACTGAAGACAATCTTTCACAAACTCTGGAAGTCTGGGGCATTACTTCACTGGTTTCTCTACAGTACCATTCTCTGGCTCCTTTTCCTATCTAATCCATAAATACAGATGAGCCAGAAGGACTCTGTGCTTATTAGCCCATCTTTACTATTTTATATGATTTCAGCATTAAGCATAATTTCTATGGAGCTCCCAACCCTTCTGTAATCACTAATCCTTCTCACAGATTTTCAGTTTGTGTTTCTGACCACCTACTTATAACTCTATGTGAATATCAACCAGTTATCTTCTATTTATTATCTCATTATAGTTGTCTTCTGTTGAAATCCCTAAATGGCTTCCTTCTGCCCACAATGACATCCAAAAAACACAGCATATAGTAAAGGCTTCAGTAATTGGATACCACTATATCTTTCTAAGGCCTATCCTCTTTTCAAACTGAATTACCCATTACATCCAGAAAAGCTCTATGTTTCTCTAGCTCTGATCTTTCTTCATACTGATGATCCTGCCTAGTTGTTTGCAAGCCCATCTTTGCTTCTACATAAGGGTAGGAGCAAATACTGCCTCCTTCATGCTTTCTCTGATCATTGCAATTGAAAGACCATAAAATATTCAATGTAGTGTTTGGCACAGAGAGAACATACAAAGGCAGTTAAAACCGAACTATTTTATTGTTACTATCAATAATCCAGTGTAATTAATAAGAGGCTGCATTTGCAATGCTACAAAAAAGTTAACAAAGCCACTGCTTATATATAGGCAGCATTTGCCCAATATAAATGAAAACCTTACATACGTTAACATTTTCTCACTTTTCTTAATTTCACTGTAACTAAGTCCAATCTGCACACATTTCTGATCCAAAGTATTATACAAACCAAAGTTCAGCTATAAATCATTAAGGTGATAAAGGGCTAAAAAAGAGGATTAAAATAGATTTGAATTTTTAGCTTGTGCAAAATTACAACTACACATGGACTTTACACAGCAGTAATTTAAAAAAAAAACAAACCCCAGACCAGGGCTCCTGATTATGATAGTTCTGTATTTCATAATTCATTGAAAGTATAAAACAACTATACTGGCAATGTGGAAGAGTATTTTGTAAATCACTTGAGTAGCAGGTACATAACCTGATTCCTAAAATCTTATTCTACTTAATATTTTATTTCATTTGTCCACAGAGTCTCTGGAGAAATGTTTTTTTTTTTTTAAGATTTTATTTCTTTGTCAGAGAGAGAGCTCACATGCACAAGCAGGGGGAGTGGCAGGCAGAGGGAAAAGCAAGTTCCCTGCTGAGCAAGGAGCCTGATGTGGGACTTGATCCCATGACCCTGGGATCACGACCTGAGCTGAAGGTAGATGCTCAACCTACCGAGTCACTCAGGTATGCCTCTGGAGACATCTTTAAAAACATATATTTTAAACCACAGAATTCTATTAATAATTATTTAGGAAATTTTCAGTAACTGAACACAGTGCTACATTAATTATTTTACTCTTGGGTTTTTCCACTGACATCTAGAAAGATTAATACTATTGTTGTCTTAAAAGATAAGAAACTAGAAATTTTCTTACCCTCTCCATTCTTCCCATCCCACCTCTAAATCCACGCCCACTGCACAGACCAAACACTATTTCAGTAACACACAAAAATCCTGAATGAAATAACTACAAGATTCAATACATTATGCTGGTACTAATCTGAACAGCTTAGAAATGAGCTAAATATGCATATTTCCAATTATTAATATCATCAGATATACAAATGTTTGCCTTTTATAGTATAACCTAAAATATCCAAGATTCATTCTAATACAAACACACCATAACCTAAAAATATATTTGAGTACACAAAAATCCAACAATAATTCTAAATTTTACCTGGTATACGAGGGGGAAAACTAAATAGGTCATGAAAATGCCATCTATAAATCCATCCAAGTATTATAAAACAGAGGATTCAACTGA
The DNA here is from genome assembly GCF_010015895.1 of Lontra canadensis. NCBI lineage: Eukaryota > Metazoa > Chordata > Mammalia > Carnivora > Mustelidae > Lontra > Lontra canadensis. Next base: position 63,209 of record NW_022631171.1, read on the forward strand.
TGTATGGATGAGATGAGTAATAAATGGACGGCAGTGCCAGGATTTGAGCCCTTATGATGCCCAATCTCAGGCAAGTTCCATAATGCCTATGTTTTGACTAGTTTCTTGAAAAAGATATTTGATTTAGGCAGTTGAAAATACATGTTACAAATACTACTGAAACTGGGATTAGTATGTGAAAATGATGGCTTTAAACAGGATTTGCTTTTGTAAGAATATCAAACCTTAGCACCTTTTAAAATTCATTGGCAAAGAGCACTTTCTACTATCAGATAATCAAGTAGGTTAGTTGTTATGGGTTAACTATGTAATAAATGTGAGATAAAAAGGAAGGCATCTCTGGTGAGAGAGAAGTCCCATACTCCCTTTAATCTATCTTTAGAAATGCCATTAGTGGTATTAAGAATAATACATAAAACTACCAAGAAGAGGAAAATATTAATCTAATAAAAAAATTTGACAAGTGATATTTATTATTCGGTATATCCCACTAATCGATCATTCCACACTGTAAAATACAGGCAGAAATATATAAACAAATATTGAAACAAGTTCTTCAAAATGTGTTTTCACTGCTTTTGAACAAAATTTTTTAATCTAATGGGCATGCACAACTGAAAAGAATGCTGTATTATAGACAGTATTTTACATTTTGCTAAACTCATTTTATAACAAGTAATTATAACCAAATAAAAATTTATATTTTGCCTTCAGAATATAATAGCCATGTAATCTATCACAAAGACTTCAGATACTCTTGGTATGTACTATGAGAATAAATATTAACTTAGGTCAAAAATGTGACACCCTAGCAATAATACTCTAGCTAACTTCTATAGATTATTTCCGTAAATATAAATTCTTATAAATTTTCATTAAGTCAGAAAAGGATCACTATTTCTTTTCTCTTATCATGTAAAGCGAATAAAAATTATATGGCTGTGCTGGAATTCATTTAAACATGCAAATGCAAAGCCAATTTCAAGTCCTTTTAAAAGGGGATTTTCCTCATAGTCTATAACCCTATCCTGACTCACGCAGAATTTTATATATATATATTAAATACACATATATACACTTCAATCACCCTAATTACCATCATGTATTAGAATTTTTAGGCTACTAAAATGTCAACATTTTAAACAGGAACACAAGTTTTCATCCCTTTTAGGCAGTAATCTTTGCATAACATATTACATACTTTCATGCCTTGGCAAGTGTCTTAATTGAAGCTTTCTTTGATGACAATAAGTGACCAAAAAGAAATTCCTGCTTTAAAGGATGTCATCAAGGAAGTGGAAATTTAAAGAAGAAACGTAGAACTTATTTAAGTTTTCCATTTGGAAAGATAGGTGCTATTTTCTAGGCATTCCAGACAATGCACTGCCTTTTTCAATATTCAAAGAACAAGTCTTTTTTTCTAATTGAGTACCCTTTTAAAAAAGGCTAACTATCATGTCAATTATCTTTAGACAACAATCAAAATACTATTTTATTATTTCTGTATAACTAACTGAGATACCCAGACACCCATGGATCATATTTTAAAGATATTTATTTCCCAGGTCTAAAAGTTTTTAGAAGTATATTTGGAGAAAAATTTAATCCAAAATATTAGCTCACTGTAATTACAAAATACAACCAAGAATACAATGTTGAAATTTTGAATTTGAAAATATCTCAGGCAGATACAGTATTTACAGTATATACTTCTTTTAAAAGTCAGAAATTGATTAGATTAGAAAGATGCACACAGGATGTTCAGGGAGACAAAAATGTTCAGAATCCTCTTTCGGGTGGTGGTTATTCTGTGACCTAACCACTAAACAACCTGCATATTTCACTGAATATAAATCTTCCTCGCCAAAAAAAATTTGACTGTAAAAAACAAAATTTTATCTTTAATATTTTCCAAAAGACCTTGAAAGTTCTATAGCATTTATAAATGTGAGCATCTGATCCATTATTAACTTAAAAATGTGGCAGGCTAGAAGTGGCCAAATATTACCATTTACCTATTTACTTATATTCAGTGAGTGCTCCATACTTATAGCACAAGAATGAAAACATTAAGACTGTTCAAGTTTTACCTAGAAAATAAAAGAGCCTAACTGTAGGAACAAATTGAAGGATAGGAGATAATAAAACATCTAAGTAATATTACAAGGTCAGAGAGAAATATATTTCAAAGTGCTACCACCAAAATCTATACCACTTGAGTGGACACTTCAACATTCTGCATTGCAGTAGAAATTTTACGTATATGACCTATAACAGTTTTCACAAATTTACTAACAATTCATAAATTAGGTTACAAGTGAAAAGATTTGATTTGTCCAAGGTTGAAACCTTAGTTATATAAAGTCTCACATCAAGGCTCAATATTTCTACTGTTAATAATGTGTTGCCATTCTCCCATTATATAAAACATTCAGTACAAATAATATAATTTTGAGTAGCTGAAATGACCCAAGAAATATCAAATTAACATGACTTACTCTGCTCATGGAATCAAAGCATTTCCTGACCAACGATTCCACATCATTAGGTCTATCTTGAACATTTATCCAGTCTAACAAAGAAACATTAAAAAAAGGCAGATCACCGTCTTTAGCATCTACTGAAGTTTCATCCTGCTGGACAGTACTTTGACAAGATTCCCTAATTTCTTTTCCATTTTCAGCATCTGTGGTATCTGGGGCTATATGTTCCACTGACTTGTGAAATGAGGTTAACAAGGATTGGTTAGTTGTTCTAGGCATATCAGGAGAGAGCACCAGTTCAGTGGAGGTTTTCATTTCAGCCTTTTCTGAGCCTTCATGTTCAGGTAAAGAATCCAGTCTTCCCAAACATTCCCTGTAACTATGTCTGGTTAGGCACTCCAACAGTGGAATCTTGGCCATTACTGAAACCGCAGTTCCTAAACTTAAAATACAAAAGAGCTGTCAGTAAAATTATGAGACTGCTTTAGTTAGAGAAATAGCATTTAATTACTATACACACAAAAACTACAACCTCTTTATTACATTATGCATAGCGTGTTCTTTTAAAAAAAAAACAGAGAAGGGTATCATTAACACATTAAAATACCACTCTCAAGTAAAGGGAGCCAGCTTACACTAAATAAGTGGACACATGGTTTTCCTCAAACCTTAAGATATAAAAAATTCTAATTAAAAAAAAAGATTTATCCACAGCAGTTCCTTAAAGTATAACTTAAAGCCAAACAAGTTGAAAGCACAGGATAAAATTAATAATCCCAATAAAGATTAACATAACTCTCATATTCATTTTACCCTATAGACAGGTAGATCTATGTTGTCAAAAGGCATGCAGAAGATGAACTATCGATGATTTGATTCCTGTAGAACATTTGTGAAATGACTCAGGATTCTATGAGAAATTAACATATCTAAAAGAACTTCTCAAACAACAGTTACTTGAAAAGACTGTTGTATAAACTCTTTCTAGTCTTAAGTAATTACTCCCTTCCTTCCCAAGATCAGTCCCATTTGCAAGGCTAAAATCTTCTAATTCATACCACAAAATAGAAAAATTTCAATTAATGAGATTCATTTTAATTGAAAAAGATGTTACTTCCCTCCAATTCAATTCAAAGTAACAAAAAATGTAGAAACAAACTAAAAAATGAATGTAAAAATTGAAAGCATACACACAGACAACAAAGGGCTATATTCATGCTAAATTATTGCTGTATTTTTACATTCAGTATAGCCTTTTTCAAAAACAACCACTGGCTATCAGATGTGCTTATATGAAAAGAACCAGAAAACCATCTAAATGGTTTCTTTCCATCTTAGCAAGCCTACATCACGGCAATATTTAAAAAGGAAAATAAAAATTTCCTTGATTGCTGAATGTTTGAAAACTTTTCCATTTCTGTTAGATGTGTTATGTTTATATTTTGCCTTTACTTTAATGTAAAATTGGTAGCAGGGCAAGGAGACAAACACATTCGGGTTTGTAAATCATTCAAAAGTATTTTGAGCAGTTTACATAAAGAAAACAAGGTAAGAAAAAGAAACGTGGCAGATCCATAAGATAGGAGGTGAATAAAATTGAACACAATTTTAAAATTTGAGTCTATAAAAGTCTTCATAAATGTCTCAAAAAATGAACAATTATAATAAACAGTTATTAGAAAAGAAATCACATTTACTGAAACAACTGATAAACTGCAAAGGTATTTCAAACAAACATCTTATTATCCATTTTAATGGCAAACATACTGAGTAAGTTTTAACTTGATGTCTTCTATGGATTGCAGGTAATTTGAATAAATACTTTCAAACTTGAAAAGTAGCTTTTGGTAAGAATTTGAACAGTCCTCCAGATTGGCCATAATTGCAGCCCAGCCTTGGTGCTGAAGATGTTCATCATGGACCAGACCTTCACAGAAAGAGCAAAGTTTCTTGGCAACTTCATACATTTCCTGAAAACAAAGAAACACCAAAAGAAGGTAATGTTTTCAACAGTTAAACGAACTACAGCATATTCACACAATGGAATACTATGTAGCAATGAATACAAACCATCAATTCATGCAATTACATGAAGAATCTCAGGAACATAATGTTAAATAAAAGAGGGAGACACAAAAGAAAACAATGATTCCATCTATTTAAAGTTCTAAAAGAGGCAAAGTAATTTATGGTTTTAAATTTAGGATATTGGTTTATTTTACAGAAGAGGAATGATGGGTACTGACTGCGAGAAAGCATGAAGTAGGGCTTCTGGGGTGATATTATATTTTAAGATTTCACTTTGTGAAATTTGCACAATGAATGAATTTGCACAAATGAATGTGCAATGATCTGCACATTTTCTAATATGTATATATCTCACTAAACAAAAATCTATTATTAATTTCACTAATAAAGGTATTCAGATACCAGATTCAAATTTAAACTCTGGCAATTTGACTCTATAAGACCATACTCCTGCCATTATTATAGAGCCTCTAATTCCTATTACAGAGCCTCTAATTCTAATTCCTTATAATATGCACTGTCTGACATATTCACTGTTTTGGTTACCATAGCTTTTGAGTACATTCTAAAATCTAAGGAAGATGTATTGTTCCCTCCACCTTTCATTCTTCTTTCTCTTTACTTTGTTAACTATTCCTGAACACTGATCCTTCCCCATAAACATTTTAGCTAAAACTAACAAAACAAAACAAAACAAAAAAAAAAAAAAATCAAAGTTCCTCCTCACTCCCCAAAGCAAAAAATGCTTTTTTTTTCTCCCTACACCAGTGCTTTCCATGGCAACTTTAAATGCAATTCATTAGGCTAATGAATAATATTAAGATTATGACTGTGAATATTAAGAATGATATTAAGAATGTCTTTTTTTAGGGTGCCTGGGTGGCTCAGTTGTTTGAGCATCTGCCTTCAGCTCAGGTCATGATTCTGGGATCCTTGGATGAGTCCTGCATCAGGATCCCTAGTCAGTGTGCACCCTGCTTCTCCCTCTACCTCTGCCTCTTTCTTTCTCTCTTAAATAAAATCTTTAAAAGAAGAGTCTTCTTTTATTTCAGAGATAGAATTTAGTGATCCATCAGTTGCATATAACATCCAGTGCACATTACTTCAAATGCACTCCTTAATGCCAATCATCCAATTATCCTTTCCCCCCATCCTCTTCCCCTCCAATAAGTAACTCTCAGTTTGTTTCCCAGCGTTAAGAGTTTCTTATGGTTTGTCTCCCCCTCTGATTACCTTTGTTTTATTTTTCCCTCCCTTCCTCTACATTCCTGTTTTGTTTCTTAAATTCCACTTTCGAGTGAAATCATATAATAACTGTCTTTCTCTGACTGACTTATTTCACTTAGCATAAAACCCTCTAGTTCCATCCACGTCATTGCAAATGGTAAGATTTCGTTCTTCTTGATAGCCAGGTAATATTCCATTGTATATACACACCACATCTTTATCCATTCATCTGTCGATGGACACTTGGGCTCTTTCCATAATGTGACTATTGCTGATAATGTTGCTATAAACAGCACGGTACATGTGCCCCTTTGAATCACTATGTTTATATCCTTTGGATAAATACCTAGTAGTGCAATTGCTGTCCTAAGGTAGCTCTATTTTTAACTTTTTGAGGAACCTCCATACTGTTTTCCAGAGTTTAAAAATATGTCTTTCCATTGGCCTATAATTTATGTTTTTCTTTTTTTCAAGATTTTATCTATTTGCTAGAAAACGAGAGAGCACAAGCAAGGGAGTGGAAGAGGGAGAAGGGGAAGCAGCTTAGCAGAGAGCCTGGTGTGTGGCTTGATCCCAGGACCCTGGGATCGTGACCTGAACCGAAGGCAGATGCTTAACTGACTGAGACACCTAGACACCCCTATAATTTATATTCTTTAACAGAATTTTATATAATTTTTGTTACTACTTAGATTGTAATACATTTCCATTTCCATTCCAAAGCAGGGCCCAGTACTGGGCCAAACCCAAATGTTTATGCATTTATCACATACCCAGCCACCTTACCAAAAGTCTTTCTGATAGATTTTTATTAAATCCTCTTGATATTCCAAATATACAACCATATATCATCTAAAATGGATGTTTTTCACTTCTTTTCCATTAATTTTGCCACTTACCTCATTATCATTTTCTTATTTTAGTGTATTTCTCAGAAGTTCCAAAAGAATACTGAATAGACTGATTCTGATTTATGCAAAAATGGCTCTAATATTTTGTTGATTTAAAAGCTGATTAGCTTTCATATTTGGTCAATTCTATATTTTATTTATTTTGTTTCCTTCTAGAGCTGTTTTACTATTAAGAATAGCTGCTAAATTTTAACATATGCCTCTTCTGGATAATATTAATATGACTCCATGTTTTCTCCTACAAAGTATAGTATTATCGATTGAGGCAATTAATTACTATTAACACATTTCCAAATCCTGAAGCACCCTTGCATTCCCTTAATATATGTTTTGCTATTAATATATTACTCTTTTGATACTCTTATTTTGGTTTTATCTGTAAGAAAAAAATGAGTTATTCTACATTTTCAGGATCCAAAATATTAAACATTGGCCCATAAGAGCTTTCTGATTATGAAAGAGACATATTAAAACCTCCCATTTTTTAAAATCTCCCATTTTAAAATTATGATAAATACGCATGAAACTTACTGTTTTAACCCATTTTAGTGTACGGTTCAGAAGCATTAAGTTTTTCACATTGCTGGGCAACCATTACCCCTAACCTTCTTCAGAACTTTTTCATCATCCCAAAGTGAAACTGTACCTAATACATAATTAACTCAAACTTCCCCTCACCCCTCAGCCTTGGGTAACTATTCTTCTATTTTCTGTCTCTATGAATCTGGCTCTTGTAGGTACCTTATATAATTGAGATTGCACAATATCTGTCCTTTTACATTTGGCTTATTTCACTTAGCTTATTTGTCCTCAAGTTTCATCCATATTGTAGTTCATATCAGAACTTTCTTCTGATATGGTTAAGTCTGACAAGGTTAAATAATGTCCTATTGTATGTATGTATATACCACATTCTATTTATCTATCTAGTCATCCACTGATGGACATTTGGGTTATTTCTATCATTTGACTACTGGAAATAATTCTGCTATGAATACTGGTGTTCATCATTATGTTTTATTAAGTTCTCCTGCAATTATTATCATTTAGCATGTGTTGATAGGACTTCTCTTTCTCACAAACTAAATTTTTTATTATAAATTTCACTTTGTTCTGTTTAATGCTTTAACATCCACTTTGTCAAGTATCAATACTACCATTGTAATTTTTTGTATGTAGTGGAAAGATAATTTGTTCTCCTCAAGGACCTAAATATGGGTATGGAAGAAACAATCACATTTTTAAGAGTTAGTTAATAAGTCTTTTGTTTCTGTCTACTCTAACATAGGTAACTTTATTGATTATAGCAATATTCAGAAGTCATTAACTGCATACCATCATTTAAGAAAGTAGTTGAACAAATCATGTTTAAAACTGCTTTTCCAATCTAAGATCTTATAACTCCTTGCAAATGCAGAATGACTAACAATGAGTCTGAAAATTTAAAAACCAGACTTATTAGCCAGCAAAATATTCCCCCAAAACTTTTATCTTTTTTTTAATGCTTCCCCTGTAATTCAGACCACCTTGCTAGCTATTTATTTATTTGAGTATAGTTAACACACAATGCTAGCTTCAGGTGTAAAACACTGTGATACAACAACTCTATACCTAGGCTATGCACACCACAAGTGTAGCTACCATCTGTCAGCATACAATATTATTACAGTATCACTGACTATATTCTTTATACTGTACCTTTAATTCCCATTTATTCATTCCATAACTGGAAGCCTATATCTCCCACTCTCCTTCAACTATTCCCCCACTTCCATCCCTCTGACAACCATCCGTTAGTTCTCTGTGCTATTTAGATTTGAATGCTTTTAGGAACTATCAATTTGTTAGAACGTTCACTGATGCCTAAAACAGGCTAATACTTCATGAAAATATTACCAAGTATATGAATAAGACATCATTTTGTTAAGTAACCAATTTTTAAATTTAAATTGTACTAGATGTAAATAAGTATAATAATCTCAAAAAATAATTATTTTTATCTTACCACTGCAAGTTGTGTTCTTGAAGCAACAGTGTGAAAAACTGCAGGCATCATAAGAGACTCTTCAACTTTTATTTCCATGTCATTTTCTGTTGAAAAAGTAGTTTTTGGAATAGCAGGTGGACGATCACATAAAATCATTTCTTTGTTGAAAAGAAAAATTGGATTTGTGTCCTACAGAAGTAAAAAAGCAAAAGAAACTGAAGTAAAATGTCATACTGAACATGCACACTGCCCTCAATATATGAAGCCAATAAACCTTACTTTTGAACGTTGAGTTCCCAATTCCCTACGTGATGTGAAACTGGAGCATGTTTGTACGAAAGCATTCATGGACACATACCGTCCCAGCACTGTAGGTGCACACTCTCCGATCTGCAGCCATGCATTCTCCTCCATTGACCACCAGCACCTGATGCTGAATAGCAATCTTGTATTTGCTATGAATGGCATGCTTGAGATCTGCCACACTTTAAAAGGGGTGGAGGTAGGGCAAAAATTAGTTATACATACTTTCCAATGACAAACGTTTTACTATCAAAGTAGCACTGTGTAAAAATATTTGATAGGTATTAATTTCACTCTAAAAATTTTTCTCTAAAACAACAGCATAAAATACAAACTTGTTTCTGGAATCAGATTTCACAATCATCTGGCTGATCTTAGGTGAAAAAATCACCCATGTGGCACAACTATAAGTGAATCTATAAAATACAGGCAGTAGACATATTTATTTCTGTGCTCTTTATATAACATAGCAAAAGAATATGCTCAAATTAGCATCAGGTCTGTTAAAGTCCTCAGAACACAGATGTCTGTTAAAATCCTCACATCACATTACACAAACTATTTAAGTATAAACCACAGAATTGCTTCCTTTCCCTACGTTTCAGAAAATCATTCCTTTACAGGTAAAGTTATATTTTATAAAAACCAGAATTTTTAAAAAAAGAATATAATTTCAAATTCCATTTTTAAAACTAAGATTATTAATTCCACAAATTATTTATAATATTTCCAGTGTCAGATTTGTTTATCCTGTATTGCATTAAGTCTTTGCTCTCAGGTCCACTACCAAAATACAAGTATACAGGAATAGTTGTTACTATTCCCTTCCTTGCTGTTTGCCCTAAAAATATATCCTCCCTCCCTGACACTTCTCCCCACATTTCACAAATATAACAACATTCATTAGTCAAATATTTGAATCTCCTACAAAGCTGGAGAATTATTACTACAGTAGTATGAGTCCTACAAACTTAGTTAAAAATATTAAGCTGATTGTCTTCTTGAATCAATAAACAAAACAGCTATTACGGACTTTATTCATACAAGGGAACAAAAACAAATCACCAAAACATCTAGGACTGACACATGTTACTTTATATAGCTAGCAATAATTTCCTTAGCAATGTCCTGGGAAACTTAGAAGGGCAATCAGGTATGAAAACTTCTTCTATTTGAGAGTTTTAATTTGAAATAAGTTTGTTTGCAGGTAAGTTTGTTTATTGTGAATAATATATTCACAAAAACAGACAAAGCACAACTTTATGAACTTCAGTGTTTTAGTGAAAGATGACAACTATGTAAGTAATATGCTAGAAGATTTAAGATATTACTACTCTTATTTTCTTATTTAACAAAGGAATAGTTTTCTGCAAATCCATTACTTTAACTTTTTGCATACACAAAATACAGAAGTGATGAGATCGAATGAAATACAACTTACGTTTGCACTGTAAGTTCAGTGTCAAATGTCAGGGTAGTTCCAGTGTTAACCAGAAATACATATAACTTCATGATGATTTCTCTGGATTCTGTGAGCTTATACCTCACACTTTGATCCGGTTACTAAAAGAAACAGACAAGAAAAATGGTCAGTTATATAAACATTAACTACAAACACAGATACTCTCACATAAAACATGTTATTTATGTACTACATAAATAACTAAAAAAGAGTTTTTGGTGTCTAAGATGGCTAACTGGACAATTTGGTAAATTTGCTGCTTAAAAAATAAACAGTAATGAGACTAGTGAAAAGCTAAGTATTCTAATTAAAAATATTTGTTTTAAGGATGAGGCCAGCAATCAGAACAAAAATTATGTGTACACTTCACATTGTCCTCATGTACCCTTCTACATTAAGAATTAAAATTAAAAATTTGATCAAAGATCTTCCTAACTCAAAAAGTTCTTCCCTGACTGCTTCCTTTTAGCAATAAAAAATTGTCTTGAGGTTAGACTTACTAATAGCAAATAAGAGTAGCCACTACTTGCTAGTTAGGGAAAATGAGTTAATTCCAATTCCTTCTACCAGCTGTCTCTTAATCTAAATTCCACCTCCACTCTGAGTTAGAAATGCTCCATAAGAAACTGTGACCCTAACAGTTATATCATCTCCTTGAGCAGTAGAAAGTGCATAGGTCTAGAAATCAGGATATTTGAAACAACTGCTATTAACTAGCTGTCCAAGTCAAAACCTCATATATAAAATAAACTTCTTCAGGTAACCTGGGTGGTTCAGTCACTTGAGCATCTGACTCGTGGTTTGGGCTGGGGTCATGATATCAAAGTGGTAAGATCAAGCCCTGTGATGGGCTCCACCATCAGGGAGTCTGCTTGAGATTCTCTTTTTCCCTCACTCCCTCTGCCCTTCTCCATCCCTTCCATGTGCATCCTCTCTCTTTCTCTCAAGTAAATAAATCTTAAAAAAAAAAAAAAAAAAAGAAATAACATAAACTTCCCCACCTACAAGAGACAGATTTAAAATCTAGCATTTTATTTTTTACAATCAGAGGTAAAAATCCCCCAAATTAATGAAAGCAATGAAAGACAATAAATTAACAGATACTAGAATATATTTTCCTTATGCTCTTTCCAATGAGCTTCAGAGTAAAATTATCAGGGAAGAAAGAAAAAAATAAATAACATCTTAAAATCAATGTTTCCAACACCAGTTTTTTTTAAATGCATTAGATGAAAAACTTATGAATTTAGAACTGTACTTACCGTCAGGCACTGTGAAAAGGACTACCACTTTTCTTAAAAAGCAGATTAAAACTGGCTTATGTTTGCTTTGCTTGATATTGGCAACTGAATGGCATTACTGGTTAAACTCAGTGAACTAGAAAAGAAAAATTTTTGGATTATCATAAAGAGAAATAATTCAGTATATGACAACATATGATTATTGTTCTTTCTTTAAAAATTCCCTTCTGAAAATGTAATTTCTACTCAATCTCTCTTCCTACCTGCACATTCTCTGAAACCATAAGAGTATAACTTTGATCCATACCACTCCATTAAGAGACATAAAAGTCTCTAAAAAACTCTCCAAAACTGCCAAGTTCTATAGCCATTTCTTAGTTCTTAAGACATGGTGGTAAAAAAGAGCCTGGCAGCTTTAACCCTAGCAGCATTAAACCCTGAGGCAGGGTTTAATCCTGGCCCCATTACTTGTACATTATCTTGGGCAACTTACTTAATTGTCTTGATTTCTTGTTTTATAAAATGAATAAAAATGGTACCTGTAGCAGGCAGCCTGTAAAACAGCCCTTCCACCTCTGGGTATCCTTACTCCAACGAAATCCCCACCCCTACTGGGTATGGGCAGGGCCCATGATCTTTTCCTAACCAATGAAATATGGTAAGGTTAATGAAATGCCACATGATTGCTACTCAAGATTGTAACATCCATCATGCCAGCTGACTCCCTCCCTTGCCAGCTCTGATGAAGGAATAAGCTGCCATGGAGAGGCCCATGAGTCAAAAGATTGAAGTTAGCCTCATCAAAAAGCTGAGAGTCTCAATCAGACAAGCTGCACGGAACTGGTAACCACTGCTGAGCTTGGAAGCAGATCACTGCTTTGTTGAGCCTCAGACAAGACCTCAGCTCCAGCAAACACCTTCACTGCAATCTTCGGAGAGACCTTGAGGCAGATGACCCAGCCAACCTATGCTCAGAAAATGTGAACTAAAACATTTCTTATTCAGCAAAAGATAATATAGTACCCAACACTGCAGGGGTATTATGAGAATTAAGGGAGAAAAAGTATGAAAAAAAATTTTAACTTATTAGCCTCATGCTCTGCAGGGGATAAGAATTCAATAAACAGGGCACCTGGGTGGCTCAGCGGGTTAAGCCTCTGCCTTCGGCTCAGGTAATGATCCCAGGGTCCTAGGAATAAGGCCCGCATCGCGCTCCCTGCTCAATAGGGAGCCTGCTTCCCCTTCTCTCTCTGCTGGCCTCTCTGCTTATTTGTGATCTCCCCCTCTCTCTCTCTTTCTGTCAAATAAATAAATAAATAAAATCTTAAAAAAAAATTCAATAAACAACCCTAGCACCCCTTCTTGGGCTTTTTCCTCTGCCAACTTTCCAGTGTTTGGGTGGGACCTCAGCACCACACTCAAATTCAAAAGTATATTTTATCTTACAATTTAAAGGAGTTCTTTTGTTTTCTGAAGGATTAGGCAGCTATAAGTATGGTGACTAAAACAGAAGGAATATTGGTAGCAGAGATGATTCATTAATTCATTCATTCATTCAAATAGAACACTTATTGGGCTTGTGTGTCAGGACTGTATTTTGTGACCAAAACAGACATGATCTTTGCCCTGATGGAGATCACAGTCCTAAAGTAGAAAATGAAACTAAACAAAAAGAAAACAAACATAGTATAAGTTGCAATAAATGCAATGTAAGAGGAATGGGGTGGCAAGAAGGACCTAAAAACCTATTTTAGATTTGGGGGAGCAAAGAAGGCCTCTATGTAGGTTACATTTAAATAGGTCACACAAATGAGACTAAGACTGTTCTGTAAGGTGGGGTAAAGCAATACAAGAAGATACAACATTTGTGAGCCTAAATATAAAACCCTTATAGTAATCACAACTGTATTCTAAGTTTTTACTTTTCTTTCCTCTTATTTACCCTTTTTGTTTTGGTGTAACTTCACACTCAGAAAAAAGTTCAGAAATAGTACCAAAAAACCAAACAAACAAACAAACAAACCAAACCCTCCCTGGCACACTTTACCTAGTGTTACCAACTATGTACATTGTGGTCCATGCCTGTTCCTTTCTTTTTCTCTCTCTATATACATATACACTGTACACACAGGATACATTTTTCCTGAACTACCTGAGAGTAATCTGCAGACAGAATGTCTCATTATCCATAAATACTTCAGAATGTGAGTATCTTAACAGAAAGAATTTTTCTCATACATGACCAAAGTACATTTATCTACTCATCAAATTTAACACAGATCCATATTATCACCTATTCCACTATCTGTACTCAAATTACTGCCCCAATAATACTCTTGACAATTTTTCTCCCTCGATCTAGGACCCAATTCAATGATAATATTTGGATCTAGGATCCAATTCAGGATAATATTTGATAATATTTTAAATTTAACAATCTATTTATTTCCTTCAATCTAAAACTTCATCCATCTTTTTCTCTTCATCCATCTTTTTCTTTTCATGATCTTCTTCATGATTCTCAATCCAATAATCCATCAGAAGCGTCAGAAATTATTATAAAGATGGACTCAGTGCCATTCCCCTGTTCCATAATGCTTACAGTAAATGAGGGAAACTGATAAATGCAGCAGAAACTGATAAATGCTGATAAACTGATAAATGCTGCCTTTAAACAAACACTAATCTCTTTTCCTGGCGTTCACCCTAAGAAACAGCTCAGCATAAAAACTACAATAATTAACAATGCTTACAAAAACAGCTTAACGAAAAAAGCTTATTTGAAAATTAGTCTATATGTATAATTCATGAATAATGTAAAACAATCTCAAGGACACTTTTTATTGCTGTGGCTCTAGAACCTAGGTTGGTTTGACTCTACTATGTAGGCACTATATAGGCACACTATACAGGCACACTTGATACTATCTGTCATTTAGCTCATTTCTTTCTTTCTTTCTTTCTTTTTTTTAATTTAGTTCATTTCTAAAAGTTCCCAAGTGACATTATGGCAGCATCATTTAGAGAAGCACCTCCTGACCTACCCTGATGTAACATCCCACATTCTCATCCATTATCCATTGTGTGAAGCCATCGCATTGGCAACTTTAACCAGAAGCATCCCTCTGAATCATAACTCTCTATGTCCTCATTAATTGTCATCTACCACCCAGGGCCTATGCTATAACAGCATAAGAGAAAAATCTAACTAGTGAAACGAATCATTGTCCCATGGGTCTCACTAGCCCTGGTGCTCTTTATTTATTTGACTAAATAAATAGAGCTTAATGGTAATCCTAAAATGTGTATGGAATCACAAGAGACCCTGAACTTCAAGTAATCTTGAAAAAGAACAAAATGGAGGTATCACAATCCCAGATTTCAAGATATACTACAAAGCTGTAGTAATCAAAATAGTATGGTACTGGCACAAAACTAGACCCACAGATCAAAAGAACAGAGAGCTCATAAATAAGCCCATGATTATATGACCAATTAATCTTCAACAAAAGAGGCAAGAATATGCAATGGGAAAAAGTCTTTTCAACAAATGCTGCTGGGAAAACTGGACAGCTACACAGAAAAGAATGAAATTGGACCACTTTCCTACACCATACACAAAAACAAACTCAAATGGATTAAGACATAAATGTGAAACACCAAACTGTAAAAATCCTAGAAAAGAGCACAGGCGGTAATTTCTTTGATATCGGCTATAGCAACTTTTTTTGTAGGTATGTCTCCTGAGACAAGGCAAACAAAAGCAAAAATAAACTATTCAAAGTAAGCAGCTTCTGCACAGTGAAGGAAGAAATCAACAAAAGTAAAAGACAACCTACGGGATAGGAGAAGATATTTGAAAATGATACTTCTGATAAATGATTACTATCCAAAAAATAAAGAACACAAGAAACACTAAGTGTTGGCAAAGATGCTGAGAAAAAGGAATCCCTATGCACAGTTGATGGGAATGCAAACTAGTGAAGCCACTGTGGAAAACAGCGTGGAGGTTCCTCAAAAAATTAAAAATAAAAATTACCATATGATCCAGTAATTCCACTACTGGGCACTTACAAAATATGAAAATATGATAATTCAAAAGGATAAATCCAACCCTATGTTTATTGCAGCATTATTTACAATAGCCAAGATATGAAAGCAATGTAAGTGTCCATCGACAGATGAAGGGATAAAGATGTGAGGGGTACACACACACACACACACACACGCACACACACAATTACTCAGCCATAAAAAAGAATGAAATCTTACCATTTGGCAACAACACGGATAGATCTAGAGAGTATAAAGCTAAGAGAAAGAAGTCAGAGAAAGACAAATACCATATGATCTCCCTCATGTGTGGAATTCAAGAAACAAAACAAGTGAATGAAGAAAGAGACAAACCAAAAAACAGACTCCTAATTACAAAGAAAAAAACCAATGGTTACCAGAGGGGAGGTACAGGAGGAGATGGGTGAAACAGGTGATGGGGATTAAAGAGTACACTTACCATGATAAGCACTGAGTAAAGTGTTGAATTGTTGAGTATCATACACTTAAAACTAACAGAACACTCTATGTTAAGTATACTGAAATTGAAATTGAAAAACAAAACCAGAAACATAAAGTAAAAAATGAAAGGGAATAGCGAAAACAAAATAAAAACAAAACAAAAACATACAAAACAACAAAGGCTATGCTTTCCACAGCCACAAAACACTCATATTTATTTCACCTGTCCCAAGCATACAACATAAAATAATCATCAGTAACACTTACTGAGTAATTCATTATATGTCAGTCATTATACTCAGTAATATTATATGCAATAGTTCCCTTATTTTTCATAACATGTAAGATAACCATATTATTAATTTCTTTTTGGAGTTTGGGAAAAGATTCAAAGATCACTCAACTTGTCTAAAGGTAGAAGATCCAAGAGTTTGAACCCACCTCAGTTTACAACATTCATTCAATAAAATTTCACCTGAGAATCTAGTATGCCCTAGGTGGTGTGTGTGTGTGTGTGTGTGTGTGTGTGTATTTAGTTTTGGATAATAAAACAAACAGTGTGATAAAACTGTCTAGTCTCATGAAGAGTACATCTGACTGGGCAACCTATACACAAACTCTGGTATCTACTTTCAAAAGAGTAGCTATAAAAATGCAATTATTTGTAATTAAAAGTAATTCTAAAATATATGCTTGCATTTTTCTATGTTTTATTCTTTAAAGATATTGGTATTGTTGACTTAACAATAACCACTGATTGTTAACATGAAATAAAAGCCATACTAGCTACATATCCTCACAATTTCTATTGTGAGAAAGGCTATTATCTCCATCAATCAAATGATAAAACTATGGTTCTAAAAAACTTCAATAATCTCTCCAAGTCATATAGCAAAAACAACCAGAGTTTAAATCTATGGCTGGGTCAGGAAGGAAAGAAGGCCAACAAGGAAAGAACATGAATGTACTACTCAACACATGTAGTGAATACATTCCATGACTTGCCATTTTACTGTTCCTGTATAAGCTCCAATACTTGTTTCCCCCACCAATTCTATCACTTTTAAGTCTTCATTTTCTTGAATGTAATATAAAAAAAATTCTAAAAGTAAGTAAGGGGGTGGGATGGCAGAACACTTCCAAATTTGACATGGTAAGGTTTTCAAATGAAAAATAAGTTGCCCTCCAAGAACTGATGTGATCCTAGGTTATGGGAGAGTAAGATTCCCTTGGGTACACAGATAACATGGTTCCTTGCATGTGGCAAGACTGGAAATTCTTTCATGCTGTGGATCATCTGTGCATGGGGATTCTCTGAAAACTTTATAGCTAGAGAAATGTACACTAAAGAACTTACCTATGGTAGCCAAGAAAACATGCCTGAGTGAAATACTCAAAGTGGCCTTTGCTCTGTAGCCCCTGGGCTGTTTAGGCACTGTTCTAAGGGAACAGGAAAGCTGCGGAGACCCATTCTACTCCCAGTGCTGCCTTTCCATTACCTGTTTTATCATTTAATACAAGTATCAAAAGATGGGATCTGACTTTCTCCCCAAAACTGGAAAGTGGGATACTGTTACAACAGAGATTAAGGATAAACAGCTTAAAAAAAAAAAAAAAAGAAAAAAGAAAAGAAAAGAAAAAAAGAATTCCTATGAATTAGTAAGAAATCACAAAAACCCACAACAGTGCATGAGAAAGTAATCCAAATAGTTAACCAATGAGGAAAATAAAAGAAACCTCTTCAGTAATCAAAGAAATACAAATCTGAAAAAGACAGATTTTCACCTACTAAATAAGCAAGAGTTTCAGTCTAAGAGTCCTAGACTTTCAATCTAAGAGAAAAGAGATACAATAAAGTAAAAAAAAGTACTTTAGAGATGTGAGTTTAAACAAAAATTGTTCTCTTTGCATAAAACACATACTTCACACCCCCACTGAAATAAAGGCAGTGACAATCCTAGAGCAGTAAGTACCCAGCTCCCTTGAATAGTAAAGAATTAATCTTATCCAAGGAGAAGTCTGGACTTTATTCTTGGCTATGAGGAGGGGAACCTGAGGTCTCTAGGATGTCCTATTTGACAGGAATGTCTCTGTTTGGGGGCTTTAGAATAGTATAACAATATGATTTATGATGGGGGCTTTGGGATACACAGTACCAGTTCCCATCTCCAGAAGAAATGGAGACTAAAAGACATTAGTAGGACCTCCAGAAGAGCTAGAGATTAAAGGTTAGCTACCATGTAAAGATAATAGGACCTCAATAAAAACTCCAGACACCAAAGACTCAGGTAAGCTTCTTATAGAAAAAATTTCTTACAGAAAAAATTTGAAGTACAGTTGAAGTATATACAAAATACTTCACTACTTGTGAATAGTGTTAAAAATACTTCTAGTAGGGGCACCTGGGTGGCTCAGTGGGTTTAAAGCCTCTGCCTTCAGCTGAGGTCATGATCCCAGTGTCTTGGGATACAGCCCCGCATCAGGCTCTCTGCTCAGCAGGGAGCCTGCTTCCTCCTCTCTCTCTGCCTGCTTGTGATCTCTGTCTCTCAAATAAATAAATAAAATAAAAAAAAATACTTCTAGTACTGGAATTAATAATAATCTAGTAAAACAATTTGCTGCCAGAATATTTGCTGGCAATTTATTGCTAAATAAATAATCTAGTAAACTAGATAAAGTAAATAATCTGCTAAAACAATTTGCTGCTTCCTGGTTATAATCTGACCTAAAGTGAGGGAAAAACAACTGACTTTTGTATAGGAAGAGCTTAATAGACCTGGTTTAAATTCTTTTTTTTTTTTTTTTAAAGATTTATTAGGTATGTTTGAGAAAGAGAGTGCCTGTGAGCAAGGTAGAGTGGGAAGGGGGAAGGGACAAGCAAACTTCCCCCTGAGCAGGGAGCCTGACACAGGGCTCCATCCCAGGATCCTGGGATCATGAACTGGGCTGAAGGCAGCTGCTTAACCTACTGAGCCACCCAGGGGCGCCCTGGTTTAAATTCTTACTCTGCTATTTATAGGCTGAGTGAGTTGAGAAAAGTAAAGAAAACATTTTCCTTGCTGGGCTATTGTGGGTGTATCTGTTCTTCAATTTTATAAGACTACAGTTGCAAGAGAAGGGGAAGTAGCAGCAGGAGCTGTGGGGGGAATATCATGGCATATAATTGAAACAAGATTAGGCCATGAGATAACTGATACAAAATGATGGTTACATGTGGCTCAATATTCCATTGCCTATTGGTGTTAACTTCCATGAAATGTAAATATAAAAATACAAGAACAAAATAAAACTTACAGAACACTTGCAGAGGTTCCTCATCCCTACAAGAGAAGAAAAATAGTATAGCTAAAAAAACTTGGCTCAATAACCCGGTTTTCTGTATTTTGGTTATGTTTCTGTTTTTGCTTTTTTGAGCAAAGCTAGGAGTTATTCTCGAAAGCAAGTCCATTCTATAAAAGCCTGCTGTAAAGAACCTTGTCTGTGCTGAAAACTAACTCCTGATAATGCCTATATAGGGCTCCATGCATGTTAGAAATTATGTGTCCCACACTCTCTGCTATTCATACTGGACAAAAATTTTTTAATTTCCTCCCATACCTAGTGGTCATATTTTCTCATGTTAATAGCAAGTTACTGAAATACTTTCTCAAAGCAGCTTCTCACTGTGCTAAGAGAATTTCTTTTTCCTAATTTCTCAAAGAGAACTGTGAACTTGTTAAAAGTCTGGACCCAGCATACAGCAAATCTCAGCATATCATACTTGCAGTGAGTCCATGAACAAGAGAATATACAAATAATGGGGGCACCTGGGTGGCTCAGTCCTTAAGCATCTGCCTTCGGCTCAGGTCATGATCCCAGGGTCCTGGGATTGAGCCCCGCATCGCATCTGGGTGGGCTTCCTGCTCAGCCGGAGGCCTGCTTCTCCCTCTCCTACTCCCCCTGCTTGTGTTCCCTCTCTCACTGTGTCTCTCTCTGTCAAATAAATAAAAATCTTTAAACAAAAATATACAACTAATGTATAATATTTAGGAGCTTTGTGGACAATAATTGCAAATACAATGAAAATCACAACTTCCTATAAGCAGGCACATATATACAGAAATACACAAATCCAACTTTCATGTTACACCAACACCTAATCTAGTTACAATATAAAGGATATGCAGTGCTCACTTACTCTCAAACTGTACCTTCAGCCTTTAATTTTTCAGCAAAAATCACCACAGACATGAAAAATAAAATTTACTTTCAAGTTAAGAGTTTTTCTGGACTATCACTGCCAGGAGAAGAAATCTGACTTTGAGGATACCCAAAGTGCCTGCCTAGTCAAGATTCTGTTAGAGAAAGTTTATGTACAGGGCTCAAGCCATCTGGAAACAGACAAAATTCAATTTCTGTCTTGAAGGGTTGTACAATCTTATGAGGTTAACAAAATGTAACTAACAATTCAAAAAGCCAGATATGAAAGAAACAGTAAATGTCCTGAAGTTCCACTACTCTTACATGAGCACTCTGTCCTGTTCGATACAAAGGGATATCATATAGATCACCATTTTTCCCATCATCTAAATCCTGCCTGACCTTAAATTCTTTCTTCTGTACCTTAGCTCCTAAGTCACTAGAATCTTTTCTAAAAATCTACTCTGTCTTTAGCTGTTACTTCAACTCTGGGTTACTAATTTCTAAGTGATCACATCACAGTTTCACAGCAAGATTTGGTTGGTTCAAGAAAGATTTCCATCTACATTTAATTTTTTTTCTATATTTCACATACTGGACACATAGGGTGATGGACATGAATTTTTGTGTAAGCAAAAGTTCTGATTCAGATTCTACCTGTAAAGTATGGTTTATAAAAATTAATAAAAATTATAAAAATCATTAAATGCTCTAAATGGGTAACAAAATAAACGTGTTCATAATATTTTAAATTCTCTTAAGAGAAATATAAAACTTCTATAAAGACTAATTTTGTGTAATCTAAATCAGTTATAAAATTTTACTGAATTACATGTTCTCCAGACAATCCACGAGTCACCTGACTTTATTATCAACTAAAAACTTGTGGAGTTAAAAAAAACCTTCTCATCACTACACATCTAGATTTCTGTTTGCTAATGTGTAAAATGGGAATGTTAGCAATACCTATCTCCTAAAGCTTTTTGGAAAACAACTAAAATATCTATGCAAAGAGCTTAATATTTAGCACAAAGCCAACTGCACATTATAAAACTCCAAAATGTTACTTAGGAACAGACAGTAACTCTTGCTACATAACAGAAACTATTCAAGAACATCTATTGAGAGAATAGACTCTCACAAGCAAAAGTACTCTTAGAACACTACTTGCAGGGGCGCCTGGGTGGCTCAGTGGGTTAAAGCCTCTGCCTTCAGCTCAAGTCATGATCCCAGGGTCCTAGGACGGAGCCCCGCATGGGGCTCTCTGCTCAGCAGGGAGCCTGCTCCCCCCACCCCCCCGCCTGCCTGTCTGCCTACTTGTGATCTCTGTCAAATAAATAAAAAATTCTTAAAAAAAAAAATACTACTTGCTGTAAGTAAATAATAAAACAGTTCAAATAGTTAATTGAGAGAGATCTCATCCAACTAGCTAACTATTGGTAATTTCCTTAGAGCCAAGGTATTCCCAGGCTCTTTAATTAAAAAACAGAAAAACAAAAATAGTAATAATCTCTACTTTAAACATCTCCAAGGTTATTTCTCCTACTGACCTTTTTGGGTTCACCAATGGTAATCAACTTTACCATGTCATATGTGAATAAGTACTCTTTCGTCTCTGTACTCCTCTTTCCCACTTATTCCCAATTAAGCTATCTAATTCAGTGCTTACTACTGCATACCCAAGCTCTGACAATAACCTAACTGAGCTCCTTCTACCCAGTGGGTTTCATTTCAAATCAACCCTGGAAGACACCACCAACTAAAAAATCTGAGGTCTTATTTTAATGTCACTTTACTTCTCCCCAACTAAAAACGCTTTATAACATTTACTTGTATAAATCCCTTGGAGTAAACAATCCAATATTGGCTTTCTGCATCTCATTAATGAAGCTCCATATCATTTAAAATGACCTCCTGATGAAAGATGAATAAGCCTTAGTCTTTAGTGTCTTTACTCATGTCACAACACTGCCTCCATTTTGTGACCATGATGTCACTCACAAACATCCTGTTGTAAAGTCTTCACCAATCTACTGGCTGTTAACAATCTTCCTTAAGCACTTAAGGCCCTCAATTTCAAAATTTCAGCTAATCAAATATTAGTGTCTATATCTAGAACATAAGTAAATAAATGTCTTGCTCTACATTTTTCCCCATGTGCCAAATGCCTGACATTCCCCAAACTGTATTGTAAACAGCTAGAGAAAACTTGTCCATGCCTTACACCTCTCTTCAAGACACCACAGTGTCTTCTACACCTATTACCAAGACATTAGACAGTTAATAAATGAGGCTATGGAGAAGGACTAGAGGAAGAACCACAATAGAGAAATCAGAAATACAAAATGGCTCAAAGAGAATCCACAGGAGTACTTTATTTATAAGAATGTACAATTTAGGGGCGCCTGGGTGGCTCAGTGGGTTAAAGCCTCTGCCTTCGGCTCAGGTCATGGTCTCAGGGTCCTGGGATCGAGCCCCACATCATGCGCTCTGCTCAGCAGGGAGCCTGCTTCCCTCTCACTCTGCCTGCCTCTCTGCCTACTTGTGATCGCTCTGTGTCAAATAAATAAATTTTTTTAAAAATCTAAAAAAAAAAAAAAAAAAAAAAGAATGTACAATTCATATATCCAACAAAGCTGAATTCACTCCTTGCTATATAATTGTTAAAACATTAAGCAAAAAAGGGGGCATTACTAATAGTAACCACACACACATTTGGTCATCCTGAAAATGAAGAGAATCCGTCCTGAAAAAATACTGGAACAGAAATAAAATAGATCTAGGTTTTACTCCTAGATTCACATTCTTTACTTCTGTGTCTTTGAGAGCCTAATTTCACCAAATCTCATTTCCTCACCTAAAAATTGAAAGGGCAGACTGGTTAATTTCTCCAGGTTTTTATAAAATCTCAGACTGGTTTACATTAAACTCGTTCTAACTTATTTAATGCGCAAGTTTCTAAAGATTAAAAAAAAATAAAGTATATGCTATCTCCTTTCAAGGAACTTAGTCACATAAAATGAATATGACACTACAATGCAATACATATTATAGAGGTATACAAAAGTTGTATCGAGAAGGAATGGGCAAAAGTTCACAAAAAGGAGGTGTTGTTTCAAAAAAATACCGAAAAAAGCTTATGTAAAATTGAGTTACTGGTAAAAACCAATGATTTAACATCCTCGATTATATTTGCTAAAATTTAAGAGGATAAGCTTAGCAAAACACAAACTTCCTTGAAAAAATAAACATTAAAAAGAGCTAACCCTTTCATCAACTTAGGAAGTTGGGATTGCTAATTAAGCACATTTTCCCTTAACTTACATAAAATCTATCAAATTTCTAAGTGGACAGCATCTAAATGATCTAGAACTAAATTCTTACATGCAATGGTAAAGTACCACCATATAAGTCAACTGCTGCTGAATTAGAAATTAACTTTATGACAAAATTTCAGCCTTAGTACATAAGTACATACATGGTATTACTTTTCACCAAATAGTCAAGATTTTCTAAAATTTGCCACAATGCTCATTTTCTATGTAAAACTCATTTTATAAAATGAATAGTATGACACAAGCTAGCCCAATTTAAAATTAAAAGCAACAGGTTAGTAACTCAATAATGACACATTCTCTTAAAATTATTATGTGGTCCTTTGCCTAAAAATGTTTGTAGTTTCTGTCCATTAAGCCAGTAATAAGTGGCCATTATAAATACTTATAAATGTACATACATGTATATTTGGGAAGTGAAACAGACATTATAGGAGAGAACATTTATCGAAACATGTCAAACATAGTCTAACCAGTTACTAAAACTGGGATTCTGGCCCATTAGATAGATAACTTGCGGAACAAAACCGATACAAATATATCTTCATATACACACGTGCAGATAAAAAATAAGAGTAGAATTTCAAATTGGGGGAAAGGATAAATGGTTGAAGCAATAGTACTATGACAAATGGCTATCTACAGCATACAGAAAAATAAACTTTATCAGAAATGCCATCAGTTTTTACCCTTTAGGTTACTTCTATAATGACTGAAATGAACAGTGTTGATTCTTGTTATCTCACAACGAGCACACTGGCAGTCTTAACAAGAACAGAAATCCAGGGAAGCGTGGGTAGCTCAGTCTGTTAAGCGTCTGCCTTTGGCTCCGGTCATGATCCTGGGGTCCTGGGATTGAGTCCTAGGATTGAGAAGCGGGGAGCCTGCTTCTCCCTCTGTCTCTGCCTGCTACTCCCCCCACCCCGCTTATGCTCTCCCTCTCTCTGACAAATAAATAAATGAAATCTTAAAAAAAAAAAAAGAAAGCTGTACAACTTATGAAGAGATTTAATCTGGCAGTATGTATCAAAATTTAAACTGTGCAAATTAAAATGTACAAACCAACAATTATATCTTTGAAAATATATTGGAAGCAATTAAACAGACAAATATACAAAGGCATATATCCAATGAATTATTTTTAACAATGAAAAATCAGAAAACTGTCAATCATTATTGGTCAAATAAATGATGGTGCAGCTATATGACATTATTTAGATATTTAAAAATGTTAGCTCGATACATACTGATTAGTGATATATTTATTATTCAGTAAGAAAAATAAGTTACAGTATATGTGATTCTGTTTGTGGATTTTATTGTTATTTTATTAACTAATGGTGAGGAAGTACATATAATACAAGCATTAAAAAAGTCTGAATCATTAAAAAAGTCTGGACTATATTTTCCAGCTATGTCTCCTGAAGCAAAGGAAACAAAAGCAAAAGTAAACTATTGGGACTCCATCAAAATAAAAACTTCTGTACAGTGAAGGAGACAATCAACAAAACTAAAAGGCAACTATGGAATGGAAGGTATCTGCAAATGACATATGTGATAAAGGGTTAATATCCAAAATATATAAAGAACTTACAAAACTCAACTCCCAAAAAACAAATAAATTAAAATAAAAAACAGGCAGAAGACATGAACAGACATTTCTCCAAATAAGACATACAGATGGCCAACTGACACATGAAAAGATGTTCATATCACTTACCATCAGAGAAATGCAAACAAAAGTACAATGAGATAATATCTCCCACCTGTCAGAACGGTTAAAATCAAAAGCACAAGTAACAAGAGTTGAACAGGATGCAGAAACAAAAGAACACTCCTGCACTGTCTGTGGGAATGCAAACTGGAGCAGCCACTATGGAAAACAGCATGGAGGTTCCTCAAAAAGTTAAAAACAGAACTACAATTCAGCAACTGCACTACTGGGTATTTACCCCCAAAATATAAAAACACTAACTGAAAGGGATGCATGCACCCCATGTTTACAACAGCATTATTTACAATAGCCAAATTATGGAAGGAGCCCACATGTCCATCAATTGATGAAAGGAAAAAGATGTGGTATACACAGACAGACAGACACAGACACACACACACACCCCACCAAGATTATTACTCAGCTATGAAAAAGAATGAAATCTTGCCATTTGCAATGACATGGATGGAGCTAGAGAGTATAACAGAAGGACACAAATACCGTATGATTTCACTCATACATGGAATTTAAGAAACAAAACAAGTGAAGATAGAGGGGGTAAAAAAGAAGAAAAACAAAAAATGGATTAACTAAAGAACCGTTGGTCATCAGAGGGAAGGGAGTTGGGGAGATGGGTTAAATAGGTGATGGGATTAGGGAGTACACATATCACGATGAGCACTGCATGATACATGGAATCATTGAATCACTACACTGTACCATCTGAAACTAATAACACTAGGTTAACTAACTGGAATTATGAACAATTTAACATCAATCTTTTTATAATGGCTATTTCTGGATGCAGGACTATCATTTTCTCTGATCTCCTTAAAAATCACATTTATAATCAGAGGTAAAGATACTTATTTCAATTTTGAAAAAGAAAAAAGACAACACTTTATGCATCACAAAGAAATAAAGAACCTGAAATTCGGTGCCCTAGAAGAGTTGGTCCACTAAAAGAACAAGACAATGACCACCATCTGCTGCTCCCATTCTAGCCTCGAATCTGCCATCCCAGTTTAGATAATGTCTTCCGACTCTACATCTTTCCTACATGGCCATTCATATTTAGTTCTCGAAATGTTATCTTTACTACATGTAAGAGGGAAAAAAACAGGACTATGAAAAGAACATGAGATTGGGAATCAATCACTATTTAAGTCCTATCCTCACTATTGACTATGTGACCCTGATTAACCTCATCAACCTTAAATTACTTCTTTTTAAATATTTTTTTATTTAAAAAAAGATTTTTTACCTTTTTTTTTATTCTTATTTTTAAAGATTTTATTTATTTATTTGATAGAAGACACAGCAAGAGAGGGAACACAAGCAGGGGGAATGGGAAAGGGAGAAGCAGGCTCCCCACTGAGCAGAAAGGCAGGTGCGGAGCTCGATCCCAGGACCCTGGAATCAGGACCTGAGCCAAAGGCAGCCGCTAAACGACTGAGCCACCTAGACGTCCCAAGATTTTTTTTCTTAAGTAAGCTTTACACCCAACATGGGGCTCAAACTCATGCCAATTTCAGGAGTCATACGCTCCACAGACTGAGCCAGCCAGGCACTCCTAAACTTAAAATTATTTGGACTACAAAAGACACTCCCTATCTCATGGTTGTTGTGAAAATGTAAAGAATCTAAGTATAAACTAGAGAGTTATGCAAATTGAAGTGCAATACAGACATCAGTTACTGTTGTTTAATTCAGATCTCCACCCCCAGGCACAGGACTAGCACTCACCTGATGCTAAGTATCTCCCATTAGCAATCATGTTGTTACCACAAACTTGACATAACCACATTTCAATTCAGTGCTTTTCCTTTAAAACTGTTCCCCAACTTCTTTTGTCAAAAAAGCTATCATTTTCCCGTTTTTCAGAACTTCAGTTTTTCCTAAAGCCTACCCATTTTTCCTCTAGAGTTCAATCCTTCATTTTCCAATGACATAACTCTTATTTTAGAGCCTGGAAACTCTTCTCGCTGCCTTTAAATCTCCATCTTGCTCCAAGTCTTCCTGAGCATTCCTACCAGTTAAAACCACTGTCATCAGGCTGCATCCCTCCTCAAAAATCTTCCCCAGAGCTTCATAGTTGCCTACAGCAAAACACAAATCAATGGCCTACCATGCTCTGTAGCTTGGTTTTTTGCAGCTCTCTTCTGTGACATCAGTATAGTACTTCACAGTTTCACTGAATTTCATTATCTGTCTGCTCCTTTAAGAACGTGAATTTGCCAACTCTGGCTTAAAGCTACATTAACATTTAAAGGGCAGACTTTGAAGCAAGATTTACCCTTCTGTGAATCCCATCTCTCCCAGTGAGGCTCAGACAACCTGTAAACATCAGTTTATAATCCACAGACTGAAAGGATACCTTTTACAGAGTTTATTTCAGACTCCTTTACTGTGCAAGGACTAAAATAAAAGCTCTAAAGATGGTGGCTATTATAACTTTAAACTCCAACATTCATGGACTTCACAATTACACTCTAGTTTACCTTTCTAGAAATATCTCCAACTACTTCTTTACAGGAAATTTATATTCTCTCACTTCATATAGCTCTGCCAGATACAAGTCCCCCAATTTCTATTATTATGAATTTTACTCAGCCAACTATGGTCCAAAAACATGGTTCTGTTAGCACTTCTGGTTCTAACCTAACCACAGGTGGCCCACTCTTTTCCCTCTGAATTTACAGAGCTCTTACTAGCTATATAAAGTAGTAGGAATTATCAGAAGAAAAAAAAATCTCACATCATAGAAGGACATTTGTTCCACCTGGATCCTCTTGGGATACAGTCAGCTATAAATGAGGGGGAGATGGGAGATATCAAACCATCTGAGACTACACTCGTGAAAAACACTGTCTACCCGATTTGTCAACTGGAGATTAATTTACAATTTCCTTTTTGAGAGATGGCTACCATAATGATTAAGTCAACTGTTCCAGTTTACAGTCAACTATTCAAAATTTAGAACTAGCTTCCTTAGGGCGCGTGGGTGGCTCAGTGGGTTAAGGCCTCTGCCTTCGGCTCAGGTCATGATCCCAGGGTCCTGGGATCCAGCCCTGCATCCGGCTCTGGCTCTCTGCTCGGCAGGGAGCCTGCTTCCCTTCCTCTCTGCCTACTTGTGATCTCTATCAAATAAATAATAAATAAAAAATTAAAAAAAAAAGACCTAGCTTCCTTATGGAGAAAACAAAGGGAAAAACCTCAATTTCTGACTTCCCAAACTGAACACATTCAGTCATTATTCACTCTCTATTTGTTAAATATCCAACATAAGCCAGAAACTGTGCTTAGGTGCTGGGATTACAAGTCTCCACAAGTAGTTTTCAGGCCCAGCAGAATAGATAAAACCAAAGTTTCATAGAAAAAGAACAAGAATTAGGAATAATTTTGTTTGATTTGCAATTCTGGAAATTGCAATTTGACCTCACTGAGGGGTAACCGTGCTGCATCAATGAAAATGTTCACCACAAATGCAACATCTAGGTTACCCAGAGGACTGAAAACTGGACTTCAAAGCCTCCAAATCAGATTATTTCCATCTGATCTTACCCTTTTTCTCTGCCAAGAGGAAAACAAAAGAAAAAAAAGAAGAGTAGGTCATTTTCCTCACATTTCCCCAAAGAGAACTTTTTCCATAGAAGTTCAGAGCCTCCAAAATGAAGCTCCAAGTAGACAAGCAACTTCATATAAGATAGCACCTAAAGAATGCAAACAGGAATACTTTTAGTAGTTTGGCTTTAGGTTTTTTTCCTGCATATACAGAAAAAAAACATATGTGTATATACGGACAGTTTGGTTTTACAAAAATGAGAAAACATTATGCATACTGCTATATACCTTGTTTGAGCTGAGTAACATAATGTGGGAATCTTTCCATCAATACATATAAATGTATTACACATCTTGCTGTCCTGCCATTCATAAAAATTATGTAAAATGCATGACTTAGATAACTTGAATTTGGAGTATTAGTAAACAATCTAAAAAAAAAAAAAAGCCCCAATACAGAATATCAATAGATTTGTTATTCTGAATTAGTCTCTTTCATAAAAACTTAATTCCCTTTGTAAGTATTATTGTATTTAAACATGTTTTTTCATACATGCTATGTCATTTGATAACTTCTGCTTACCAGAAATTAAAAAAAAAAAAGCCATTTAGATGAATTTAAGTCAAATTTGCTAGAAAACAGCTCTCCTGCCTCCAAATTATACCAATTATGGAAGCCACAACCATTTTTTCCTGTATTATTGTCACCAGCTGAAATATAACATTCAGGACTGTGCATGGTGTAATTTTTAAGGAATGGCGAGATCAAGTTATGATACTCCCTTTAAATGTGAACTCAGGTTTTCTAAACTCCTAATATTCACCTAATTATGTCTATAGCAAAAGTGTTATAGTTCTATGTTTCATTTTATAATGATTTGGTTTAAAAATGAAATCAAAATTATATATAGCAAATATTGAACTAGCTTAATTCTATCAAACCATATGTAAACATACAGCAATATCAAAAAAAGGATGTGTACAACTCAAATTCGCAGAATAACGGCTAAAACAACCATGGATATATTAACAGTATGGTACTGATCTGACTAATATTTCAACAGATTTTCTGGACAGTTGCTGATCAATTGTTATGTGTAGAATGAGGGAAAAATAATAAGTATACACCCAAACCATTAACAAGAAATGGAAATGAGTCACAATTATTTTCCTACCTTAACATAATTACAAGTCAATAAAGTATGAGAATTCAAAAGAGCAAAAACATGGGAGTGTGAAGAGTATGGGGTGTCATTCCATAATCCTCAGGGTACTCACTGAACAGCTGTGAATGAAACAAACCAATGAAAGAACGGGTGCATGAAGGCACTCACATATTAGGAAGAAGTAATTAAAAAGGACCTCAACTTCACTGAGGGATGCAAAGAAATGTCACCCTCTCAGGGACCACACAACAGATCTGCTTATAGGCAATTAGGTTTATTAGGCTCACAATAATAAACAAATCAGAAATGTGATAATTAAAATTTACATACTTTTATCTACAACACTAAGTATACCTCTTCAACCTAGCACTCTACAATCTGCCTCTCTAGCAGTATATCTACCCGTGTCTGAAAGTAGCCAGCATTTGCAATCTATCTTTTTAAAAATTTCCCATAGTTCAAAATTTCCTACATTCTTAGAAATAAAGCTTTACACACAAAGTTCTTATTCATTATTGAAGGAGCTAAAATTATGTATTGCAGGGGTTTAACATTTCTTGAAAATATAAATGAATGTTAGGTACAAGCTGCCTTCTGGCCTTGCTGGGTTTCCTGGAACAAACTTTTATGCCTTTGCACACGCAGGGTTACAGTACATGACTGTTTCCTTACTATTACCCCAAAACCCTGAGTATCTGTAGAGCCCTATCACCATTCTCAGAGCCCCCTCATTTCTATTAGTACACCCTGAGTAACCTTTTCACTTTTTCATGTATATGCCAATTATTCCAGAACCTTCCTATTTACTATTCCTGCTGCCAAGAATGTTCTTGCCCAGTCACACAGCAGCCTTCTCACTTCTCCTGGGTCTTTATTCCAAAGTTACCAACCAGTGAAGACTTCCTTGGCCACTTTATCTAAACCTCCCAATCCTGATACTCATCTCCTCCCTTGGGGGGGTGGTGTGGTGTGTGTGTGTGTGTGTGTGTGTGTGTGTTTTGTTTTGTTTTGTTTTTCTTCCTAACATTTATCTCTTACTCCTCATTTTTCTTGAATGCACGATTTGGTTTGTTCACTGCCAAATTCCCAACATTTCTTGACCAGTGCCTGGCACATAGTAGGTACATGATAAATCCTAAGCCAAAATTTGTTGAGGTGGCTAGGACATCTTTTTTTTTTAATGGATTTTATTTATTTATTCGACAGACAAAAGATCACAAGTAGGCAGAGAGGCAGGCAGAGAGAGAGGAGGAAGCAGGCTCCCTGCCAAGCAGAGAGCCTGATGCAAGACTCGATCCCAGAACCCTGGGACCATGACCTGAGCTGAAGGCAGAGGCTTTAACCCACTGAGCCCCCCCAGGCGCCCCTAGGACATCTTTTTAAGGAAAAGTGAAATGACTTATCCATGTCAGATCATGCTTCTAAAAATATCCCCCTATACTCCATAAAAACCCAAATCCCCTTTCATAACTTCTTTCAAACTTGCAATAATGCTCCAAAAGTGTAATTATATTTATACAGGACCCCAATCTTCTATTATAAGGCAAAAACAATTTCTTACATATTCTCATGATCCTTGTAATAACTGGTTCAATATTTTAAGTAATAACTGTATGAATGAATGTGTGTAGAAAGGGACTGCTAGATTTTCACTTGAGTTTCTTCAGCCCCTATTACCTATACTACAAATGAGAAGCTTACTTGGGTTAGAGAACAGCATTATCCAAAAAAGAACATTTTACTAGATATTCCTGTTTAAAAAAGCATTTATAAGTTTCATACATCTGCAAAGTAAAGCATACAGCAAGTGTTAAAACGTTTGCTGAATGCATGAAAATTTAAAGACAGTTTCAAAATCAGAAGCCAAATAAAAGCTCTTCTCAAGCTTACACAATAAAAATTTAGGCTCAGAAATGTGGCTTTTCAAAAACAAAGGTCTTGTGTACTCTGCCCTTCTGGACCTTACGAATTTGATTTGCTAAGAGTCAATCTGCCATACATTCTCAACTTGTATTTGTTAGCAAGGGCCAGAAAAATTCTGAGACAAGAGTATTGTTTCACCTTCTTCCCTGTCATCCAACAACACCAGAAGAACCAGGCCAATAATCAATACTAAATGTGACTAACATAAAAGATTTAAAATCGACTAAAAAAAATTATTTTAAAAAAGTGGACTGAGTCCCTATCTAATTTCCACCAACAGATATTTCTTAACATAAACACCAACATAAAGCATCTCTTTTATAAAACTATTTTAGGTTTTAAACACAACCTTAAAATCAAAAAAAAAAAAAAAACACGACAGGAATGTTACTGAGAAAATGTGTTCATTTGGGCCACATTCTGTTACAACATTAACTACAAAAAGCAAAAATACCTCCCCACCTAGCTTACAAACCAAATAACCCCCAAAATAAAATCCTTATGGTACTTCTCATGGTAATATCCTACCAGAATGGGAAAGACCCTCTTTTTATCAAATACCGAAATATAATAATGTGATTCCTGATTAAACACAGATTTGTCTATTTAAATAATAAAGTCGTCTCCTCCTAAGTTGCTAACTTTCCAACCCTTCGGATAAATCATACAATCAGCATCAACACACAACCTAGAAACTATACAATAAAAACGATAAGCACATTTTCACAGGGCCCAAATCATTGCTCTACGTACAGTAAACTCGAGGCAAACATTGTTATCTAGCTTAAGGACTTAGGCAGTAAGGAGACTCTATCAACAGTGAGCACATTAGTCTTCCCTGGTATGCAGGCACACACCACGAACACTTTAAAGAATCATGATGGAAAAGACTAGATTACGAAACCATAAACAATAAACATAGTACATCCACCAGGCGGTGGAAGAAACTATTCCCTTCAAAAGCTGCCATTTCTCCTGCTTCTACTAAGGAAGTTGTGAAATCCGCAAACACACCCCATCCCAAATCTATCGGTGGGGCTGGCGGAGGCTGAGTCATTCCTAGGAGTAACTTTATACCGATCCTCGCACTCCGGGGTCGGGACAAAGGCATCTCTCCGATCCTCCCGCTGTGCGCTTAGTTCGGCCTCGGCCCAATTCCTCTCTCCGGTTTCCCAAGTCAAAGACAATATTAGGGCTAAGCCCGGTAGTGGTGACGACAAGGGAGGGTACGTCCCGGTGGGTTAGGCGTCCGTCCCCCTCGGCCACTCCCGAAATTCGGCCCGGGGCGCGTACACGGAGGGACCCTGGCGGCCCCGGCCGAGGAAGCCGCAGGTAGGCCTGCACCGGGCGAGCCCGCCACACACCTCCCGTAGCCCTGTGGCGCTTGGACTCGAACCGCGAGTCTCTTCAGGGGCTGTCGCGCCAGGGAGGCAGCCGCAGGGCAACACCTGCCGCGGCCGGATGCGCCGGCTCACAAACCTGCTAGCGGGTGGCGTTCGGCCCGGTGGGGACCCCGGCGTTCCCGGCCCACTGTGCCCAGGCTCGCCGAGCGGCTCCGGTGCCAGATGGGGGAAGGGGCCACGGGCGGCGACGGCACTTACCTGGCAGCACCTCCTCCTCCGCCGACGGCAGCAGCAGAGCCAGCAGCCCCTGGCACCATCTTCCGCCACCGCCTCGTTGTCGGCGGCGGCTACCAACCGCCCATCGGGCACCGCCAACCGACAAAACCGCCGGTGTCCCAGGTGCCGGTGGCGGCCCCGAACTCCGGGCGGGAGGGAGGGGTCGGGGCGGAGGGGGGACGCTGTCAGGCCCCTCGGCTCTGGGTCGGGGGCCGGGGGTCAGGGGGCCGCGGCCAGTCAGAGCCGAGGGGCCGGAACGACTCGGGGACCCCAAGGCAGCGCCGAGGGCTCGGCAGGGCCGCGGACACCGCCGCGGTTGGGTTTGTTATTGTCGACTCCGTCCCTTCCTCCGCGGAGCATGCCGGGAAACGGTGGGCGGGGGGAGGGGTGCGCCGGGCTGCCTGCCGGCGCAGAGACGCGCGCGCAGGTCCGGAAGTCGGCCGGCACCCGGGAAGGGGGGGCGACTCCGCCCATAGTCGCCGTCGGCTGGACTGTGACTTGGCTGTCCTCTAGTGACCCGAGGAGAACGCTGGGGCGGCCTGTTGCGGTGCTAGCCGTCGTCCGGGCGCGCATTGCTCCAAAGTGATCTTGACTTTCCTTGCTACAGCGAGCTGGCGTGGGCTGGGCCGACCCCACCGAACTTTGGATTAGCCCTAGGTTAAATAACTTATCTCTTTGAACCTGTCGCGGAGGAGCGGGGTCCACTGAGGTTCCGTGCGCTCGTCGTCTGCCCGCACACTCGGCCAGGGTCTGTAAAAGGATGACGTACCTGCAGGCTAGACTACCACCACCTCCATACCCCCACCGCCGGGACTGCGAGCAGCTGATAAGTGTCTCGGGTAACTCTGCAAGTGTGGGGCGGCACAATTTTTCTCAGACCAGGTAAGGCAAAGAAAACATCCAGGAGAGGAGAGAGTTAAGGTTTGGTCGATTGGAATGAAGGTGTAAGCGGCAAGACCACCAATTTTCAGCTCTGTAAATACTGAGTTTGTTCTCGAGTGGGGTAGCATGAGCACTCTAATGGGCGGGGAACAACTTCGGTGGAATCCTGAATTTGTGAAGATGTACACTCACAAGCGATGACTTGAAGCCACAAGGCTTTGAGTATTAAAATGTGGTTAGCAAAAGTTACACGTAGAATAATTGTATAATACTCTAAATTCCTGTAATATCCAGATATCTATGGTACGAGTCAAAGTTTAGAGGTGCTACCAGTGTCAGAGGACTCTTGAATTGGGTTTGCATAAAAATGAGTATTATCACTGTTTTCAAGAGCACCAAAACAATAAATACTATTAGGAAGCAAAGTTTGCCCTCCTTCAGCTGTCACGTGGAAACTGACAAAACAAAACATTGAACTACTGATAAGCATTAGGGATTTTTAGTTTCCTTCACACTTAACCGGTTTCTGAAAGTTACGTTTAAGAAGGACTTAATTTTACCACTTGCTTTTTAATTTTACACTCCTGCATATCCCAGAGAGAATCTTTTCTTTGGCAAGTCATTTCACTTGTTTGGTTTTTTTAGGCTACAGTATTATACACCCAGCAAGATACAGCAGAGAAGTGAAAATTAAGAGACTAAATGGTTCTTATGCCTTGGGGGGAGGTAGGAGCTGGCAAGATTGAAGAAGAAGGATGCTGATTTTATTAGTCACAGCATAGTAACCAGCACACAGAAAATAGGTGGTGGAGAGATTTTGCCAGAAAATTGGTAAGCAAAACAAACTACTAGGCCTATAAAGAATATAGGGGTGCTTAAACTTCTCTTAGTTACCGTAGTCATTCATCTTTACAAATATAATACAGCTTAGAATGTAGAAACATCACTGAACTATATGAGTGTTAATCTATTAAATAATAAAGTGTTTTAAATGTTATTTGTCTCTCTGACCTCTTTCTTGTGGGGGAAAAAAATTCACTTCTCATCTTCTCTTAGTTATAGGTTGGAAGAAATGATCAGAAGAGATTGGTTAATACCTTAAAAGTGTAGAGGTTAAATACCAGAGTGTAGAGGTTAAGAATTTGTATGCATTCAGTGTTGTTTCTTAGTGATAAGTGTAAGTGTGTTAACATTAGCTTTGTTATGTGTATGCAGGTATCAGGAGTAAATACTATTACAAGTTACTGATACTTTCTTATGTCTGTAGTAATAAGTTTCAACAAGTTGCTTTTTGTCCTACCAAGGATATTGAAAACCCAATATACTCTCCCTTCCTTAATAAATTAAACCAGCCCAAATCCCTCATGCAGCATTACTTCTCTATCAAGCTTCTTTGTAGTAAGTCCACAATCTATACCCTCATTTCTGCCTACTATTCTTCTCTACTGAAATTGCAAACAGGTTAATAGGGACCTCCAGATTATTGTGCTAAATGGACAGTGCTGATACTTTATTTGAACTTTCTGAAGTATTTTGTATTTTAAATTATTCAATCTTTAATTCCCTTCTGTTTTTCAGTGTCTCCTCTTTGCTGTTATATCTCTGTCCTTTCATTTGGTCCTCTTCCAAATTCTCAAGTAATTGTAATAAGATGTAAATGATGCAGATATTCTCTGTGGGAGAAGAGAGATTTAATCTTGTCCTCATTACATGATTACTTTTTAATTTAATAAACATTTAGGTCTTTTAATAGATTTATAGTGAGGGTAAAAGAAGCTGGTTCTTTTTTTTTTTTTTTTTAAGATTTTTATTTATTTATTTGACAGAGAGAGATCACAAGTAGGCAGAGAGACAGGCAGAGAGAGAGGAAGGGAAGCAGGCTCCCTGCCAAGCAGAGAGCCGGATGCGGGGCTCGATGCGGGGCTCGATCCCAGGACCCTGGGATCATGACCTGAGCTGAAGGCAGAGGCCTTAACACACTGAGCCACCCAGGCACCCCAAAGAAGCTGGATCTTTTTAGGATTATGTAGAGATTACACAGAATCTGCAGGGAAGCACTGGAAATACTTCAACTCAATTCAGATCTTTAAAATCCTGTTTTTCCTTCAGGTCTCCATTTCAGGGTCGGTCTTTCTTTCTTTCTTTCTTTATCTGTCAGAAAGAGAGAGCTCGCAAGCAAGGGGAGCAATAGGCAGAAGAAGAAGCAGGCCCAGGATCCTGAGATCATGACCCAGACCAAAGGTAGTTGCTTAACCAACTGAGCTGCCCAGGCGTCCCTCAGTGTCACTTTCTCAGGGAGTCCTTCCCTAACATTCCTGTATTTCCTCTAGATTATTGTATCTTCTACTATTCGTCTAACATGCTGAAATACAGGTCCTTTTTTAATAGAGGAACTGTTTCCTTAATATATGGTGTACAGTGATCTGCATACAAACATTGGCTGACAGTGCCCTACACTTTTTTCCAGTCCTTCAGTTTATACTTGGACTCACTTTAACTAGTCTCCATCATTTACTCTATCCAAGACCAATCTGATCATGCCTCTTCCCTAACCATCTTCATTGTTTTGTTTTGTATATGGATGCAATTTAAATTTTTTCAGGTAGCATAAGAATCTCTTCATTATGTAGCAACCCATCTCTCTAGCTGTATCTCCTGGCACTTTTGCCCTTTACACCTGTGTTTCCTCCTCCAGGACTGTTAATTCCACCTTGTTCCTTTTTAAAAGTTATTTTTTTAAAACAGCTTGGACATCAATCAGCTTCTAACTTCTGGGCAATATAGTGATCCACACATCCTACTACATTTGCTCCACACCACACAACTATAAATTTTTGTCTCCCCTCTAAGTCTATGAAACTCTTAGGTTTAGAAGCTATGAATTACTAATTTTTAAGTTCCTAGAACTTTCTAGAGAGCTTGGCACAGACTTAGCAATTACTAAAATATTTATGTTGAAGATTGAGAAGTTACTATGAAAAATGCCTGTCCTCAAATATCTCAAAGGCTTGTACAGGCAACCATTCAAAAATCACTGTAGTGGGGCGCCTGGGTGGCTCAGTGGGTTAAGCCTCTGCTTTCAGCTCAGGTCATGATCTCAGGGTCCTGGGATCGAGCCCCACATCAGGCTCTCTGCTCAGCCGGGAGCCTGCTTCCCTTCCTCTCTCTCTGACTGCCTCTCTGCCTACTTGTGATCTCTGTCTGTCAAATAAATAAATAATAATCTTTAAAAAAAAAAATCACTGTAGTGACAAGTTTAAATAACATTAATTCCTTATCCAGAACAAATCAAGATACTGGGGAGATCTAGTTTACAGCTTAATTTTGTTTACTGCCTGATTTGGGATTTTATTCTGCATGCATTAGATGCTTCTCAACTTTTTGTCCTTACACTCATTTTCTTTTAGGTTCTGTTCAAACAGCTAGCAACTGTGATTAACATAATTTGACTTTTTTCAGAGAATGAATCAGTTAGCCATTTTTAAAGGTTAACTCCTTTTAAAAAATGTTGGATTTTGTTTTTAAGATCATAGCTAATGATGTATTAAACATGGTCATGCACTACTTACAGGCTTCTGGTACTATGATTATTAAGTTAATGTTTTTAGTACTATTTACAGACATTAAAGCTGCCTTACTCTGTCTGTTGGTACTCACATATTATTAATGATAATGATGATAGTAAACTTGGTGAGTGTTTATCTTCAAAGCTAGTGCTGAGCTTGATGAGCTAGTGAGCAACACTGATTCTAATGCTGCAACACATACAGGACTTCTAGCATGCTTAATTTTTCAACAGATTTAAAGCAGTAGATGGAGATAAAATACTTTTAGTCATTTTTCACATTAAGTTTTTGTCTCATTACTTTGAAGAGCTTTTTAACAAAATGTCCAAAGATAAAGCTGGACTGTCTTTTTTTTTTAAGTTATTTATTTATTTGAGAGAGGGAGAGTAAGGGAGGGAGAAAGAATCTGAAATAAAGACTTGGCATTGCACACAGAGCCAGACTCGGGGTTTGATCCCACAACCATGAGATCTTGACCTAACCGGAAACCAAGAGTTGGACATTCCACTGGCTGAGCCACCCAGGTGCTCCTCAGCTGGACTGTCTTAAAGCAAATCTTGTCAGTTTTGCAGATATAGATTAGACTGAAACATCAAATGGTGATAGTTGGATTTCGAATGGTGTCTTTCAAAGATCTTTTATTGTGACCCACATTAAAAAATACATTTTAACATTGTGACCTGGTGTATACATATAGGCCTCTATTGATGAAACCATGTTTTATGAAAATAATAACTTATGATGCACTCAGATTTTTTTTCACTCTGATATTTCCTATTCTATTTTTGTTCCAGTGCTAGTCTTGACCCATAAAATTGACTTTACCTCCCTCCAAATGGCTTGAAAGATTTTAGATTCAGTGACATAGGCCTCAAACCTTGAGATTCTTT
Source organism: Lontra canadensis (assembly GCF_010015895.1). Classification (NCBI taxonomy): domain Eukaryota; kingdom Metazoa; phylum Chordata; class Mammalia; order Carnivora; family Mustelidae; genus Lontra; species Lontra canadensis. Next base: position 102,204 of record NW_022631171.1, read on the forward strand.
GCTTCTGATTTTTCCATTAGTTTTTCCTATTTAGACTATACACCTCCATAGTGAAGTTTGTGGTTATGTTTATTAAAAAAATAATAATAACCTAATTGAAGCCACTGCAACACTAGTGAGTGTATCTTAGATAGAATGGGCTTTACATTTATAAACCTACTTATTTGTCTTAGTAGCTCTATCTAGTTTCTATTAATTTTCCCCATGTTTCCAGATGGGGAAATGAGAATTTAATTTACTGATCCCTTCTAGGTAATGTTCTTCAGCTAGTAACTATTATGGCTAATATATGAGCCCACCCAATTCAACAGGCTGTATCCAAACACTATACTATGCTGTCCCTTAATTTGGTGGACTCCTGAAGGAGGGGAAAAATTAAAGAATTTTTAAGTCTAGCAGTAGACTATAGAATCTCAGCACTATTAGCATTTTGAGCCATGGGGGCTGTCTTCTATGTTTTAGGATGTTTAACAACATTCCTAACCTCTACCCACTAGATGCCAGTGGCACCCCCAGTGATGACAACCAAAAGTGTCTCTGGACATGTTGTAATGTTCCCAAAGGGACAAAGTCACTCGCTTCCCAGAACCACAGGCCAAAGTATGGTACATCTTCAATGCATTGAAGTCTTTAAAAATGTATTTTAGAAAAATATTTAATGACAAAATATTCTAAGTTAAAAATATAGAATTACTGGGGTGCCTGGGTGGCTCAGTGGGTTGGACCTCTGCCTTCAGCTTAGGTCACAATCCCAGGGTCCTGGGATCAAGCCTCACATAGGGCTCTCTGCTCCGCGGGGAGCCTGCTTCCCCCTCTCTCTCTGCCTGCCTCTCTGCCTACTTGTGAGCTCTGTCAAATGAATAAATAAAATCTTAAAAATACAGAACTACTGTACTCTTTTTAAGGTGTACTTTTTTTTTTTCATATTTTAACATCTCTGAAATCTGGGTGCATTTAACCATGGGTAGGGTCCTACAGTCTTGTTAACCAACTGCCATTCATCACCTGTTTATTCAAGATATCAAAAAACTAGCTTAGGGAAAAAAGAAAAACCTAAAAACAATGGTGAAGCATTCTTTTGAACACAAGGTTTCACATAATTTGACTTTTTTATTTTTTTTTTTTTAAAGATTTTATTTATTTATTTGTTAGAGAGAGAGAGAGAGCGAGCACGCTAGCACAGGCAGAGAGAGTGATAGGCAGAGGCAGAGGGAGAAGCAGGCTCCCTGCCAAGCAAGGAGCCGGATGTGGGACTCGATCCCAGGACGCTGGGATCATGACCTGAGCAGAAGGCAGCCGCTTAACCAACTGAGCCACCCAGGCGTCCCTAATTTGACTTTTTTAAAAGAATGAGTCACTTTCACAAAAGTTTGTGGAGAAAGATGGGAAAGATGATGAATCAGACATGTTGGACAGCATAATGAAAGGCAGTCTAAAGCATGCCCTATCCAGAAAATTGCAAAGCCAGTCAGTACAGGAGTCTGGAACCATGACACTTGCTCCATTATGGATTCACAGGAAATACCTATTGCCAAAGCTTTCACTGGTGAAAAGGATGAGTTGTATGGAAAAACCATTGTATTTTATTTACTTATATTTTCCTTTTTAGGTATACACAAGAGCAATGATAAAAAAACACATTAGTAAAGTCTACAAAGCTTTTTAAAGAAGTAAAAATTATAGGTGATGTTTTCTTTCTGTGCATACATATTGCCGTATTTTCCAAACTGCAAGGTCCTTAAAAATATATCCTTACTTTTTCAACTTTAAGTGGTTCTATATTGGTTATTACACAAAATTCAAGATTTTCTAATTTGTTGAACTCCATTTATTTAATTAATAGCATAGTTTTTTGCTGTTACTTCCTCAGATCATCATTTTTAGTTAACACTGCCTGCTGTCTATGCAGGCAAAAACACTTTTTCCAGTAGGCATTCTTTTTCAGTATGGTTTATTTATTTATTGATTGAATCTAGCATAATTGACACGCAATGTTATATCAGTTCCAGGTGTCCAACTTAGTGATTTGACAAGTTTATATATTATGCTATGTTTGCCACAAGTATAGCTATCATCTCTCTCATTACATTTCTATTCAATGTGGTGTATTAGAAGGAACACTGAACTGGACATCTGGAAACCTTGTGTCCAATCCTGCCTCAGCCTTCTGTGCTGTGTTTCCCTATTGGTCATCTCCTACTCTGTCGAACTGTCTGGACTATTCTTAAAAACCCTTACCACTTTGCAATTCTCTCATTCTCAGTAAATAATCTTACCTCATACATCACTGAGGAAATAGAAGCTATGGAAAAAAACTTGTTCACCCTTCTAACAAAGTCTGCAAACCCATCTGTACCTCTTTAGTCTCCCCTCTAGTCACTGTTCTCTCCCTTCTATGGAAGATAGTCATGGGCTTTTAACTCCATCCCCTCATCTCATTGTGTCACTTTGTGGGGCTACTTGGTACATGTAAAATTTTAGTTCATGCAAAATGTTTTGCAGAGTTTAAAGAATATCCTTAAAATTGGGTTTATTGTTAAGTGCTTATTGTTCCATTTAATTTTTTAAAACAAGAAATACATCAATTATATGATTTAGTGTTCACCTAAGGTATCTTTTGATGTGCCAGTTTTATTAAAATTAACTTCTTAGTTACTAGACAATTATTTACATAAAATGCCATATTGATCTCTTAAGATCAAAGTTAAAACTTTTAGGAAGATACGTAAAAACTACTGAAAAGATTTTCTTTTCCCCCTTGTTTCTGTAATATTGTAATTTTTTTAACTTTAAATTTTTGACTGCCTTGATCACATGAAATCTCTTTTTCTTTCCCCAAGTTTTTACTTAAATTCCAGCTAGTTAACAGACAGAGTAATATTAGTTTTAGGTATAGAATTCATATGAAATTATTAAAAATTTTCACTGTCTCTTCTGGCCAATTATTATTATTTCATCATTATTACTGAAACTAATTTTATTGTATAAAGGAGTGGAGTGTTAAAAAAAATTCTCCACTTTGAGTGTCAAGTACACTATACAGTGACAAGGCCCAGAACTCAATTTTTAAATAAGCTCTAGAGGGAATTGTAATGCAGACTTGGCCTTGGGAAACAAAAGACTAAATCTATACAGATCCTTTTAATCCTAGTAAGTCTTCCTTCTCCTTTAAATGCTTTAAATCCATAGTTCTTACACTCTCTCAATGAAATCAACAGATGAATCCTAATCCACTCAGTACTTTCTGTATCTTTGTACTGTTATCAAAGGATTACTTTGAATTTGTCATTCTCCAATGTGCCTTAATTATTTTGGAAGTGTGCACATTGTTTCTATATAACTAAATCATAAGGTTGTTTGCATATAGGAGTTGGAAAAACTGAGATCTCATTTGGATTTAGAAAATCACTTAATATGTATGATTTCACTTTCCTCCTTTGATAATGGTGTTCATCATATTTTAGCTTTCTCATTACTCTATAGGTTAGAATGAAAATTGCATGTAAAATATACTACACTCTCAGCATTTTGTATAGTCCCAAAATAATAACAATGGTTTCTTATACTTCTTGAAAAATGCTATTGCGTCAGTTCTTAAAATTAATAAAGTGCTTATATGTATTTTAGTACAGAACATCTAGTTACATTTAAAACATAAAAGAATTACTTAATTTTATAGCTTTCTTGTTATTTACATTTCATATTATGAGTTTTTTGCCTCCTTTCCTTCTCCCCTTCATTCCTTTATATCTTTGAAGTTCTGGAAACCGAAGAGATGGTTGTGTCAAATGCCCATCTTTTCCTTTCTATACCTAAGGCTCCAAAGAACATTTTACATTCCTGTTTCAGGAAGGTTGTCTTTTTGAAAATATCCAACATTGCCAAGAAATAAGCTGAGAATCACAGGTTTCCTGAAAGGAAGTTCATCCAGCCTTCGAAAAGAAGTTACAGTATGTATGTCTTCAGCACAGTGGATAGCACAGATTTAAAAGAAACAAAAATACATATTAAGTAATTAAAGAAATCTATTATTTTTTCTATTCCATGAAACTCAGTAGTAGGAAGTTTTTACACAAAAACTTTTATAAGAATTATAATTGTATATTTGTATACAATTTGTATACAAATATATAATTATAATAATTCAAAACATGAAATTGAGAAAATGTTCATTTACATAGCATCTGTTTTAAAAGAATATAATAGGAATAAATTTAATTAAAGAAATGTAAGACTTACACACTGAAAATTGCAAAACATTGTTGAAAGAAATTAAGACATCCCATGTTCATGAATCAAAAGACTTACTGAGATGGTAATACTTTCCAAATTGATATACCGATTCAACACAAGAAATACAATGCTATAAATTTAGAGTTAATTAAAGGTACCAAGACATTTCAATGGAGAATAACCTTTGCAAGAAATGGTGTTGGGACAAGTGGATACCAGCAGGAAAAAAAGTGGGACTCCTACCTTATACCATATACCAAAATTTAGCTGGATTGAGAACGTAAATGTAATAGCTAAAACTATAAAACTTAACATAAAGCATAGAAGTAACTGTGACCTTGGATTTGGCACTGGTTTTTTAGATACGACTCCAAAAATGCATGCAACACGCACGCACACACACACAGTAGATAAAAAGCTTTTGTGCTTCAAAAGGCACCACTCAGAAAGGGAAGGCAATACAGAGTGTGAGAAAGTGTGAATTAAATATCACATAAAGAACAAGTATTTAGAATATATAATGAACTCTTAAAACTTGATAGTAAAAAAGACAACCCATTTTTTAAAAATGGGCTTAAGATTTGAACAGTCATCTTTAAAGATATAAAAAAGCCAATAAGCACATGAAAAGATGCTCAATCTCAGTCACTATGAAAATGCAAATCAAAATCACAATGAGATAGCACTCCACATCCCCAGGATGGCTAAAATCAGAGACAGATAATAATAAGGATGTGGAGAAATTGGAACTCTGCTATTTTGCTGATGGAGTTGTAAAATGGTGCAGCCCCTTTGAAAACCAGATTGGCAGTCCCTCAAAAGAGTTAACAGAGTTACCATATAGCCTAGCACTTTCACTCCTAGAGAAATAAAAACGTATGTCTCCACAGATACTTGTACATAAATGTTCAAACTATTATTCACAAAAGGTAAAGGAAACAATCCTAATGTTCATCAACTGGTTGATAGATAACCAAAATGTGCCATATCCATACAATAGAATATATATGATGCAAAAATGTCCATTCCTTAGAGTAAGCAGAATTACCATAGGGCCCAGCATTTCCACCAAAACCTGTGTTTACAGAAAAATGTCGCAAATATTCATAGCGTTCTTCATAGCCAAAAAACATGGAAGCATGCCAAATGTCACCTGATGAATGGATAAACCAAATGTGACCTATACATACAACTGAATATTATCTGGCAATAAAAAGGAGAGAAGGGCTGAATCATGACACAACATGAATGAACCATGGAAATATGCTAAGTAAAGGAATCTAATCAGAAAAATCCACATACTCCATGATTCTGCTTATATAAAATGTTCAGAATAGGCAAATTCCTAGATAGTACATTAGTAGTTGTCAGGAGCTGGGGAAAGGGATGAATGGGATATGAATGCTGATGGGCATGAAGTTTCTTTCGGGAATGTTGAAAGTGTTCTGAAATCAGATAGTGGTGATTTTTAGAGTCTTATGAATATCCAAAAAGCCACCACATTGTACACTTTGAAGTGGTCAATCTTTGGTATGTGAGTTATATTTCAGTAAAAATTAACATTTAAAAATTATATTTTTAAAAATCTAACAAGATAAGTAGCAGAAAGCAAATAGCCCTATAAATCACTTTGGTTCTAGCCATGACTGAAGTGGTTTAAAAGTACTTTTAAAGTAGAAGTCTGATTTAACCCTCATTTGAGGTGGCAGTCCTTTAGAAGAGAGTCTAAGGGAAATGTCATCGTTAGCCCTGGGTGCGAGCATAATAAGGTAGTGCTTGTCTACTTAATTGTTTAACAAATAATAAATACAACTATCATCAGTCTTCTTTTATTATCACCATGTGCCATTAGTCTTAAACAATGCCAATGAAAAAATACTCCCTAAAAAATCTTTTGTTCATACAAGTCAGGGTTTATCAATCTTGTCATCTGGAGCCAGATAATTCTTTGTTGTGGGAGGCTGTCCTGTGCACCTTGAGATGTTTGGCTGTGTCCTTGGCCCATACCCGCTTAATTACAGTACTACTCTCTTACCCATAGTTGTAAAAACCCAAAGTGCCTCCAGACATTGCCAAATGTCCCAAAAGGCAAGATCACCAAGGCATTCTAACTAAATGCTGTGGTTTCAATTAAATTTTAATTGCATATATGTAAGCCTCAATAATAAGTAATTTTTCTTTTTTCTTTTTTTAAGATTTCATTTATTTGTCAGAGAGAGAGAGAGAGAGAACAAGCACAAGCAGGGGGAGAGGCAGGCAGAGGGAGAAGCAGGCTCCCTGCAGAGCAAGGAGCCCCATGCAGGACTCAATTCCAGGACCCTGTGTTCATGACCAGAGCCGGAGCAGAAGGCAGCCACTTAACTGAGTGAGCCACCCTAGCATCCCAATAATAAGTAATTTTTAATATCTTTTTAATAAACAGTGTATTCTTTGGGGAAGTTAATTGATGTCTCCAACTCCTGCAGTACAATATAAACCCTACATTTAAACAGTAGACTCAAATATACAATGATAGTACCATGACTATAAAAATACCTGAACAGAAATGAAATAATTTAAATTCTATCATTCAGTGTATGGATTATTCTTTAAACCTTAAAAACCCTTTTTGAAGCATTTCTTTATCTTTTTCCTTTTTTTAAAAAAAATAATGAAAAGCATTACTCTTTTTTCCTCTTTTATATCATAATTTTTAACTTTTCATTTAAAAAATTTTAATGGCATTTTTTTCAGTGTTTACTTTTCTATCTGGCTCATATTATTTCCTTTCATTTCAAGATTAATAAAAAACTTTCTCATTCAGAATAAGGTGTTAAGAATGATGTATACCAGGTGTTAAATGTGCTAGATACACCACTGATTTCAGAGAAAGAGAAAGTAGCTAACAAAATTGAGTGAGCAGGTGTGAGGTATCATACTGAGTGCTCTGTACCTGATTCTAACACAACAAACTGTCATTTACATATGAGGAAATAGAAGCTCAAATTTAATTAACTTTTTCTTCAAATTCTATTTAAAATTCTAAGTAGCATGAACAATTTATATTGGCAGAATTTTTACTATCTCAGTCTTGGGCTGGTTATTGCTAACTCAAAACCAAGTAATATAATGGTTTATTACTTGTATAATATAATTAGTAATTTTTTAAAAGCATGTATATCTGATATATAACGTGTTAGTTTCAGGTGTACAACATAATGATTTGATATTTGGGTGCATTGTGAAATGATCACAATAAGTCTAGTTAACATCTGTCACTGTACATGGTCACATACAAAAATCTTTTTTTGTGATGAGAACTTTTAATATCTACTCTCTTAGCAACTTTCAAATATGCAAAACACATTATTAACTTGGTCACCATGCTGTACCTTATATATCAATGACTTACAACTGGAATTTTGTTCCTTTTGACCCACTTCATCCATTTCTCCCAACCCCCACCTCTGGCAAACACCAATTTGTCCCCTGTTGCTATGAGCTCATTTTTTTGCTTTTGTGTTTTGTGTTTTGTTTTTTTAGATCCCACATATAAGTGAGATAACATAACATGTCTCTATCTGATTTATTTCATTTAGCATAATGCCCTCAGGGTCCATCTATGTTGTTGCAAATGGCAAAACTTCATTTTTAAAAAATGGTTGAATAAAATTCCATTGTGTGCATATACTGCATTTTCTTTACCCATTCATCCATTGGTGTACACTTAGGTTGTTTCCATATCATAACTATTATAATTAATAATTTTAAACTCGTGCACTTTTATTAGTTCTTCATTTAGTAAGAATTCCTTTCTAGAACATTGGTATACCTCACAGCAAGACTACTGTCTTAAATTGAGGAACTATTAGTATATATACATATTTTGAAAGGAACCTTTTTAGACTTAAGTACTTGCATCTCTGGTAGATGCCTAGTCTGGTGTACATTTAATTAACCCTTGTTGAATGAATAAGGGGTTAAGTTGGTGGCTTTCCTACTAAACATGAAGTCAGCTCAAAGAAAAATTGTTCAAAAATGTTTCTATCAGCAAAGACTTAGCACACAATTTTAATTTGAAAAAGAGGCAGAATCATTAAGATGAAGTCCTAATCTAAAACTTAGGATGGGAAAGAAGCAAGACTGGCATCTTTTAAGTGAATTATATTTCTTGGGTAGAAAGCCAAATAACAAGAGGAAGTATGTGTGACATTTTGCCTTGTTATCACAAATTTCTTAGAGTGGGCTCAGTAAAATTAAGCACATTAATTACTCCTTTGCTCCAGCCACAAAATGCAACATATCCAAATATTAAATAATGTCCTCTGCCAAAACTTGCCATTGGTGGTTAGTTAGTGTTATAAAGTTCTTACACAGAAGCTGCCCTTGTCTTGATACGAAAATCAACTGAGGTATCAGAATATATGAACTTGAACTTGAGCTGTAAATAATTGGTTTGTCCTTTTAACAACAAAGCAACCTAGCCAGATATATTCTTGACTTCAGTAAATACAGATAGGGTGTGGTGGCCCTTAGCTAGCTGGGTGTATCTCTGCAATTCAAAAGTGACTAATGAAATAATGTTTACATTTAAAACTAGAAAGAGAATTATCCTGATTTGTACCGTTTCCTTGACTAACTGGTGATTGAGGCTATTCCTGCAAATCCTGAAAACTGAAAAAGGTCAGAGTTTTAAAAGCAATAAAAGGCTATTCTTCCTGAACCCCTCCCGTTTACCTCTAAGGGCTTAAAATGACAAGAGAACTGGGGTTGGATTTCCCTGGGTATTCAACTACTTTGTCTACGTCTTCCCTTGGACACTGTGATCCATAGTGGGGAATATCAACTATAGTCCTGCATAGTTCATACCAGCATGTTTAGCATGCCTTGCAATCAGTTTCTTATTATTCATGGATTCATTTGTTCATCGTTCACTCAAGAAACATTCATCATGGGGATGCCTGGGTGGCTCAGTTGGTTAAGCATCTGCCTTCCACTCAGGTCATGATCCCAGAGTCCTGGGATCAAGCCCCACGTGGGTCTCCCTGCTTAGCGGGGAGTCTGCTTCTTCCTCTGCATCTCTGTTTCTCTCTCTCACTCTTGCTCTCACTCTCTCAAATAAATAAAATCTTTTAAAAAAAAATATTTATCATGGATCAGGCGCTCTAGCAAGGAAAAAGTGACATGGGGCACCTGGGTGGCTCAATTGGTTAAGCATCTGCCTTCGGCTTGGTCATGATCCCAGGGTCCTGGGATCAAGTTCCACGTTGGGCTCCCTGGTCAGCAGGGAGTCCGCCTCTCCCTCTCCCCTTCCCCTCTGCTTGTGCTTTCTCTCTGTCAAATAAATAAAATGAAAAAAAAAAAAAGGATAAAGTGACATGAGACAAATGTAATTGTTCATCAGTGGGTGTGTGGGTAAGTAATTTTTGCAGTATATTCAATTTGTGCAACTGAACACTACCCAGTAGTTAAAACTGCATGAACAGTGGCTTAGTGTACAACTATGATGTCTCAAAAACACAACATTTAAGTAAAAAATAAAGACATTTGATAATATGCAGTATTGGAAAAGGTGTGAGAAAATGGGCACTTACTTCAGGGTAATATAATATATTACATCCTTAAGGAAGGACAATTAACAACCCATTATGATTAATATTACCATAAAAGTGTCAACTGTAATTTATTCTGTAGATATATCTTGATATATGGGAACTGACATATGAACAAGAATAGTTATTTCAATATTATTTGCTGTAGTAAAAGATGGATTGTTCATTCATAGAGGACAGGTTAAATAAATGATGTCCCAATGCATCTGGGACAAAAGAAAAAGGGATCTCTTTGTACATTTTGTGTAATTATCTTTAAGGTGAATTGTTGAATGAACAAAAAATAGGTGCATTAACAGCATGCTACCTTTTTAAGTTAAAAAAAAAAAACAGGAATATCTCGTATGTGCTTAATATGCATAGGACATTTCTGAAAAAATACAGAAGAAACAGGAAACACTGGTTTCTTCCAGGAAATGAAACAGGGTGTTTGGACACCTTTCTGTGAAAGAAACTTTTTTTTTTTTAGGATTTTATTTATTTATTTGACAGAGATCACAAGTAGGCAGAGAGGCAGGCAGAGAGAGAGAGAGAGGAGGAAGCAGGCTTTCCGCCAAGCAGAGAGCCCGATGTGGGGCTCGATCCTAGGACCCTGGGATCATGACCTGAGCCGAAGGCAGAAGCTTTAACCCACTGAGCCACCCAGGTGCCCCTGTGAAAGAAACTTTTATTGCATACTCCTTTGAATCATTTGAATTTTGAACCATATATAAATCATAAAAGAAAAAGACAATTTCATGTTTTTAAAGATAATGTTGAATGGGGAAAAAACTTAAAACACAGAAAATAATGTGCAGATAATCAAAATACAGACACACACATTGTAATGAAATATACCACAATCTGGATGGTGAGGTAGGAGAGGAAAGAATTGGACTAAGACAGGCTGACCTAGGGAGCTTCAGTTATATATATAATGTTTCTTTTCCAAAAAAATCTGAAATACATATAGTAATATGTTAAGATGTGTTAAATGTGAGTAATGGATACATTGAGTGTTCATTATGTCAGTATCTATCCTTTTGTGTTTGTCTGCAAAATTTCCTATTTTTTTAATGGAATGTTGTGATCAGATATTCATATGTAGTCATGTTAAATATTTGTTGGCATTAACAGGGATCATAAAAATAAGGAAGAAATAGTTCCTCCCTTTTAGAGATTTAATTCCAATTAAGAGGAATAAGAATATTATTGAATAAGCTACACAGCTGATGAGAGAGCAGAGCACCTCACCTCACCTGGGGGCAGCTCACTTTCTCTTTGGAGGGGAGAGGCATGAAGAATTATAACTTCTCACAGTGCAAAACTTAGGTGAACTTAACCTCTCACAGTGCTGGACAGTAGATGAAGAAACTGGCCCTTCCACTTTAATCTCATGATTTCTCTTCTGGCCCAAGTAATGCCTTACTGTCTACTCTATTTTAAAGTGTCCTTAGGTGGCCTTTTATGTCCTTCAAATGAAGATCCTGACCTTCGTGAGGGAGAACTGTGGACACACTAAGGACTCAATCTGGCTTGGGGTCCTGCCAATGCTTCCTACCGGCTGGCTGATCTTGAGCAAGTACCTTACTCTGCGATTCTGTTTCTTCAACCCTAAAATGAAAACCAGAGCAGTACTTTGTCAGCATAGAGTGAAATAACATTTGTAAGGAGTTGAAAACAATACCTACCATGTGGTAAGTGCTCAATCAATACTGTCTGTTATTATTCATTCTAGATATAATCTTCCCCCTTTTAGCTTTATGCCCTTGCTCAGGCTATCACTTTTCCAGGAATTTTAAGAGGTCACCTGTCAATAGGCTACCAATTTTTTTTTTAATTTTTTAAATTTATTTTCAGCGTAACAGTATTCATTGTTTTTGCACCACACCCAGTGCTCCATGCAATCCGTGCCCTCTCCAATACCTACCACCTGGTTCCCCCAACCTCCCACCCCCCCCACCCCTTCAAAACCCTCAGATTGTTTTCAGAGTCCATAGTCTCTCATGGTTCACCTCCCCTTCCAATTTCCCTCAACTCCCTTCTCCTCTCTAACTCCCCTTGTCCTCCATGCTATTTGTTATGCTCCACAAATAAGTGAAACCATATGATAATTGACTCTCTGCTTGACTTATGTCACTCAGCATAATCTCTTCCAGTCCTGTCCATGTTGCTACAAAAGTTGGGTATTCATTCTTTCTGATGGAGGCATAATACTCCATAGTGTATATGGACCACATCTTCCTTATCCATTCATCCATTGAAGAGCATCTTGGTTCTTTCCACAGCTTGGTGACTGTGGCCATTGCTGCTATAAACATTGGGGTACAGATGGCCCTTCTTTTCACTACATCTGTATCTTTGGGGTAAATACCCAGTAGTGCAATTGCAGGGTCATAGGGAAGCTCTATTTTTAATTTCTTGAGGAATCTCCACACTGTTCTCCAAAGTGGCTGCACCAACTTGCATTCCCACCAACAGTGGAAGAGGGTTCCCCTTTCTCCACATCCCCTCCAACACATGTAGTTTCCTGTCTTGCTAATTTGGGCCATTCTAACCGGTGTAAGGTAGTATCTCAATGTGGTTTTAATTTGAATCTCCCTGATGGCTACTGATGATGAACATTTTTTCGTGTGTCTGATAATAGGCTACCAATTTTTCAAAATTCTTTTTTCTTGGTCTGCCCAATTGCATGTCATTTCTTTGTTCTCTGAGCCTTCACGCAACCACAAACCTTCTGTGGTACTTCACTCTGTCTTTCTGAAGTTATCTGAGAACTTGTCTCCTTCCCCATTTTATATACATATCTATCTATCTACACACACACACACACACACACACACACACTGATCTAGCATGATTCTTGCTGAAGGCCAACCGAGGTGATCAGACATTACCTGGGGGATGGTAGAGGATATTTTATATATTATATATATATATATGTATGTATGTATGTATTATATATATATATATATATATATATATATATATGTATGTATGTGTGTATCACATGCATACATGTATCACTGGACAGATTTTATTAATTTCTGTTAATGTCTTTATAGTCATTCTATGTACTTTCTCTGTAAGCATCTTTATCATAAGCATTTTGCCAAGAACATTTTTGCTGCATAACTAATTGGCTGCAAGGCAATTTTGCTAGAAAAGATTAAAAAAAAATAACTGGTATGACAGCTTGGTTTCATTTAGCCATTGATGCAGTGTTCCCATTTTTATATAAATGTCAGCCCTCATAGTGGTCTACACAGTGGTGCAGAGTTTGGAGCCCACGTTTCCCATGGGATTTGAGAACATCAATATACGTGAGGCAATATGCCAATAACAAACAGTGTAGAAGGCTTTCACAGCGCATACTAAGGTCAGTTACAAATACACATCCTAGTATTTGGAAACAGATACCTCTCAATGAAGGAAGAAATTTTAATGAAAAAAGAACAGTGTATTGCTGAACAAGGAGATGAATCAACAAGCAAACAAGTGTGTAATACTGTGAAAGGTAAAATAAAATGGGCTAACTTGTGACAAGCAGTTTTTAAATGGAGTTGGGAGGACATTAATGAGATGGGCCTTATGCATGTCCCTAGCCATGGAAACATGAACTTTTGAACTGGGCCAAACTGCAAATATTCCAAGGATTCAGCCTGGACATCTGCAACTTGCTACAGGAAGAGATTTTGTTTAGTGACAACCTTACCCACCAGTTACATTAAATCAAGAGTAGCTTTCTGCCATCAACACCAATCAAAAATTCTTTTGTAAGCAACATATATAAACATTCCCTTTTTGTTTTACAAACCCTTGACTTTTGCTCCCTCATGGGACACTATTTGGGTTGCTACCAAAATCTGTGTGACCAAATTGCCATTCTTGGAACCCAAATAAATGTTCTTACTTAATTATTACCTCCTGGCAGTTTTAGGTTGACAGTATTATGAACAAAAGACGTTTGAAGATAAGTGCTTAGGTCGAATCCACAAAATCAGTTTTTTGCTGTTTTGCCATGAGTCTACACACACTTTAAATGCATTCAAATATTTTGTATTTTGTGATATCTTTTTAAGTTTATTGTTTATTTTTCATATTTTATATGTCCTTTATAATATCCTTTTGTTTTTTGTGTGATTTTATCTTGTACAGCAAAATTGCCTTATGAGGTAAAAATGAGGAGAAAATGTTTTCAGCAAAGATGCTTATGGCAAAAATACTGCACATGCTTTGTAGTAGTCTATCATATGTAATATTTCTATATCTATTTGCTCCTACAGTTCACAATCATACTATTATGTGAAAATATATATTTTTTCTTTCCTTCCCCTTTTTTCCACATTAAGTCATGAGTAAACTCCTAGGTACAATCAAGGTTATTCCCTATAGCCAAAGGTCTTAGGTAGTGAAAAAATATTTCTATGATTTCTATATCTGAGGAACCACCATTTGAAATACTATTTAGAACACATGAGTGCTTTTTATGCTCTTTCTCCTTTGGGCATGTTGGTGTTTGGCCACATTTAATCTCCTTTTACTTGCCTTTTTGGTCCTAACTCAGCACCAATTGTCTCCTTTTCCTTGCTTCTTATGCAGTTTTTCATAGGCCTAGCTTTTAGGAAATATGTATAAAAAGTTGTATTGTCACCAGCTTTTATTTTCATTTTTTCCTTTTTCTTAACCTCCTCTTTCCTCTCTCCCATCTTTCAATTTCAGGCCCTTAAGAAAAGTGTAATCATAGACTTTAGTAAAAATATGTGCATTTCATATCATCTCTTATACTTTAGTAAGAACCCTGTGTTCTAACACAGATTTTTAGGAATCATCTGAGTAACTAGTGGAAAGCTTTTGGGCTATGGAGTATTCTTATGATCCTAATTTTAAAACACAGACCTATTTGGCCTCTTTTACATTATTGCTGGGCCATAAGCTTTACACGTCAACTTCCCACTGCTGTGTCTCTCCAGGGACTCTATAATGCCTCCATAGGGGCATAATACTTTGTAGTAATACACAACTTTACAATTCCGACATATATGGTCTCATTACAGGGTTAGTTGATGGTTAAGCCAAATTAAAAGCAATTCCAGCAAGGAGCACTACACCCACCCACCCTATTCTAAACACATTGGCCAGATCACAAACATATTAACTTATTTATATTCTGCATAGTTTAATCAGTTAACTTTAGATAGGTTAACAAAATTGCCAATATTCAACTGCCCTTTGACAAAGAGTCTCTCCTTGACCAAACTTCAGTGAGACTACTCGGAATTCTCTTCCCAGCTGGGCCTTAACTTTTGGGCTTCTGTGTTTGTCTCTGCATTGTCCCATTTTAGCAGGAATCCTGCTGACTCAGTTTAGCCAGTTTCAACCATCCTTGATATCTGACCACCCTCCATACCTGATTGGATTCCTCATTTTCTAGCATGCCTCAAGTGATAATTTGACCATCCCGGCCTGCCTTCAGCAAAAGTGCCACTAGGTCAGTCTACCTAGAATCCCCCCTTATCCTTGAGGATTCTTCTTAGTAATTTTTTACCTGCTGACCCCCACCCTACTCATTTGCTATCCATTCTCACTTTTCCTTGTGACATTCAGAGTTGAGGCCAATAGCTTTCCCCTATTGCAAACCTCAGCATAGTAATCCCTGTACCTATCACAGCAGTCCCCCTGAATAAAGTCTGATATACCATTCTCTAATGGTGTCACTGAATAATTTTTTTTTCTTTCAACACCTTTCACCTCTTCAACCTAATGTATCTTAGGCATTACAGTAGGCCCAGAGGACTCAGTGGTCATTAAGAGCAAACTCTCAGGAGGCAATAGTCCACTTATATATTGTTTTCTCTACTCTTTCTTCCTACCTTTCTTCTCTTTCTCCCTCCCTCTTTTCTTCCTATTTTTCCCCTCTCTTTTTCCTTCCCTCCTTTTTTATCCTATGATGTTTCAAGAAGGATGTGAGGTAAAAACTTTGTTCTCATTACAATAGCATATTCAGAATTAAATATAAAGCACGAGTTACCTAGATTTTTGTCTCTCATATTGTTATTTACATAACCAGTCTCTTAAATTTGCCATTCTTGGTAGAACACATAATTCTGTATAGTTATGGATTAAGAGACTTGGAAGATACCTTTTATAAGCACCTTTTTGGATAATGATTTCTATTATATTAGGGGTAAGCTTGAATTCCAGTGATCACTTTTCTTTTTTAAATTGTTTTTTTTTTTTTTTAATTTATTTATTTGACACAGAGAGAGAGCATAAGTAGGCAGAGAGGCAGACAGAGAGAGAGGGAAGCAGGCTCCCTGCTGAGCAGAGAGCCTGATGCAGGGTTCAATCCCAGGACCCTGAGACCATGACCCGAGTTGAAGGCAGAGGTTTAACCCACTGAGCCACCCAGGCACCCCACAAATTGTTTTAACGGTTGAGATTTGATAAAATGAATGTAGTTCCCAAGTGGTTTTATTGTAAATTTTTAAAATAATATGTATAGGTTTAACCCAATATGTTATTTTTTTTTTTATGTTTAGTGCACAAAATATAATTTCTGATGGAGAAATTTGCTCTTTACCTCATGGACTATTGGGAATAAAGTATTTCATAGAGTTTGCCCACTCTTGGCAAGAACTATTTCTTTTTTGGGGTGGGGGAGGTAGTGGAGGTTGAGAGAATCTTAAATGGGTTCATGCCCAGTGCAGACCCTGACGTGGGGCTTGACCTCACAACCTTGAGATCATGACCTGAGATGAATCAAGAGTCAGGCATTTAACTGACTGAGCCACCCAGGCACAGTATGAACTGTTTTAATACACGGTCCTAAAGATGAGAGAGATGAATAGCATACTGCATGTTTTTCAAAATAACACCAGGGGTCACTGTAGGCTAGAAACCTTCAAACATGTTTAGACCTGGTGAGTTAATGTTAATCACAGGATTTTTCTCTGAATACTTGCTTATTGATGAGCTTATTGTTAGTTTCATAACAGCCCATATTACCTTGAATTATCTTTTAATTGTCCAATTTTAATTCAACTGAAAAAAAAAAAAAAACCCTCATCCTTTAGACAATTTAGAAACACTGCCACAATCAGATCAGTAATAACTATTATAGTTCCCAAGAAAGTTGGGAATTCCTTCTCTGCCATCAAAATTAGGTATGATAACATAGTTCAGTAGATAAAGCCAGATTTAAAATCAAGAAAGATGAATTCTTAAATTTGATGCATGTAGCATAATCTTTCTGCCTAAATTTCCATTTCATAGGAAGAGACTAAGCTAGAGGATTTCTAAAATCCTATGCAGCTGGTAGTTTTTTGATGACACAATTAAACTTGAATATCTGTTGGTTTCAACATTCTAATACTATGCAGAAGGTCACAGAAATTTCCTCATGTTCACAGAAGGTCATTTTGCTTAGTAATAGCCTTGGGAAAAACTGAACTAGACATAGGACTGTTTTTAGAGATTTAAATCTAATAAAGAGACAGTTCCAGAATTCATGACCAAAGAGGACAACATAAAACCTTTCCTTGGAAGGAGCCAAATCTCCACACAGCCTGGCTCTAATGCTTTCCTTTAAATATTTTTGTACATATCTCCATCTGTTTGTTTGTTTATTTATTTATTTATTTATGGTTTCTTTTCTTTTTTATTATTATAATGTCCAGTTAGCAAACATACAGTATTTCATTAGCTTTTGATGTAGTGTTCAATGATTCATTAGTTGCCTGTACTACCCAGTGCTCATCACAACACATGCCCTCCTTGATACCCATCACCCGGTTGCCCCATCCCCCCACACCCCTCCCATCTATGACCCTCAGTATGGTTCCTGGAGTCCAGAGTCTCTGCTGGTTTGTCTACCTCTCTGATTTCTTCCCATTCAATTTTCCCTCCTTCCCCTGTGGTCCTCCGCACTATACCTGTTCTTGTCTTCTTTTGTTAATGTGGTCTATCATGTTGATTGATTTGCGAATGTTGAACTACCTTTGCATTGCAGGAATAAATTTTACCTTTGGTCGTGATGGAAAATCCTTTTAATATACTGTTGGATCCCATTGCCTAGGATCTTGGTGAGTATTTTGGGATCCATGTTCATCAGGGATCTTGGTCTGTAAGTCTCCTTTTTGATGGGGTCTTTTTATGGTTTTGGAATAAGGGTAATGCTGTCCTCAGAGTCTGGAAGTTTTCCTTCCATTTCTATTTTTTGAAACACCTTCAGTAGAATAGGTATTATTTCTTCTTTAAATATTTGGTAGAATTCCCCTGGAAAGCCCTCTGGCCCTGGACTCTTTTGGGGAGGATTTTGATTTGTTTCAATTTCTTTACTGGTTCTTGGTCTGTTCTGATTGTTGATTTCTTCCTGTTTCAGTGTTGGTAGTTGACGTTTCAGGAATCCATCCATTGCTACCAGATCGCTTAATTTGTTGGCATATGGTTGCTGGTAATAATTTCAAATAATTATTTCTATTTCCTTGAAGTTAGTCATGCTCTCTGTCCTTTCATTCAGTTTTTTTTTTCTATATGCATTTCAGTTTTTTAAAAATTTTTTAAATTTATTTTCAGCGTAACAGTATTCATTGTTTTTGCACCACACCCAGTGCTCCATGCAGTCCGTGCCCTCTCCAATACCCACCACCTGGATCCCCCAACTGCCACCCCCCGCCCCTTCAAAACCCTCAGGTTGTTTTTCAGAGTCCGTAGTCTCTCATGGTTCACCTCCCGTTCCAATTTCCCTCAACTCCCTTCTCCTCTCTAACTTCCCTTGTCCTCCATGCTATTTGTTATGCTCCACACATAAGTGAAACCATATGATAATTGACTCTCTCTGCTTGACTTATGTCACTCAGCATAATCTCTTCCAGTCCTGTCCATGTTGCTACAAAAGTTGGGTATTCATCCTTTCTGATGGAGGCATAATACTCCGTAATGTATATGGACCACATCTTCCTTATCCATTCGTAGGTTGAAGGGCATCTTGCTTCTTTCCACAGTTTGGTGACCGCGGCTATTGCTGCTATAAACATTGGGGTACAGATGGCCCTTCTTTTCACTATATCTGTATCTTTGGGGTAAATACCCAGTAGTGCAATTGCAGGGTCATAGGGAATCTCTATTTTTAATTTCTTGAGGAATCTCCACACTGTTCTCCAAAGTGGCTTCACCAACTTGCATTCCCACCAACAGTGGAAGAGGGTTCCCCTTTCTCCACATCCCCTCCAACACATGTTGTTTCCTGTCTTGCTAATTTGGGCCATTCTAACCGGTGTAAGGTGGTATCTCAATGTGGTTTTAATTTGAATCTCCCTGATGGCTAGTGATGATGAACATTTTTTCATGTGTCTGATAGCCATTTGTATGTCTTCATTGGAGAAGTGTCTGTTCATATCTTCTGCCCATTTTTTGATATGATTGTCTGTTTTGTGTGTGTTGATTTTGAGGAGTTCTTTATAGATCCTGGATATCAACCTTTTGTCTGTACTGTCATTTGCAAATATCTTCTCCCATTCCGTGGGTTGCCTCTTTGTTTTGTTAACTGTTTCCTTTGCTGTGCAGAAGCTTTTGATTTTGATGAAGTCCCAAAAGTTCATTTTCGCTTTTGTTTCCATTGCCTTTGGAGACTTATCTTGAAAGAAGTTGCTGTGGCTGATATCGAAGAGGTTACTGCCTATGTTCTCCTCTAGGATTCTGATGGATTCCTGTCTCATGTTGAGGTCTTTTATCCATTTTGAGTTTATCTTTGTGTACGGTGTAAGAGAATGGTCGAGTTTCATTCTTCTACATATAACTGTCCAGTTTTCCCAGCACTGTTTATTGAAGAGACTGTCTTTTATCCACTGTGTAATTTTTCCTGTTTTGTCGAAGATTATTTGACCATAGAGTTGAGGGTCCATATCTGGGCTCTCTACTCTGTTCCACTGGTCTATATGTCTGTTTTTATGCCAGTACCATGCTGTCTTGGTGATCACACCTTTGTAGTAAAGCTTGAAATCAGGCAACGTGATGCCTCCAGTTTTTTGTTTTTCAACATTTTCTTAGTGATTCGGGGTCTCTTCTGATTCCATACAAATTTTTGGATTATTTGCTCCAGCTCTTTGAAAAATACTAGTGGAATTTTGATCAGAATGGCATTAAAAATATAGATTGCTCTAGGCAGTATAGACATTTTAACAATGTTTATTCTTCCAATCCAAGAGCATGGAATGGTCTTCCATCTTTTTGTGTCTTCAATTTCTTTCATGAGTGTTCTGTAGTTCCTAAAGTACAGATCCTTTACCTCTTTGCTTAGGTTTATTCCCAGGTATCTTATGGTTCTTGGTGCTATAGTAAATGGAATCAAGTCTCTAATTTCCCTTTCTGTATTTTCATTGTTAGTGTATAAGATAGCCACTGATTTCTGTACATTGACTTTGTATCCTGCCACGTTGCTGAATTGTTGTATGAGTTCTAGTAGTTTGGAGGTGGAGTCTTTTGTGTTTTCCATATAAAGAATCATGTCATCTGTGAAGAGAGAGAGTTTGACTTCTTCCTTGCCAATTTGGATACCTTTTATTTCTCTTTGTTGTCTGATTGCTGTTGCTAGGACTTCTAATACTATGTTGAACAAGAGTGGTGAGAGTGGGCATGCTTGTCATGTTCCTGATCTCAATGGGAAGGCTGCAAGCTTTTTCCCACTGATGATGATATTTGCTGTGGGTCTTTCATAGATAGATTTGATGAAGTTCAGGAATGTTCTCTCTATCCCTATTCTTTGAAGCGTTTTAATCAGGAATGGATGCTGGATTTTTGTCAAATGCTTTTTCTGCATCAACTGAGAGGACCATGTGGTTCTTCTCTCTTATTAATTTGTTCTGTCACATTGATTGATTTGCGAATGTTGAACCATCCTTATGGCCCAGGAATGAATCCCACCTGGTCATGGTGGATAATCTTCTTAATGTGCTGTTGGATCCTGTTTGCTAGGATCTTGTTGAGAATCTTAGCATCCATATTCATCAGTGATATTGGCCTGAAATTCTCCTTTCTGGTAGGGTCTTTGCCTGGTTTGGGGATAAGGGTAATGCTGGCTTCATAGAAAGAGTCTAGAAGTTTTCCTTCTGCTTCAATTTTTTGAAACAGCTTCAGGAGAATAGGTGTTATTTCTTCTTTGAAAGTTTGGTAGAATTCCCCAGGGAATCCATCAGGTCCTGGGCTCTTGTTTTTTGGGAGGTTTTTGATTACTGCTTCAATCTTGTTACTAGATGTGGGTCTATTCAGGTTGTCAATTTCTTCCTGGTTCAATTTTGGGAGTTTATAGTTTTCCAGGAATGTATCCATTTCATCTAGGTTGCTTAGTTTATTGGCATATAACTGTTGATAATAACTTCTGATGATCGTTTCTATTTCCTTGGTGTTAGTTATGATCTCTCCCTTTTCATTCATAATTTTATGAATTTGGGCTTTCTCTCTTTTCTTTTGTATTAGTGTGGCCAATGGTATCGATCTTATTGATTCTTTCAAAAAACCAGCTTCTAGTTTCATTGATGCGTTCTACTGTATCTCTGGTTTCTACCTCATTGATCTCTGCTCCAATCTTAATGATTTCCCTTCTTATGTGTGGAGTTGGTTTGATTTGTTGTTGATTCTCCAGTTCTTTAAGGTGTAGAGACAGCTGGTGTGTTCTGGATTTTTCAATTTTTTTGAGGGAGGCTTGGATGGCTATGTATTTCCCCCTTAGGACCTCCTTTGCTGTATCCCGTAGGTTTTGGACCGAAGTGTCTTCGTTCTCATTGGTTTCCATGAATTGTTTCAGTTCTTCTTTGATCTCCTGGTTGATCCAAGCATTCTTAAGCAAGGTGGTCTTTAGCTTCTAGGTTTTTGAGTTCCTTCTGAACTTTTCCTTGTGATTAAGCTCCAGTTTCAAAGCATTGTGTCTGAGAATATGCAGGGAATAATCTCAGTCTTTTGGTATCGGTTGAGTCCTAATTTGTGATCCAGTATGTGGTCTCATCTTGAGAAAGTTCCTTGTGCACTGGAGAATAATGAGTATTCTGTTATTTTAGGGTGGAATGTTCTGTATATATCTATGAGGTCCATCTGGTCCAGTGTGTCATTCAATGCTCTTGTTTCTTTATTGATTTTCTGCTTCGATGATCTGTCTATTTCTGAGAGAGGCATGTTAAGATCTCCTACTATTAATGTATTCATGTCAATATGACTCTCTATCTTGATTAACAGTTTTCTTATGTAATTGGCTGCTCCCATATTGGGGGCATAGATATTTACAATTGTTAGATCATCTTGGTGGATAGTCCCTTTAAGAATGATGTAGTGTCCTTCTGTATCTGTGACTACAGTCTTTAGTTTAAAATCTAATTTGTCTGATATGAGAATCGCTACCCCGGCCTTCTTTTGAGGCCCATTGGCATGAAAGATGGTTCTCCATCCCTTCACTTTCAGTCTGGGTGTATCTTTAGATTCAAAATGGGTCTCTTGTAGACAACATATGGATGGGTCTTGTCGTTTTATCCAATCTGCAACCTTGTGCCATTTTATGGGCGCATTTAGGCCATTCACATTGAGAGTGATTATTGATAGATATGTTTTTATTGACATCGTGTTACCTTTGAAGTCTTTCTTTCTGTAGATTGTCTCTATATTTCTGTTCAATGCTATTCTTGGGATTTTTCCTCCTTTATAGAACCCATCTAAATATTTCCTGCAGTGTCAGCTTGGTGGTTGCATAGTCTTTTAAGCCTTGCCGGTCTTGGAAACTCTTTTTCTCTCCACCCATTTTGAATGTCAGTCTTACTGGTTAAAGTATTCTTCGCTGCATGTTCTTCTCATTTAGTGCCCTGAATATATCTTGCCAGCCCTTTCTGGCTTGCCAGGTCTCTGTGGACAGGTCTGATGTTATTCTGATGGGCTTTCCTCTGTAAGTAAGGAGCCTCTTTGTCCTAGCGGCTTTCAAGAGATTATATCTACAATTATGATTCCTCAATTTGACTAACAGGTGCCTTGATGTTTTTCTGGAATCTGTAATCTTGGGTGGAGACCATTCGGCCTCTAGTACATGAACGCTGGTTTCATTGGTGAGATTGGGAAAATTTTCTTGAAGACTTGTTCCACTATATCTTCTAAACTTCTTTCTTTCTCCTCCCCTTCAGGGATTCCAATAATTCTGACGTTGGAACGTTTCATGGCATCATTTATTTCCCTGATTCTGTTTTTGTGGCTTCTAAGCTGTTTGTTCCAGGCTTCCTCCTGATCCTTTCTCTCTATCTGTTTGTCCTCCAGATCACTAATTTTATCTTCTGTCTCAGTTACCCTAGCTTTGAGAGAATTTAGATTAGATTGGAACTCATTGAGAACATTGTGAACCTCATCCCTGGTAGCTTTCAGCTCTGCCCTAACAATGTGAACATCATCTCTGGTCGCTTTCAGTTCAACCCTAATCAATTCCATTTGGTCATCCATGGCTTTCTTCAACCTAGCTCTTGCCTGGATAATTGTTAGCCTGAATTCTCTTTCTGACATATTGTCTATGTTGATAGCCATTAGCTCTGTTGCAGAAGGCCCATCCTCTGTATTTTTCTTCTGTTGGGCATTCCTCCTCCTAGTCATTTTGGTGAGAGATGGCTGAACGGATGTAGCTGGATATATCAACCGTGGTGCAGTCAAGGTACACCCTGGAACACTTCTGAGCAATCAGGATTCCCCACCCAAATGAGAGAAAAAAGAAAAGAAAAAGAAAAAAAGAGAGAGAGAGAGACAGGAAAGAAAGGGAAGATAAAAGAGAAGGTTCAGCCCAAATGGGCCCCAAGGTAAGATTTATGAAGTATACAAACAAAAACAGACAAACAAAAAGACTGATAAAAGTATATGACAAGAGAAAAAAAAAATATATATATATATGCAAATAAAGGAAGAACCTCGTCAAAAAGAACCCTAAGTGTAAGATTTATATACTATCAGGACAAACACAAAAACAGAAACACTGGTGGAAGAAAAAGATGGGAGAGTGGTTATAAATTCTCAGTGTGGGCGAGGAAGGTTGTTTTGATTCTTCCTGGATGTATCTTGATATCTTTGTTAAAGGACTCAACTTTCCTAAGATAAAGGGGGGTTAAAAATTGGTTTACCTATAGGGGTAGCATTGATTGGGGAAAGGGATTGATTACCTTGAAGTTTAACTCTATATGAATATTAGAAAATAAAAATATAAAAGGAATAAACTAGACTAAACTAAAATTAAAAAAAAAGAAATTTAAAAAATAGAAATGTAAAAGAAAAACACAGGTGTATGTATCAAAAAGTTCAGGTTAGAAGGTTATTATGGAATTTGATGTACTGGACATCTCACTGTGATGGTAAATAGGGTAAAAAATTATCTATATAAAAAAAATGAGCCAGAATAGTGGGAATGAATTAAAAATAAAAGTTGTCCTATGACGTAGTGGTGGTTGTTCTCTTGTCGTCTTTTTTTTTTTTCCTTCCTGGTTGGTTTTCTGGGGGAGGGGCCGCCACGTGGGTTTTCAGTCAGTGATGTTCCCTGAGTTAAGTCTTCCCGCCCCCCTCAAGGGGTGGGCTGTGAGGAAACCGTTTTTTCAGGCTTTTGTTCTCTGGGGGTTTTTATGTTTGTTCGCTTTTTTTTTTCTCTTGCCTTGACTGCTTTTGATGGTTTTTGTAGGTTTAGAGGAAAGCAAACTGCACCCTGACCCCCCTCTCAGAGAGAAGCCTCAGTCTGCTCTCCTGTGGGTGCTGCAGAGCTCAAATAAATTCCCCCTTGGCCGCTGGCAGAGCAGGTTCTAAGTCGCGGTCCCTGGGGATGCAGGATCTTCTGCTTGTACCCAAAACCACAGCAGCGGTGGCTGTCTGGGCAGCTCCAGACTGCCAGAGAGGTTCCAAGCAGTGATTGCACACTGAGATTTTCCCGCTGGCCTGGGCTGGGAGTGCCTGGTCTTTCTGGGTCTAAGAGCACCGGCCTTGCGCACACCTCTCTCAGGGGAGGGTGAGGGTCGCACATGCATCTCAGGCTCTGGTGGAATGGCTCGGGCCTAAGAGCGCCAGGCTGGGCTTTCATGCACCTCTCTAGGGGGAGGGGGAGGGGCGCATGCGTGTCTCAGGCTCTGGTGGGATGGTGTGGGTCTAAGAGCAACGGGCTGAGCCTTCACGCACCTTTCTCAGGGGAGGGTGAGGGGCGCGCGCCTCTCAGGCTCTGTAGCACGGCTTGGTGTTCTGCCATCTGGTGAGGCTCCCAGCCCCTCACAGGAGCCAGACCCCTCGCATTCTCGGGCGCACAGGCAGCTCAGGGACCAACAACTAATTTCTCAGCTGCACTCTCTCTGGCTCAGCGCCAGGCGAGGCTGTCCTGGGTCCCAGGACTTAAGCCCCTGTCCCTAGCCACCCAGATTCCCACAATTTCCACACATAACCGCCCCCCCGGGATCCTTTGCTCTCTTTGAGTGCTTTCAACCAGTCTCCAAGTTAATGCTGGTCCCCAGATGTTGGGCACTCTCGTATTGGGGTATTACTTTCCAATAGGTCACCACTGGTGGCTCCTTCCCCCTTTCGTTTATCTTCCGATATCAGTCCAATGTTCCCACTCTGCTTTACCTGCCCACTGGCATCTTCTGCCCCTGTAGAGATCCAGACATGTATGATTCTGAACTCAGGCTGATTTCATGGGTGATCGGAGTTCTTTGGAAGGTAATCAGCTCACTTTAGGGTACAGGTTGAAAGGGCGCCTCCTCCTACTTCCCCACCATCTTGTCTCCCCCACAGAATCTCTCATTCATGCTTTTATCAATTGGAGTCCTTTCCCTTTTCTTTTGGATAAGTCTGCCCGGAGGTTTATCGATCTTATTAATTCTTTTAAAGAACCAGCTTTTAGTTTCATTCGTCTGTTCTTCTGTTTTTCTAGTTTCTATTTTGTTGATTTTTGGTCTAATCTTTAGTATTTTTCTTCTGCTTGGTTTACGCTTTATTTGCTGTTCTTTCTCCAGGTCCCTAGGGATAAGGTTAGCTTGTGCATTTGGGATTTTTCTAATGTTTTTAAAGAGTCTTGGGTGGCTGTATATTTCCCTCTTAGGACCACCTTTGCAGTATCCCAAATGTTTTGGACCGATGTGTTTTCATTCTCATTCATTTCAATTAATTGTTTAAGTTCTTTACTTTCCTGGTTGACCAATCATTCTTTAGCAGGATGCTTTTTATTTTCCAAATATTTGGGTTCTTTCCATATTTCTCTTATGGCTGAGTTCCACTTTCAAAGCATTGTGATCTGAAAATATGCAGAGAATAATCTCAGTTTTTTGGTATCACTTGAGACCTGATTTGTTACCAGTATGTGGTCTATTCTAGAGAAAGTTGCATGCACACTTGAGAAGAATCAAGTATTCTGTTGTTTTAGGATGGAATATTCTTTATGTATCTATAAAGTCCATCTGGTCCAATGTGTCATTCAATGCTCTTGTTTCTTTGTTGATCTTCTGCTTAGATGATCTGTCCATTACTGTGAATGGAATGTTAAGTTCTCCTACTATTAATGTATTATCATCAATGTTTATTTTGGTTATTAATCAGTTTGTATAATTGGCTGCTTCCATTTTGGGGGCACAGATATTTATAACTGTTAGATCTTCTTGTTGGATAGGCCCTTCAAGTATGATATAGTGTCCCTCTACATCTTTTATCACAGTCTTTGGTTTGTTTTGTTTATTTTTTTGTTTAAAGATTTTATTTATTTGTTTGACAGAGAGAAAGTGAGCACACAAGCAGGGGGTGGGGGGCAGCAGAGGGAGAGGGGAAAATGGACTCTCTACTGAGCAGGGAGCCTAATGTGGAACTCAATCCCAGGACCCTAGGATCATGACCTGGACTGAAGGCAGATGATTAACCAACTGAGCCACCCAGGTGCCCCTGATTTTTGGTTTAAGATCTAATTTTTCTGATGTGAGGATTTCTACCCCCGCTTTCTTCTGAGGTCCATTAGCAAGGTAAATGTTTCCCTATCTCCTCACTTTCAACCTGGAAGTGTCTTTAGGTTCAAAATGAGCCTCTTGTAGATAGCATATGGATGGGTCCTGCTTTTTTATCCAATCTGAAACCCTGTATCTTTCCATGGGAGCATTCAGTCCATTTACATTCAGAATAACTACTGAAAGGTGACTTTAGTGCCATTGTATTGCCTGTAAAGTCCCTGTTTCTGTTTCTCTCTGGTCTATATGACTCTTGGGGTCTCTCTTCCTTACAGAATCCCCCTTAAAATTTTTTGCAGGGCTGGCTTGGTGGTCCCATATTCTTTCAGTTTCTGCCTGCCCTGAAAGATCTTTATCTCTCCATCCATTCTGAATGACAACCTTGCTGGTTAAAGTATTCTTGGCTGAATGATCTTTTCATTTAATACCCTGGATATGTCTTGCCAGCCCTTTCTGGCTTTCCAGGTTTCTGTGGACAAGTCTGATATTATTCTGATGTTCCTCCCTCCATATGTAAAGGAACCTCTTCTCCCTGGGTATTCTCAGGATAGTTTCTTTTGCTGTAAAATTTGCAATCTTCACTATTATGTGATGGGGTGTTGATCTGGGGTGTTTTTTATTGATTTTGAGGGGGTCCTCTCAGCCTCTCAGACTTGAATGCTTGTTTCCTTCCCCAGTTGAGGATAGTTCTCAGCTATGATTTGCTCAAATGTATCTTCTAGCCCTTTCTCTCCATCCCTCAGGGATCCCAATAATTCTGACACTGGAATGTTCATGGCATCATTAATCTCTCTAATCCTTTTTTCATGTACTACTAGGAGCCTATCTCTGTTTTCCTGAACTTCCTTCCTTTCCATTAGCTTATCTTCTAGATCACTGATTCTCTCTTCTGTCTCATACTCTTGCTGTTAAAATATCCCATTTAGACTGCATCTCATTCATAACATTTGTTTTTTTTTAGTTCAGCCTGATTGGATCTCATTTCTACTCTTAGAGATTCTATATTGTCACTAATGCATTTTTTCAAGCCTAGCTATTGACGTTGTGATTGCTATCCTGAATTTTATCTCTGATATCTTGCTTATATCCATATCCATTAGTTCTATGGCAGAGGACATTGTCTTTGGTTCTTTTCTTTGTTGACAGTTCCTCCTCCTAGTTATTCTGTTGAGGGATGCTTGAGCAAACAAGCAGAGTCCAAAATATCATCCATGACCCAAGCAAGATGCACCCTAGCAAAATCTGGAGTGGTCAGAAGACACCACCGAAAAAAGTCGAAACAGAATAAAGTTAAAAAAAAAAAAAAAGCAAAATGTTGGGGAGAAGGAGGGCTATAGTCTCTCAGCGTGATCAAAGCAGGAAGTTTCAGTTGTATTTTGGTCTGTGTGTTAGAGATCAGTGGGTGTATTTTGGTGTGTGTGTTAGAGAACACTATGTTCCAAAATTAGAAAGTAAAACATTATATATATATATATATATATATATGGCAAAATTGAATAGAGTGACAAGGACTAAAATGAAGCATAATATCTATAAAAAATATGTGTGAAAAAATACAAGTTAAAAAGTGACTATGAAATATAAGTGGATATGATAAATATCTAGTTGAAATGAGAAGGTAAAAAGAAAAAAAAAAACAAGCAGAGAAAAAGCACAAGAAAAGGAATAGAGAAAGAAAAGGAGAAAAAAAAAGTAAAGGAGAATTTTATCTGAAAAATAAGTCATGAGGTCACACCTGGAGCTCAATATGCAATTTTCCTCTGGCGTTGGGATTTTACAGTTTTATGGGATCCATAGGACTGTCGTCCACCTGTTCTTCCAGACTGTCTTCTGTGGAAGGGGCCTGCCCGCTGTCCCTCAGGTAACTGCTTATGCAGAGTTGCCCCACCCCCTGTCTTGGGCATGGGCTCAGTGGCAATTGGTCCCCTCTGTGGCTTTTGTTCCCTGGGGGCTTTCTTCAGAGGATGCCTCTTCAGAGGATGAGAGCAAAAATGGCCTCATCCAAACTTCTGGACCAGAGCAGAAAATTCAGTCTCCCCTCATTACTAAACCCTCCGGGACAAATGGTCTCCTCTTCTGTATGTGCCACAGAAAACTGCAGCCTCCAATTGCTGTGCCTGCCCACAGCAATGCTCAGAGGTAGTCCCTGGGGTCCAGGAGTGCCATCGCCCTTTGTGATTCTAAAGCATCAAGAAGCCAGGGGATCGAGCACACCTGAAGCTCCTGGACCATGACTGGGTGCCACACTAAAGTCCTTCCTGGACCATGACTGAGTGTCACTCTAAAGTCCTTCCTGGATCATGACTGGGTGCCACTCTAAAGTCCTTTCTGGGCCACTACAGCTCTGCAAATTTTGCCCAGTCAGGTGCAGGTTCCAGACTTTTTCAGGCTGCTCAATAAAAGAGTGATTACCAATAGGCCCAGCTCATGGTTTATGGTGATCCCAGCTGAGAGTGCCTGCCTGGGCTCGCCGACCATAACTTGCTTCCTGGCTCCACTGCTCCGGCACTCTATTGGTTCAGGAACTCCCTTTTGTTCTGTGTTTCCTCATATCCGGAGACCACGATGCCCTACCTAGAATTCTGCTTTTTCATTTCCAGAGCCGCTTTCAGAGAGGGATGTCTCTCAGAGCAGATTTCTGTGTTCTGATTTTGTGCTCTGGTGTTATATCACTTTCTAGGAGCCAGCTTCTGGAGGCTTCCTCCCCTTTCTGCTTATCTTCTGATATCTCCCCGCAGATTCATGGCTCTGCGCCTCCCACCTTACAAAAAGCAGTTGCTTTTCTGTTTGTAAAGATCCAGATATATATTCTTATGTCTCAGGCTGATTTTGTGGGTATTCAAAATGGTTTGATAGATATCCAGCTAAATTCAGGGAACCAGCTGAAATGGGGTCCCCTACTCCTCTGCCATCTTGCTGGTACACCTCCATCTCAGTTTATTTATTTATTTATTTTTGTTTTGTTTTGTTTTTATTATTTTTTAATCATTTTTTTAAACTTATTTTCAGCATAACAGTATTCATTGTTTTTGTACCACACCCAGTGCTCCATGCAACCCGTGCCCTCTCTAATACCCACTACCTGGTTCCCCCAACCTCCCACCCCCCCACCTCTTCAAACCCTTCAGATTGTTTTTCAGAGTCCATAGTCTCTCACTGTTCACCTCCCCTTCCAATTTCCTTCAACTCCCTTCTCCTGACTCCCCATGTCCTCCATGCTATTTGTTATGCTCCTCAAATAAGTGAAACCATATGATAATTGACTCTCTCTGCTTGACTTATGTCACTCAGCATAATCTCTTCCAGTCCCATCCATGTTGATACAAAAGTTGGGTATTCATCCTTTCTGATGGAGGCAAAATACTCCATAGTGTATATGGACCACATCTTCCTTATCCATTCGTCCGTTGAAGGGCATCTTGCTTCTTTCCGCAGTTTGGTGACCGTGGCCATTGCTGCTATAAACGTTGGGGTACAGATGGCCCTTCTTTTCACTACATCTGTATCTTTGGGGTAAATACCCAGTAGTGCAATTGCAGGGTCATAGGGAAGCTATATTTTTAATTCCTTGAGGAATCTCCACACTGTTCTCCAAAGAGGCTACACCAACTTGCATTCTCACCAACAGTGGAAGAGGGTTCCCCTTTCTCCACATCCCCTCCAACACATGTTGTTTCCTGTCTTGCTAATTTGGGCCATTCTAACTGGTGTAAGGTGGTATCTCAATGTGGTTTTAATTTGAATCTCCCTGATGGCTAGTGATGATGAACATTTTTTCATGTGTCTGATAGCCATTTGTATGTCTTCATTGGAGAAGTGTCTGTTCATATCTTCTGCCCATTTTTTGATATGATTGTCTGTTTTGTGTGTGTTGATTTTGAGGAGTTCTTTATAGATCCTGGATATCAACCTTTTGTCTGTACTGTCATTTGCAAATATCTTCTCCCATTCCGTGGGTCAGTTTATTTATTTTTTTTAAAGATTTTATTTATTTGACAGAGAGATAGAGAGCACAAATAGGCAGAACAGCAGGAAGAGGGAGGGGGAGATGCAAGCTCTCTGCTAAGCAGGGGACCCGATGTGGGACTCGATCCTAGGATCCTGGGGTTATGACCTGAGCCAAAGGCAGCCACCTAACTGACTGAGCCACCCAGGTTCCCCTCCATCTCAATTTAGTACAATATAATTCCCTCACCATCCAGCATGAGATTACCTTCTATTCCCCAACAACCCCTTGGACATATCCAAGCCAATGGATGAAATCAATGAAACATGAATGAAGGCCTTTAGGGGACTTCCTCAGGTCTCTTTCAGCCATGTTCTCAAACTCCTCCAACTGTAGGTCTTTGCTTAAGCCGGTCCTACTCCATGTGACCGTTGCCCTCCATAAATTGATAAACCACGTTCATTTCCCTGCTAATGCTCATTCCCTCAAAAAGCTTTTTGGTTCTCCTTTATTACCTATTCCCAAATCACATATTCATGTGTTTGGTGAGCACTCACAGAAATGAGTCACTAAACTATTGTCTGTGCCACTCACCTTACCCCTCTCACATTCATTGTCTTGTGCATTAATCTAGTTATTATACACAGGCATATTTTCATTTCCAATAAAATTTTAAACTTCCATGAAAAGCAGCCACATCACATACTGTAACACAGATCCTCAATCAATAGCCTAGCATAGAGCAACTTTCAATGGATAAGTAAATCTGGAGGACAGAACAAAACATTATTTTTTATTTTGACTTCATAGGACTTTTGGATTACTTATATCAATGACAGAATTTCCTACCTTTTGGCCACATTTGATTTACCTCAATGTTACTTAAATCTGGTTCTATATTTCTTTAAGATTAGTTCTCATAAACCCCAAACACTTCTCAGTTTTTCAAATGCATAGGGACTCTCTAAGTGAACAAAAAGTCTATGCTTGGCCAAATATTAATCTATCTATGTCTTTTAAAATAAAGAGAATCACTATCAATCTTACAATGCAGATTTCTTATTATTATCTAGTTTTAAAAAATGGGGTTGGAGGAGTTATTGAAAATCTAACAAATCATCCTTAAAAACATCTGAATTTAATCATGGGGAGTCCACAAATCAGAGGAACACCTAAAGCTGATTTCATTTCAGCTGGAGAAACAATTGCTTTTCTTCATTTCTCCT
Source organism: Lontra canadensis (assembly GCF_010015895.1). NCBI lineage: Eukaryota > Metazoa > Chordata > Mammalia > Carnivora > Mustelidae > Lontra > Lontra canadensis. The sequence continues at coordinate 134,149 of NW_022631171.1, forward strand.
TTCAATAAGTGAGTATTTACTGAGCAATAACTGGTGTCTTGGTGATTTTGTAGTGCTTAGCCTTGAGCATTTTGTAAACCTCACCACTGACTTTCTTTTCTTTTTTTTTTAAGATTGTATCTACTTATTAGAGAGATAGAGAGAGACCACAAGTAGGCAGAGCAGCAGGCAGAGGAAGAGGGAGAAGCAGGCTCTCTGCTGAGCGGGGATCCCAATGTGGGGCTCGATCCCAGGACCCCAGGATCATGACCTGAGCCAAAGGCAGCCGATTAACCAATCGAGCCACCCAGGTGCCCCTGACTTTCTTGAAACAAAGCTATAACTTATTTGAATGCTTGTTTAACTGCTGCATTCCAGTATGGAATTCCACTGCATTTTCTACTTTCCTGATGTGATGCTTTTGTAAACCCTATTGGTGATTCCAGAGACAAATTCCTATAGTTGAGAATTTAGTATAGGAAAAATGTAGAGAAATTCCTTTGTATCTGGTGTTGAAAACGTAGGGCATTCACAGTGATGCTCATCTCCCACTATCTTCATACAGACTATAACAAGATTAAAAGATCGAGTGTAAGCACCAAAGCCATAGAAGTAGTAGACCATAAGTGTAAAGGGAAAACCACTCTTGTGTCTCCTCTACTTGACACTCTACTGCAACACTGCTTCCCTCTAACACCAGGTGTGTGGGTTACCTACACATCAAGCAATTCTTTGATAGCAGCTGGGCGTTTAACAATGTAACTCAATTATACACTATCTACCTAAATGTGGCATTAGATACCATAGATGAAAGATTCAGTCCTACAAGATTGCTATTCGCCCAATTCCTTTTCTTATGCAACACAGATATACAAATGAATTTTACTAAAGGCAAAGAAATGTATGATATTTTCGAGATCCTATCTACCTTGGTAACTCCATAATCAAGAGAAGATATGCACCCCCACATTCATAGCATTATTTACAGTTGCCAAGACAAAGAAACAACCCAAGTATCCATAGACAGATGAATGAATATGGTCATTCATCTGTCAGCATATTCAATCCATATATAATGGATTATTATTCAGCCATAAAAAAGAAGGAAATCCAGCCATTTGTGACTACATAGGTAGATTTTGAGGTATTATGCTAAGTGAAATATGTTAGGCAGAGAAAAAGACAAATACTTCATGGTACCACTTATTTGTGTAGTCTTAAAAAAAAAAAAAAAAGCCAAACTCACAGAAACAGAGTAAAAATGGGTTGACAGGGGCTGAGGTGGGGGAAATACGGAGAGGTTGGTAAAACGGTACAAACTTTTAGTTCTAAGATGAGGTTATGAAAAAACTATTAACTTTGTTTAAAACAACTTGGATATGTAAGTTTACTATTTCAACTGTAAACTTTTGAAATCCAGATACAGAATGAATATTTCAATAAAATCTAGGGCCTAAATTGAGATGTACTATTTTAAGTGTAAAATATAGTGGATTTTTAGGGCACCTGGGTGGCTCAGTTATTGTCTGCCTTCAGCTCAGGTCATGATCCTGAGGTCCTGGGATTGAGCCCAGTATGGGGCTCCCTGCTCAGCAGGAAGCCTGCTTCTCCCACTCTCCCTGCTTGTGTTCCCTCTCCTGTTATGTCTCTCTCTGTTGACTAAATAAACAAAGTCTTTTTTAAAAAAAAAACACAGTGAATTTTGAAAATTTAGTATGAAAGATATAAAATACCTGGATAACATTTGGATAAAGAAGATGTGGTCCATATATACAATAGAATATTACTCAGCCATCAGAAAGAATGAATACCCAACTTTTATATTGACATAGATGGAACTGGAGGAGACTATGCTGAGTGAAATAAGTCAAGCGGAGAAAGTCAATTTTTACATGGATTCACTTACTTGTGGAACATAAGGAATAACATGGAGGACATTAGGAGAAGGAAAGGAAAAGTGAGTTGGGGCAAATTGGAGGGGGAGATGAACCATGAGAGACTGTGGACTCTGAGAAACAAACTGAGGATTTTAGAGGGGAGGGAAGTGGGGGGATGGGTGAGCTTGGTGTCGGATATTAAGGAGGACATGTTTTGCATGGAGCAGTGGGTGTGGTACATAAACAATGAATTTTGGAATACTGAAAAAATTTAAAAAATGGATAAGATTTTTTTATATTAATTATACATCAAAATAATATTTTGAATATATTGTGTTAAAATCTATTAAAATTGGGGTGCCTGGGTGGTGCACTCAGTTGGGCATCTGACTCTTGTTTCCAGCTCAGGTCATGGGATTGAACCAAGCAACTCCATGCTCAGCTCAGAGTCTGCTTAAGATTCTCTCTCCCTCTCCTTTGTGCCCCCCACCCCAATTTGCATTCATTTGCACATTCTCTAAGAAAAAAAATACATATATATTAAAATTAACTTCAGCTTTTAAATGTGGAACGAAGACAACTTATAATTACATATGTAGTTAGTGTCATCTTCCCACTGAACAGGCTGACCTAGAGCCACTTTTAGAGGAGCTCATACATGTTCCATATATTTCCTATAGTTTAGGCATCCTTGAACTAAATTTTAGCTACATTTTAATGTAAGAGTGTAAAGCTTCAAGTTTTGGAGTTTCTCTTGGGATATAGAGCTTATGTCTTATAATTTTATTTTCATGATTTTGGTCAGAACACCAAAAAAAGGCTGAATTCAAACAACTCCTTGCTTTGGTTAAATACTCTTGAGGTTTCCCACTTACAGCTCATTGATTTGGTTGTCTGTAGATCTATTCAGAGTACACTAGAGTTTCCTCCAAAAGGATCAGAAGAGTTTCACATGACTTTGAAAGAGAAAGTAAAATTGTTCTTACATGATGATATGGCTTCATGTATGTGTCCCTTCAGTAATAAAAATCATACTCACTTCAGTGTTAAAAATCACATTGCTGAGGTATGCCTGGGTGACTCTGTCAGTTAAGCCTCTGCCTTCAGCTCAGGTCATGACCCCAGGGTCCTGGGATCAAGTCCTGCATCAGTCTCCTTGCTCAGTGAGAAGACTACTTCTCCCTCTGTCCACCACCCCCTGCTTATGCTCACTCTCTCTGGCAAAAAGATAAATAAAATATTAAAAATAAAAAGAAGAAATACTATCAAAGATGAATAAAAATGGCCAAGAATGAGGGACATTGCGATATTATTAAAAAAAATTACATTGCTGAAAATTTGTTAAATAATACCCTTTGGCCAGACAGGATCACTGATATTTTCTGTATGGTTCTATTTTTTTTTTTAAAGATTATTTATGAAAGTGTTTTTAAATGGAGTTGTGTGCTATACTTTTGACAGAATTGTGTTGAATATTTAATATATAAAGTCTATTCATACTAGCAATTTGACACAGCCATCAAGATTGATTGAGTAAGATTACCTTTGTCCCTATCTACTAGGCTTAGATGAAGTTGATGTATTCATTTTAATTTAATTTCTGAAGAGGTAATATGTACATTTTGAAAATCAAGAAATAAAAAGTATTCAGTGAAGGTCTCTTTTCCAGTCCTGTTCTCTATCCATCTGGTTCCCAACAACCCTCCAAAACACAGACATTGATGACCACATACCCAATGTCATTATTTTGGTGCATGTGTGCACAGTTTCTTTAGCACACTGGTAAATCCTGACAATCTTAAATTTCCCTTTTAATATGAAAAGTGGAATATTGAAAACACTTAACCACATTGCTTTTTTTTTTTTTGTCATTTACTATGTCTTACAGATCTCTTTGCATCATTAAATGGAGCCCTTCTATTTCTTTGTTTTACAACTATATAGTATTCCCTGAGCAGATATAGTATAATTTATCTAATGAGGCTCCCATTGATAGACACATGGATTGTTTCCAGCAACAATGCCACAGTGAATAATCTTGTGCGTAGTTATTTCATCTGTATGTCCACAGAGATAGAATTATTGCACAAAAGGTATAATCATTTATTTTTGTAGATATTAACAAAATGCCCTCCAAAATGGAATTTGAACTTTTACCACCATTTGAAGATTGCTTATTTCCCCCATTGATGTTTCCTAACTTTTACCTTTTTTTGTTTATTTTTTCTTACAATATCACAACCGGGATATTAATGTTAATACAGTCAAGATACAAAACATTTCCATCACCACAAAGATCTTTCTTTTTGCCCTTTTATAGACATACCACTCGCCTCTCACTCAAAGCCTCTCATCAACTCCTAACAACCACTAATTTGTTCTCCATTTCTATATTTTGTCATTTGAAGAATGTTCTATAAATGGAATTGTGCAATATGTAATGTTTTGGATTGGTTTCTTTCATCAGTGTAATTCTTTGGCAATTCATCTAGGTTGTTGCATAGATAAATAATATCATTCTTTTTTATTGCTGGGTAGTATTTCATGTACCACAGTTGTTTACCATTCACCCATTGAAGGCGACCTGGGTTGATACTAACTTTTGGCTATCACCAATAATGTTGCTATAAAAGCTTGTAATTTACCTGCACCTTAGAACTGAAACCTAAAAGTACTTAAAAGAACACCAAAAACTGACATCCAATAACAAAACTGACAGTGTTGGCATCTAATTATAGATGGCCAGGTGTGTAAACACTAAATCATGTCCCAATGCCAAGTGAAGAAAAATTTCAGACACAGATGCAGAAATGACATAGCTAACACAATCAGCAGACAAAGCACCAAAAATGTACTTCACATGCTCAAGAAGGTTAGAGGAAAGCATGCATTTGATGAAGAGCAATAGAAATTATAAAAAGATCCAAATTAAACTTCTAGGTGTGAAAAATGTAACATTTGAGATGAAAAACTGTATATAAGACACCACAGTATACCAGATAAAAAAGACTTGAGAAATATCTGAAATGGAACTTAGAGGAAATGATTTTTTTAAAATGAATAGAACACCATAATGTGGCCTAAAATACATTACTCATAACTAAGAGCCTCACAAAGTAGGAGGTGGGGGTTCAGACAAAAAAAAAAAAAATTATTGAAGAAATAATGGCTATTTACCATTTATCATGAAAACTATAAACCAATAGATTGAAGCTCAACAAACCCTAAGTAAAAAACAGGAAGATAAACCTAACCAAGCACATGGCACTGAAAAGTAAGTAGCAAATTGACACATGGAAAGATGCTAATGATTATTCATTAGGGTGTTAAAAAAAGAAATAACAGGTCCAAAATAGTTACTTGTGCTAAGCCCCATGCCAGCAAACCAAAACTCAATACCTAACCTAATTGCAGTTTCAGCCTCTTCAGGAAAGTAACCTTTATTTATTTATTTAAATTTTTTAAAAGAGATTTTATTTATTTATTTGACAGAGAAAGACACAGCAAGAGAAGGAACATAAGCAGGGGGAATGTGAGAGGGAGAAGTAGACTTCCAGCCCACCAGGGAGGCTGATGTGGGGCTTAATCCCAGGACCCTGGAATCATGACCTGAGCCAAAAGCAGATGTCCAATGACTGAACCACTCAGGTGCACTAGAAAGTATCATTTAACCAGTTAGTCTGGAATTACCTGGTCAGCACTAGTGAAGTAATCCTGCCCTGTAAGACCTGCCTTACCCAAAGGATGGTTTTTGCTTGAAACACACTTTGTCTTGTCTGTCCCCTTTCTGCCTATAAAAGCCTTACATTTTGTACATCTCTTTGGAATGTCTTTCTATTTTCTAGATAGGATATTGCTCAATTGTTGAATAAAGCTAATTTGATCTTCAAATTTACTAAGTTGAATTTTTTTTTAAAAAAGGGAAATGAAAATGCATATCATAATGAGAAATCATACCAATTAAATGCTAAAATTAAAAACACTTCCAATAGAAAAGGTTGGCAAAGATGTAAAACAACTGTAACTCTCCTACAATTCTGGTGGGAATATAAAATGTCATAGCCACTTTGGAAAAAGTATGATAGTCTTTTATAAAATTAAATTCTTACCATACAACTTAGTAGTCCTATTTGATTTAGTAGCATTACTCTTGTATTTAACGATGAAAAACAAATTTACATATTTATATAACACCAGTACAGCAAGTCCTTAAAAGCAGCTTTACTCCCAACAATCGAAACCTAGAAATAACCCAATGTCCTTCAACAGGTGGATGGATAAATAAATTACAGTATAGCCATTCAATAGATTTATTAGACTCAAAGGACCAAACTACAGATTCAGGCAATAATACAGAAGAATCTCCAAAGCATTTTTTTTCTTTTACTGTGTCATGTTAGTCACCGTACAGTACATCATTAGTTTTTGATGTAGTGTTCCATGATTCATTGTTTGCATATAACATGCAGTGCTCCATGCAGTATGTGACCTCCTTAAAACCCATCACCAAATCATTATTCTAAGCAAAAGAAGTCAAACAGTAAAGAACTCTCCTCACACTACTCCTCGCTCTGTGCGGAAGATTATATTATTCTGTAGGGTTCCATTTTAGTGAAACTTTAGAAATGGATAAACTACAGTGACAGAAAACAGATCAGTTGGTTCCAGGCATGGAAGCAGGAGACTGATTTCAAAAGAACCCAATCGAACTTTCTGAAGTGAAGGAAATATTTTATCTCATAATTTGGGTGGTAATTACACAATGTATACATTTGTCAACACCAAATTATACATTTAAGATTGGTGTGTTTTATTTTTGTAAATAATACATGATTAAAGTGAGAGTGAGAGGATATTCTAGAAGTTATGATCAAAACAGTAAAGTAGGGGAACTAGGCCAAAGTGGAAGTCTGAAATCTTTGATAAGCTCTGCTTGCTTCATCTGAAGGGCAAGTGAGATATTTAGGCTGAGACTGTGACAGCAACTGGTTGTTTGCAAGGATGGAGCTGAGTTTGTTGACTTTTATCTAACCTGGGCAGAGAGGAGTAAATGTGGTCAGAAAGACTTGGGGCAGAGACAGAAAAGAGAAAGAGGGCCCTTTAGTTATTAAGAGAACTGCAAATAGATCATGACAATTAAGCAAATTCTTAGAAAGAAATAGATGCAAATGCAAAGAGTTGAAATGCTGTGACAGAAAGCAGTAAATACTTGGACCACTTGCTCATGGGGCAGATTTCCATCAAAAAGCACTTGTCTGAGTGTTCACAATCATTTGATCCAAAACATTTGTATTAAACTTTAAAAAATGATAATATTCAAGATAATCATACTGCCCTTCTTAACACACTCTATTTAGTGATTGGGTGATGTAAGGATTAATTTAGTATTTCATTCCTTAGATAAAACCAGAAAGGACTCCTTTGGGGAACAGTTAGTAAGCTAAGAATAATTCTACAATTGTTTTTGACAATTGTGCCTGACAACAGCTTATTCTTCTAGAATAATCCCTCTTGGTAGAACTCTTCTAAGTGTTGCGTTGCAAAGAAGTTTCTAAATCAGACATGCCTGTTTATGTTTATGCTTATATATGCACACATATTGAAAGACTAAGAAATCCCATAGCACAAGATAACCAAAGCATCCTGAAGAAATTTCAAATATTTTAAAAGTGTGTATTCCAATCACAGGAAATTTATTTCAGTTGTTAAACTTCATATACAATTTTTCCCATGCAAAAATGTGTTAGCTCATTTCTACTAATAGGTGTTCCTCTCTAAGAAGGAAAATGTAACTTTGTTCTACTTCAAGTTTGTACAGACTATAGAGAAATTAATATTACTTTGAAAACATTTTTGGTTTGAATATGCTTTGATAGAAAGCTCAGTTACCTTTCATATTCAAAAAATAGTTTTGTTGGGGTGCCTGGGTAGCTCAGTGGGTTAAAGCCTCTGCCTTCAGTTCAGGTCATGATCTCAGGGTTCTGGGATCAAGCCCTGCATTGGGCTCTCTGATCGGCAGGGAGCCCGCTTTCCTTCCTCTCTCTCTGCCTGCCTCTCTGCCTACCTGTGATCTCTGTCTGTCAGATAAATAAAATAAAATAAAATTTAAAAAATAGTTTTGTTTGAAAATTATCTAATTCTTAGTTAAATAAACTGCAAGGGAAATGGTTTTTAAAATTTTATACATATTTTTTGAAATTCATTTGATTTACTAACAAACTAAACGTTCAATAAACCAAACTCACCCCCCATGTTTTTCGTTTTTTTTTTTTTTTTTTTTTTGGCTTGGCAAGAAACAAATTAAGTACTTTTTGTTTAATATTTGAAATACAAAGCAATTGGAAAAAAGCATCTGAGTAATATTTGAAAAAATCTAATTTCACTCACCGTTTCCTGATAGATGTAAAGAAACATTAGAAAGCAAATGCTGTAGAAGCAAATTTAGTGTAAGTTAATTTTCTTTAAATTCTCTTTGGAGTATTTATGCATATGGCCCACCGTTCACCATCTAATTTAAATTTAAAAGACAGAAGAGCAGTCTTTTTCTTCAGGTAGGTGTTACTTATTCCCCTGAGGAGATGGAATATAGATTTATCCCTAAAGGCAGGATTTCTTTGAAACTTTGTGAAAGGGTGTCATCAAATTCTGTGCTAGATTAGATTAAATTTATACATTGACTCAATGAATAGTTACTGGGTCCCACCTGTGCTCCAAGAATTAGTAGGCACTAGATACATAAAAACAAAATCCAATCAGACCAGATCTTGTCTTCCAATAATTTAGTCTTGTAAAAAGGAAGGATAAATGAACCATCAGGGCACAATTACAATTCAGTAGGGCAAGTGATACAATGTGTCAACACACTGGGTCACCCGAGGGATGCTGGCTTTGAGGTAAAACAAAGGGTAGAGAGATGGATGTCAGAGAAGGGGTTTAGAAAGGCATGCTGTGGTGAAAGGTAGGAAACTGAAAGATTAGCTGGAAAATCTGTGCTAGAGGAAAGGAAGGCCCTCTTTCCTCTGCCTAGTCTAAGGGCCAATATTTGCAAAAGCCCAAGGCTATACAGGAAAAAAGGATAAAGTATCATTAGAATTGAGAGTTTTGAGATTAAAGGATGTAGTATATATGGCAGGAGGGAGAAGATGTAAATTCAGTCAAGATTGTGAAGTTAACTTATGATAAACTAAAGGCACTGAATTTGATAAAGGCAGCTATTGAAAGTCTTTTAATTGGTTGATGACATAATGAAATTGGTACTGTGGGAAGATCATGTCCCATTCATGCCCCATTCTTCATCTTTCCATCAGCTTGGACTAGAGGGATACTAGAACACTGAGTGTTTACAAAGTGCAGGAATTCCAAGGTGAATGGCTAATGAAAGGACAGAAATGCCATTGAATGGTTCAACCCCAGAGTCTCAAAGGCTAATGTATGAATGGGTGAATTGTCCATTTCACAATAAAGCCCTTGGAATGATGGCAGGACTTAGGAAGGGAAAGAAGACTATGAGACAAAGTCTAAAATTAATAACAGTGACAATAGCTAGTAAGGACTGAGCCATTAATATGTGCCTGTCACAATGCTAAGAATTTCATATAGATTATATCATCTAATCCTGGAACATGCCATGTATAGTGAGGAGTGATCAGGAGACCTATGCATAACTGGGACATGGGGTGGGTAGAAATTTAAGAGTGTTTATTGAACATGGGAGCAGTTAATGATCTGGAAACATTTTAGGGTAGGGACATCACTGATGAGGAATGATGAGAGGACCATGGAGGAAGATGTATCCTCAGAAGAGAGGCAAAGATGTAGAAGGGACTTTGAAAACCCAGTTGTGGATAAGAGCTGGTATACCATAATGTAAAATTGCCAGAGGGGTAGGTTCAGACAGAGTGGAAAGCTTGGGAAGGTGAGAAACAGAAGAGATTTGGATTTGGGAAAAGGAAGCACAGACTTATAAGGAGTTGGTCTAAAGATTAGTGATGTTAACTAACAAAAATCCAACTGAACATATTTTAAAGAAATTGGCATTGATTGATGCATAAATTGAGCAGCATCCGATCTAGCAAGTAGAGGGGAGCTCTCAAAGGCTACAGAAAGGGAAAGGTTTGTTTGTTCATTTGTTTGTTTTGCATTTTTTTTTAAATTTCTTTTCAGTGTTCCAGAATTCATTGTTTATGCACCACACCCAGTGCTCCATGAAATACCTGCCCTCCATAATATCCCCAACCAGGCTTACCCAACCTCATTTCCTGCCTACCTCCCCTCCAAAACCCTCAGATTGTTTTTCAGAGTCCACAGTCTCTCATGGTTCATCTCCCCCTCCAATTTCCCTGAACTCACTTCTCCTCTTCAGCTCCCCATGTCTTCCGTGTTATTCCTTATGCTCCACAAATAAGCAAAACCATATGATGATTGACTCTGCTTGACTTATTTCACTCAGCATAATCTCTTCCAGTCCCATCCATGTTGATACAAAAGTTAAGTATTCATCCTTTCCAATGGAGGCATAATACGCCACAGTATATATGGACCACATCTTCCTTATCCATTTGTCTGTTGAAGAGCATCTTGGTTCTTTCCACAATTTGGCAACTGTGGCCATTGCTGCTATGAACATTGGGGTACAGATGGCCCTTCTTTTCACTACATAGTATCTTTGGGTTAAATACCCAGTAGTGCAATTGCAGGGTCATAGGGAAGCTCTATTTTTAATTTCTTAAGGAATCTCCACACTGTTTTCCAAAGTGACTGCACCAACTTGCATTCCCACCAACAGTGTAAGAGGGTTCCCCTTTCTCCACATCCTCTCCAACATACATTGTTTCCTATCTTGTTAATTTTGGCCATTCTAACTGGTATCTCAGTGTGGTTTTGATTTGAATCTCCCTGATGGCCAGTGAAGATGAACATTTTTTCAGGTGTCTGTTAGTCATTTGTATGTCTTCATTGGAGAAGTGTCTGTTCATGTCTTCTGCACATTTTTTGACATGATTATCTGTTTTGTGTGTCTTGAGTTTGAGGAGTTCTTTATAGATCCTGGATATCAGCCCTTTGTCTGTAGTGTCATTTGCGAATATCTTCTCCCATTCTGTGGGTTTCCTCTTTGTTTTGTTGACTGTTTCCTTTGCTGTGCAGAAGCTTTTGATCTTGATGAAGTCCCAAAAATTCATTTTCCCTTTTGTTTCCTTTGCCTTTGGAGACATGTCCTGAAAGAAGCTGCTGTGGCCAATGTCAAAGAGTTTACTGCATATGTTCTCCTCTAGGATTCTGATGGATTCCTGCCTCACATTGAGGTCTTTTATCCAGTTTGAGTTTATCTTTGCGTATGGTGTAAGAGAATGGTTGAGTTTTATTCTTCTACACATAGCTGTCCAATTTTCCCAGCACCGTTTATTAAAGAGACTGTCTTTTTTCAAAACACTGTATATTTTTTTCCTGCTTTGTTGAAGATTATTTGACCATAGAGTTGAGGGTCCATATCTGGGCTCTCTACTCATTTCCACTGGTCTATGTGTCTGTTTTTGTGCCTGTTCCATGCTGTCTTGGTGATCACAGCTTTGTAGTAAAGCTTGAAATCGGGCAACGTGATGCCCCAGTTTTGTTTTTCTTTTTCAACATTTCCTTAGCAATTCGGGGTCTCTTCTGATTCCATACAAATTTTAGGATTGTTTGCTCCAGCTCTTTGAAAAATGCCGGTGGAATTTTGATCAGAATGGCATTGAAAGTATGGATTCGTCTAGAGAGTATAGATTTTTTAGCAATGTTTATTCTTCCGATCCATGAGCATGGAATTGTCTTCCATCTTTTTGTGTCTTCTTCAATTTCTTTCATGAGTGTTCTATAGTTCTTCAACTACAGAATCTTTACCTTTTTGGTTAGGTTTATTCCCAGGTATCTTATGGTTCTTGGTGCTATGGTAAATGGAATCGAGTCTCTAATTTCCCTTTCTGTATTTTCATTGTTAGTGTGTAAGAAAGCAACTGATTTCTGTACATTGATTTTGTATCCTGCCACATTACTGAATTGCATTATGAGTTCTAGTAGTTTGGGGGTGGAGTCTTTTGGATTTTCCATATAAAGTAACATGTCATCTGCGAAGAGAGAAAGTTTGACTTCTTCATTGCCAATTTGAATACATTTTATTTCTTTTGGTTATCTGATTGCTATTGCTAGGACTTCTAGTACTATGTTGAAGGACTGTGGAGAGAGTGGACATCCTTATCATGTTCCTGATCTCAAAGGGAAAATTTTCAGATTTTCCCCATTGAGGATGATATTCACTGTGTGTTTTTCATAGATTTGATGAAGTTGAGGAATGTGCCCTCTATCCCTATACTTTGAAGAGTTTTAATCAGGAACGGATGCTGGATTTTGTCAAATGCTTTTTCTGCATCAATTGAGAGGACCATGTGGTTCTTCTCTCTTCTCTTATTGATTTGTTCTATCACACTGATTGATTTGCAAATGTTGAACTACCCTTGGAACCCAGGGATAAATCCCACCTGATCATGGTGTATAATCTTTTTAATGTTGGATCATATTAGCTAGGATCTTGTTGAGAATCTTGGCATCCATATTCGTCAGGTATATTGGTCTGAAATTCTCCTTTTTGGTGGGTGTTTGCCTGGTTTGGGGATCAGGGTAATGCTGGATTCAAAAAAAGAGTCTGGAAGTTTCCCTTCTGCTTCAATTTTTTGAGACAGCTTCAGGAGAGTAGGTATTATTTCTTCTTTGAATGTTTGGTAGACTTCCCCAGGAAATCCGTCTGGCCTTGGGCTCTTGTTTTTTGGGAGGTTTCTGATCACTGCTTCAACCTTATTACTAGATATTGATCTATTCAGGCTGTCAATTTCTTCCTGTTTCAGTCTTGGAAGATTGTAGTTTTCTAGGAATGCATCCATTTCGTCTAGGTTGCTTAACTTATTGGCATATAACTGTTGATAATAATTTCTGATGATTGTTTTTATTTCCCTGGTGTTAGTTGTGATCTCTCCCTTTTCATTCACAATTTTTATTAATTTGGGTCTTCTCTCTTTTCTTTTGGATTAGTTGGCCAATGGTTTGTTGATCTTATTAATTCTTTCAAAAAACCAGCTTCTAGTTTCATTGATGCATTCTACTGTACCTCTAGTTTCTGTCTCATTGATCTCTACTCTAATCTTGATTATTTCCCTTCTTGTGTGTGGGGTTGGCTTAATTTGTTGTTGATTCTCCAGTTCTTTAAGGTGTAAAGACAGCTGGTGTATTCTGGATTTTTAATTTTTTTTTTTTTTTTTTTTTTTTTTGAGTGAGGCTTGGATGGCTATGTATTTCCCCCTTAAGACTGCCTTTGCTGTATCCCATAGGTTTTGGGCCAAAGTGTCTGCATTATCATTGGTTTCCATGAATTGTTTAAGTTCTTCTTTGATTTCCTGGTTGATCCAAGCATTCTTTAGCAAGATGTTCTTTAGCTTCCAGGTGTATGAACTCCTTCTGAACTTTTTCTTGTGGTTGAGCTTCAGTTTCAAAGCATTGTGATCTGAGAATATGCGTGGAAAAATCTCAATCTTTAGGTATCAACTGAGCCCTGATTTGTGACCCCGTATGTAATCTATTCTGGGGAAAGTTCCATGTGCACTCGAGAAGAATGAGTATTCTGTTGTTTTAGGGTGGAATGTTCTGTATATATCTATGAGGTCCAACTGGTCCTATGTGTCATTCAATGCTCTTGTTTCTTTATTGATTTTCTGCTTGAATGATCTGTCTATTACTGAGAGTGGCTTGTTAATATCCCCTACTATTAATGTATTCATATCAATATGATTCTTTATCTTGATTAATAGTTGTCTTTTATATAGTTGGCTGCTCCTGTATTGGTGGCATAAATATTTACAATTGTTAGATCTCCTTGGTGGATAGACCATTTAAGAAGATGTAGTGTCCTTCTGTATCTGTGACTACAGTCTTTAGTTTAAAATCTAATTTATCTGATATGAGAATCACTACCCCTGCCTTCTTTTGAGGCCCATTGGCATGAAAGATGGTTCTCCATCCCTTCACTTTCAGTCTGGATGTATCCTCAGGTTCTAAATGGGTCTTTTGTAGACCATATTGATGGGTCCTATTGTTATATCCAATGTGCAACCCTGTGCCGTTTTATGGGCGCATTTAGGCCATTCACATTGAGAGTGACTATTGAGAGATACGTTTTTATTGACATCGTGTTACCTATGAAGTCCTTGTTTCTATGGATTGTCTCCATAAATTTCTGTTCTATGATTTTCTTGGGTTTTTTCCTCTTGTATAGAACCCCCCTTAATATTTCTTGTAGTGCTGGCTTGGTGGTCCCATACTCTTTTAAACCTTGCCGGTCTATCTCTCCATCCATTTTGAATATCAGTCTTGCTGGATAAAGTATTCTTGGCTACATGTTCTTTTCATTTAGTGCCCCGAATATATCTTTCCAGCCCTTTCTGGCTTGCCAGTTTTCATGGACAGGTTGACATTATTCTGTTGGGCCTTCTTCTGTACATAAGGAATCTCTTCCCCCTGGCTGCTTTCAAGAGCTTCTGTCTAAAATTATGATTCATCATTTTCACAGTCAGGTGTCTCAAGGTCTTTCTAGATTCTATGATCTTGGGGAGAGGCCTTTCTGCCTCTAAAACATGAATGCTGGTTCCATTCCCCAGATTGGGAACATTTTCATTAAGGATTTGTTCGACTATATCCTCTAGTCTTCTTTCTTTCTCCTCCCCTTCAGGGATTCCAGTAATTCTGATGTTGGAATGTTTCATGGCATCATTTATTTCCCTAATTCTGTTTTCCTGGTTTCTAAGCTATTTTTTCCAGGCCTCCTCCTGATTCTTTTTCTCTATCAGTTTGTCCTCTAGATCACTAATTCTATCTTCTATCTTCCTAGCTTTTAGAGAATTTAGATTAGATTGGAATTCATTGATAGCATTGTTAACATCTTCCCTGGTGGCTTTCCCTCCTGTCCTAATCAATCATTTTGTCATTAATGGCTTTTTCCAACCTAGCCATTGCCTGGATAATTTTTAGCCTGAATTCCCTTTCCGACATACTGTTTATGTCCATATCCAATAGCTCTGAGGGAGAGGGCACAGTCTCTGAATTTTTCCTCTGTTGGGTATTCCTCCTCCTAGCCATTTTGGTGAGAGATGGCTGAGGGGATGTGTAGCCGAATGTATAAACTGTGATCCAGGCAAGGTGCACCCTGGAACGCTTCTGAACAATCAGGAGTCCCCACCAAAAAGAATAAAAAAAGAAAAAAAGAGGGAGAGAGAGAGACAGGAAAAAAAGAAAAAAAGAAAAGAGAAGACCCGGCCTGAATGGGCCCCAAAGGTAAGATTTATAAAGTATTCAAACAAAAACAGACAAATGAAAAGACCGACAAAAGTAAATGACAAGGAAAGAAAAAAAAAAAAAAAAAAAAAAAAAGAACCCAGCCATGATGGACCCCAAATATAAGATTTATATACTACCAGAACAAAAACAAATACACAGAAACACTGCAGAAGAAAAAGGTGGGAGGGTGGTTATAAATTCTCAGTGTGGGTGAGGAAGGTTATTTTGATTCTTTCTGGGTGTATCTTGATATCTTTGTTAAAGGACTCAACTTCCCCGAGATAAAGGGAGATTAAAACTGGTTTATATATAGGGGTAGTATTGATTAAAAAAAAGTGATTACCTTGAAGCTTATCTCCATATTAATATAAAAAAATAGGATAGTAAAAGAAAAACACAGGTATATATATATAAAAAGTTCAAGTTAAAAGGTTATTGTGGAATTGGTTGTACTGAACCTCTCATTGTGATGGTAAATAGGTTAAAAGTTATAAAAAAAATTTTAAAAGAATGAGAATAGTGGGAACGAATTAAAAATAAAAGTTGTATCTTTGAAGTTTACAGGCTTTAGGGCAATATCAGGAGATTAATAATATCTTCTTTTTCTCTGATATTGGGGTTTTACAGTTTTATGCGGACCCTGTGGTGTTTGTCCTCTTTTTTTTTTGTTTGTTTGGGGTTTTTTGGCTGGCTTTCTGGGGGAGGGGCCTGCCCCATGATTTTTCAGGCCGTCTTGCTAGATTTGAGTCCTTCTGCACTGTATGAAGGGTTTGGGCTCTGAGGAAACCGGTTTTTCAGGCTTTTGTTCTCTGGAGGGTTTGTTTTTTGTTTTTTTTTTTTGTTTTGTTTTTCTTTTTCCTCCCTTTGGGTGGCTGTTAGAAGTTCTTTGGAGGTTTAGAGGAAAACAAACTGCACCCAGATCTCCGTCTCAGAGAGAAGCCTCATTTTATTTTCCTATGTGTGCTCCAGAGCACATAAACTCCCCCCTGCCACCTCCCACTGGCAGAGCACGACCCTAGCCACAGTCTCAGGGGCGCAGGAGCTCCCACTTGTACCCTGGTGCTACCAAAACCATGAGAAGTACTAGTCCAGAGAGCTGGGTTTCAGTGGCTGCCTCCGCCGAGGCTGTCGGGAAGGTGCGGACTGCCAGAGATGTCCCAACCGGAGACTGCACACTGAGATTTTCATGCTGTCCTGGGGTCGAGCAGCGCACTTGCAGAGTGCAAAAGGCTGTGGTTCTAGAGAGCAACAGCTGGCATCCACACCAGACTCTCTCATGCCCACCACCACCCAGACGCTCTCACGCACACCTGACAGAGGCTCAGGGACTAAGGCCTGGCTTCTCTCCCCCCCCCCGCACTCTCTCTGGCACAGTGCCAGTGGTAATTGTCCTGGGTCCCTGGGCTTAAGCCCATGTCCCTAACCACCCAATTCCACTAATTTCCCCCTATGATCTTTTGCTCTTTTTGAGTGCCTTTAACCAGACTCCAAGTTAATGCTGGTTCCCAATCACAGAGCACTCTCATATTGGAGTAGTACTTTCCAATGGGTCACTTCTGGTGGCTCCCTCCCCCTTTTGTTTATCTTCTGATATTGTCTGATGTTCCCACTCTGCTTTACCTGTCCACTGGAGTCCTCTGCCCCAGTAGAGATCCAGAGTGTATAATTCTAATCTCAGCTGATTTCAGGGTGATCAGGGTGATTTGGTAGATAATCAGCTTACTTTTAGGGGATGGGTTGAAACAGCGCCTCCTACTTCTCTGCCATCTTGCCCCCCTCCCAGAAAGGGAAAGGTTTTAAAGGCAGAACAAGAAAGTCATAAACAGAAAAAAAGATTATTTCTGATGAGGTCCTCTTTCCTTGGGGGAAAAAAAAGTGTCTTATTAGGTAGATTACCTTATCTTGGCAGATGGATACATGACTGATTGCCTTATTATTGATGGTGACTAGAAAATTCTGGATTGACCACTTCAGACTACATTTCTGGGGAAGTTTGAAACTGCAATAAGGTAAGGTATTAAGCCCTGCTTTGGTGACTTGGTCAAGCATAAGTGGCTCCATTTTGGGCCTGTGGTTTTCTTTGTAAAAGCAGACAACCACAAAGGACCTGAAGATGTACCAGGGAAACATACCTAGCACCCAACAGCCCTACCCAGTATTGAGGAAAACTGAATTATCTATCCAGACAACTGTGTGTTTAAAAGCCAATTCATAAAATCTACAAATGTTTTATTGTATTTTTTTTTTGTTGTGTTGTTTTTGTTACTGCTGCCCACTTCATGTTTCTCCCACTAAGCTCTGACATAGGATTGTCACATGGATAATTCCATATTCACAGTAGCTATTGATGAATGTGTGTGTTATGGAAAGCAGTGAGTTATGGCAGAAAGAGTGTGGGGCTAGAATCCAAATCCTATATACCCCCCATGTCATAACTTTCTGCAAGTAATTATCCCTCCCAAATCATTTCCCATCTATAAAAAGGGGATGAAAATATCTACCTTATATGGTGGGTGAAGTGAAATAATATTTATAAGGTTAATCTCTGGACAGGCTATGTATTCAATAAATGGCAGCTACTATTAAGCATCTCTCTATTATTTCAAGAAATTTCTTGAAAGAAGGAGCCATACTTTCATTCATTTTTAAACCCATTCAACTAATTTTTGACATATGCATGCTATTAAATTTTTTTTCAAATTCACTTGTTTGTCTTCATCTACTTTTTTACCATTATTTTCTTTGATATGGGCTTTTAAAGAGTAAATTGTCTGGTAGAACTTGCCTGTTTCTCCTTGGTGTGATTTAACTATTCCTTATGACCCAGAAGTCAGATAGCATATGATTAGAATAAGCTTTTTTTTTTTTTTTTTGGACAAAAATACTTCATAGGTGATGCTGTGTACTTCCTTTTGCATGATAACAGGAGGCATGTATCAAATAGTCCAATTAGTAATGATGCTCAGTTTGATTAGTTTGTTGAAATTATCATAACTAGATCTTCCTTTGTAAAGATACTTTTCTCTTTTTGCAATTAGTAAGTAATCGGAGGTGTGATATTTTGCTACCTTTTGACTATCCTGGTTCCCAGTAAACAAATTCATTATTATAGAATCCCATTGATGATCCCTATCTCAATTAAGAATTTATTGGGTGTTGTGAAAGTGTCAATTCCCCAATTACACCATGTCTTCTGTATTTATTAGCTAGCATTTTTGTTTTTTTGTTTTTTTTAAGGAGATTTTCTATATTAACATAGGAAGAATTACATTTCCATCTAAAAAGACAAGTATATGTTTTCTTTTTTAAAATTTTATTTATTAGAGAGAGAGAGAGAGAAAGAGTGCATATGCAGGCAGGAGGAAGGACAGGGGGAGAGGAAGAGAGAGAATCTCAAGCAAACTCCTTATTGAGCATGGAGCTCAATGCAGGCTCCACATGGAGTTCAATTTCATGACCCTGAGATCATGACCTGAACTGAAACCAAGACTCGGATGCTCAACCAACTGAGCCACTCAGGCACCCTAGACAAGTATATGTTTATTTTTTTCCCCTTTAATTACCAATTTTCAGAGTAAGGAGTAAATAGTATCTAGTAACCTCTAATGGTAACGCATATTTTTTTCCCTTTCTCTCTCTCTTTTATATTTTATAAAATCAAGGCTTTTTATCAACATTACACAATTAAGTTATTCTCTTTGATGAGCAAAATATCACCAATTTGAGGGGTGCCTGGGTGGCTCAGTGGGTTAAGCCTCTGCTTTCGGCTTGGGTCATTGTTTTGGGGCCCTGGGATTGAGCCCTGCATCAGGCTCTCTGCTCAGTGGGGAACCTGCTTATCCCCCCCCTGCCTGCCTCTCTGCCTACTTGTGATTTCTCTCTCTATGTCAAATACATAAATAAAATCTGAAAAATAAATCACCAATTTGAACCATGACTATCCCTTCAAACTACTTTCTGTAGCCCCTTGATATGCTTGACCAGAGGTAGAATCAGCCATTTCTCTAACAACCTCTTGTCCATTTCAATGAACAATGGTATTTAGGAATTAAGGATTGAAAATTAAATATACTTGTTGCTATTGGGATAGAATTGTTCCAATACCCTCTCAGAGGAAAGTGAAAAAGTACATATAATTTTGATATATGTTTATTCATTTAACTATAATATACATAACTTTATTTTTACCCATGTGAGTATATACTTTATTATATATATTTAAAAATATATATTAAAAATAATTTCAAACTTGTTAGAAAGTGGCAAAAATACAAAGACCTTCTATATCTTTTTTCCAAATTCCCCAATACTTAACATGTCAAACACTTTCCTTACTTTTTCCTTCCTTCCTTCCTTCCTTCCTTCCTTCCTTCCTTCTTTTCCTCCTTCCTTCTTTCCTCATTTCCTTTCTTCTTTCCTTCTTCCCCCCTTCTTTCCTTCCTTTTAGTTTTTCCTAACCCATTTGAAAGTACATTGAATATAATGCTCATTATATTTAATACTTCTAAAAACAAGGACATTTTATTGAAAAATCAATATGCAACCATCAAAATTAGAAAATCATCATTGATAAAGTGCCATCATCCATTACATATGTTGATACACCAGATTGAGATTTAATATTTCTTTTTTTTAATTTTGATAATTGAGGCTTGCTTTATGAATCAATCTAAAAAATTTTTATTTTTAATAATTGAATTAACCTCATTGGTGCTTTTTTTCCCATGACATATCTTTGGTCTCACATCTCTCATATTATTTCTGGTTAATTTTATTTAGATATTATGTTCTATTTATTATGTGATTTACACTATGTGGTGTATTTTTTCTTTATTTTATTTTTAAAATTAATTAATTAATTTGACAGAGAGATAGAGCTAGAGAGCATAAGCAGCGGGGTCGGGGGAGGTGGAAGAATGGTAGAGGGAGAAGGAGAAGCAGGCTCCTCGCTGAGCAGGGAGCTCAATGGGGTGCTCAATGCCAGGACCAGAAATAAAGGCAGATGTTTAACTGACTGAGCTACCCAGGTGCCCCGTCCTTTTTTTTTTTTTTTAATTATTTTTAAATTCCGGTATAATTAACATATAATGTTACATTAGTTCAAGTGTACAATATAGTGATTCAACAATTATATACATTACTCAGTGCTCATTATACTAAATATACTCTTCTTAAACCCCTTCACTTATTTTACCCATCCCCCTACTCACCTCCTTTCTGCTAACCACCAGTTTGTTCCTTATATTTGAGTCTGGTTTTTTGGTTTGTCTCTTATTTACTTTGTTCACTTGTTTCTTCAATTCCATACATGATTGAAGTTATATGGTATTTCTTTCTCTGACTGACTTATTTCATCTGGCATTATACGCCTAGTATAATGTTAGTGCATATGTTATATGTTAGTATATGTTAGTATACTGTATATGTTAGTGCAAATAGATAGATTTCATTCTTCTTTATGGCTGAGTAATATGCCACTGAATGAATGTGTGTGTGTATATTTATATATACACACACGTATATATATGTATATATGTATATATATGTGTGTATATATACGTGTGTGTATGTGTGTATATCCCTTATCTTCTTTATGTCTTCTTTTATCTTCTTATATATATGAGATATATCCCATATATATATATCTATATGGATATATATGTATATGTATATATATTCCTTATCTTTATCTACTCATCTATTGATGGACATGTGGGTTACTTCTATATCTTCTATCTCTTGGCTATTATAAATAATGCTGCAATAAACATAGAGGTACATGTACCTTTTTGAATTAGTATGTTTGTATGTTTGTTACTATTTTTGAATTAGTATGTTTGTATTCTTTGGATAAATCCCAGTAGTGGGATTAATGGATTACACGGTATTTCTATTTTTAATTTTTTGAGGAACCTCCATAGTGTTTAATACACTGGCTGCACCAGTTTGCATTCCCACTAACTGTGGATGGGTGTTTCTTTTCCTCCACATTTGCCAATACTTGTTGGTTCTTGTGAGCCATTCTGAGAAGTGTATAGTGATATCTCATTTTGATTTTGCTTTACATTTGCCTGATGATAAGTGATGTTGAGCATCTTTTAATGTGTCTGTTGGTCATCTCTACATCTTTGGAGAAATGTCTGTTCTTGTCTTCCATCATTTTTAAACTGGATTATTTGGGGTTTTTTTGTTTGTTTGTTTTTGTTTTTTTGTTTGTTTTGTTTCTTTTTTTGTTTTGTTTTGTTTTTGTTTTTTGGTGTTGAGTTGTATACGTTCTCAATATATTTTGGGTATTAACCACTTACCAGATATATCATTTGCAAATATCTCTCCCATTCAGTAGGTTGTCTTTTAGTTATCTTGTTTCCTTTGCTGTGCAGAGGTTTTTATTTTGATGTAGTTCCATTAGTTTATTTTTGCTTTTGTTTCCCTTGCCTCAGGAGACAAATCTAGAAACAGTTGCTATAGTTGATGTCAGAGAAGTTACTGCCTGGCTTTCTTCTAGGATTTTTATGGTTTCGGGTCATATTTAAGTCATAATCCATTTTAAGTTTATTCTTTTGTGTATGGTGTAAGAAAGTGGTCCAGTTTCATTCTTTTTCATGTAACCGGTTTTCCTAACACCATTTGCTGAAGAGACTTTTGTTTTGTTTTGTTTAGTTTTTTGTTTTTTTTCCCATTGCATAATTTTTGTCTCCTTTCTTACACATTACTTGACCATAAAATTGAGGGTTTGTTTCTGGGCTTTCTGTCCTAGTCTGTTGATCTATGTGTCTATTTTTGTGCCAACACCATACTATTTTTATTATTACAGTTTTGTAGTATAACTTGAAATCTGGAATTGTGCTACTCTAGCTTTGCTTTTCTTTTTCAATTGTGCTTTGACTAGGAGTGCCTGGATGGCTCAGTTTTTAAGCATCTGACTTTGGCTCAGTTCATGATCCCACAGTCCTGGGATCAAGCTCCACATCAGGCTCATGCTCAGCGGGAAGACTTTTCCCTCTCCCACTCCTCCCTGTTTGTGTTTCCTCTCTCACTGTGTCTCTCTCTGACAAATAAACACAATTTGGGGGAAAAAAAAAAAAGATTGCTTTGGCTGTTCAGCATCTTTTATGGTTCCATACAAATTTTACAATTGTTTGTTCTCGGCCTGTGAAAAATGTTATTCATGTTTTGATAGGGATTACAATAAACATGTAGATTGCTTTGGGTAGTATGGACATTTAACAATATTTGTTCTTCTATTCCATGACATGAAATATCCTTCCACTGGTTTGTGTCATCTTCAATTTTTTTTAGCTGCATTTTATAGTTTTCAAAGTACAGGTCTTTAGTCCCTTTGGTTAAGTTTATTCCTAGGTATTTTATTATTTTTGGTGTAATTGTAAATGGGATTATTTTCTTAATTTCTCTTTATGCTACTTTGTTATTACAGAAATATAAATTATTTCTATATATTTATTTTGTGTCTTACCAGTTTATTAAATTCATTTATGAATTTGAGTAGTTTTTTTGGTGGAGTCTTTAGGTTTTTCTTTATATAGTATCATGTCATCTGCAAATAGTGACAGTTTTACTTCATTGTTACCAATTTGGATGCCTTTTACATCTTTGTGTTGTCTTACTGCCATGGCAAGGAATTCCAGTACTGTTGAATAGGGGGTGATGAGGATTGAACATTCTTATTTTGTTCCTGATGTTAGGGGAAAAGCTGTTTTTTCACCACTATGTATGAAGTTCCCTGTAGGTTTTTCATATATGGTATTCATTATATTGAGATATGTTCCCTCTAAACCTGCTATGTTGAGGGGTTTTATTGTGAATGGATGTTGTACATTATCATTTTTTGCATCTATTGAAGTGATCATTCGGTTTTTATCCTTTCTCTTGTTGATGACCTGTATCAAGTTGATTGATTTGCAAATATTGAACCACTCTTGCATTCCAGGAATAAATCCCAGTTGATTGTGGTAAATGATTTTTTTTTCATGTATTGTTGGATTCAGTTTGCTAATATTTTGTTGAATATTATTGCATCTACATTAATCAGAGATATTGGCCTGTAGTTTCTCTCTCTCTCTCTCTCTTTGTAATGTGTTTACCTGGTTTTGGTATCAAGGTAATGCTGGTCTCATGGAATGAATTTGGAAGCTTTCCTTCCTCTTCTATGTTTTGGAATTGTTTGAGAAGAATAGGTATTAACTTTTCTTTAAATGTTTGCTGAAATTCACCTGTGAAGCCATCTGGTCCTAGACTGCCATCGTGCACTGAAATAAAGTTATCAGACACCAATCTCAGTGGCCATGCAGGGCTGCCTCTGCAAAGGAGGGCAGCAGCAGCTGAATCCCACACATAACTTTTATTTCTTTGTTTGTTTGTTTGTTTTTAAATCAAAAAAGCAAGGACATATGACTTCAAGCATGGGAAATGAATACAAAGGGATGGCAAATATCTTGAAGAAGGTTTGCATTTTCCCCTTTGAGTAGGCATGTAGGGAGTCGGTCATGGGATAAGGGAGGAGCAGGATGTTTGGGCTGGCAATCACTACGTGCAGAAAGGGGGACTAAGGGTTCCATTTTTCACAGGTCCTAACTTATTTCTTGCTTCTGGGGATTGTGGGATCCTGCTCCTACCTGGCCATTGTGTTCAACAGCCCTGAGGACAGGAATGCAGCTGACATTTCAGCTGCTTCCATACATACTCCTTGGGGTTTACAATATATTTTCTAAGAATAATTCCACACTAGACTTGTTTGTTGGGAGTTTTTTGATTACTGATTTTATTTTATTGCTGGCAAGCACTGTGTTCAAATTTTCTGTTTCTTCTTGATTCAACTTTGGGAGGTTATATGTTTCTAGGAGTAGAACGTTGTATTTTTCTAGGAATAGAATGTTATATGTTTCTAGGAATGTTTCTCCTAGGTTGTCCAAATTGTTGACAAATAATTTTTATAATCTTCTTTTATAATCCTTTCTATTTCCATGATGTCAGCTGTTATTTTTCCTCTTTCATTTGTGATTTTGTTTATTTGAGTCCTCTCTCTTTTTAAATTTTTTTTTTTTTTTTTTGATGAGTTTGGCTAAAGGTCTATCAGTTTTGTTCATCTTTTCAAAAGAACAAGCTCCTGGTTTCATTGATCTGTTCTACTGAATTTTTTTTTTTTTTGCTTTGTTTTGCTTTTATTTCTATTTCATTTATTTCTGCTCTAATCTTTGTTATTTCCTTCTTTCTAGTTTTTTGTTTTATTCTTCTTTTTCTAGCTCCTTTAGGTATAAGTTTAGGATATTTACTTGAGATTTTTCTTGCTTCTTGAGGTAGGCCTGTATTACTATAACATTTTCCCTTAGACTAGCTTTTCCTGCATCCCCAAAATTTGGGACCATTGTGTTTTAATTTTTATTTTTCTATCTATCTATCTATCTATCTATACATATTTCATTTCCTCTTTGATCTCTTTGTTGAGTTGTTCATAGTTTAGTAGCATGTTATTTAATATACAGCTATTTGTTCTATGTTCTATCCATGTTTTTTCTTCTGGTTGATTTCTAGTGTTATAGCATTGTAGTTAAAAAAGGTGCAGGATACGACCTTAATCTTTTTGAATTTGTTGAGATTTGTTACATGGCCTAACATGTGATCTATTCTGGAGAATGTTCCATGTGCACTTCAAAAGAATGTGTATCCTCCTGCTTTAGGGTGGAATGTTCTGAATTCATCTTCTGGATCTATCTGGTCCAATGTATTATGCAAAGTCACTATTTCCTTACCAATTTTCTGTTAGGATGGTCTGTTCATTGATGGGAGTGGGTGTTAAAGTCCCCTACTATTGTTGTATCACTCTTGATTACTTTCTTTATGTTAGTTAATAGCTGTGTTATGCATTTTGGTGCCTTCATGTTGGGTGTATAAATATTGAAAATTGTTATATCTTCTTGATTGATTGTTCACTTTACTTCTATACGTGTTCTTTATCTTTTGCTACATTATTTGTTTTAAAACCCATTTATGGGAGGAGAAGCAAGATGGGGGAGAAGTAGACCCTATTTCAACTGATCCCTTGACTTGAGCTAAATATCTATCAGAACACTCTGAACACTCATGAAATCAGCATGAGATGTAAGATTATACACTTCTGATTCTCTATGAGGGCAGAAGACAATAGTGGATAGGTAAAGTGGAGTGAGAATGCTTGGACTGTCATTGGAGGATAAACAGAAGGTGGAGGGAGCCACCAGAAGTGACCCATTGTAAGGTAATATCCCAATATGAAAGTGCCGTATGCTTGGGGATGAGCATTAACTTGGAGTCTGGTTAAAAGCACTTAAAAAGAACAAAGGGTCTTAGGCAGTGAGTGGCAGAATTGCGCGGCCACAGCGATGGACCTAAGCCCACAGTCCCAGGGTGGTCACAGCAGGTGCCCATCTATGCCTGAGAGAGCCCAGCAGGGTCTCCTGTTAGTGGTCCCTGAGCCTGTGGCTTTCTGCTGCGTATGCCCCTGGGTGCACCTGAAAGGGCCTGGTGCAGGCTCCTGCCCAAGGTCCCTGGGTCTGCAGTATTCTGCAACCTGCATCACCGCCTTCCTTGACCTGTCCCAGGGCCAGGTCTGAACACATCCAACATGGGCATGATCTCCAGACAGCAGTCCCAGCAACTCTTCTGGACCAATATAACTTGAGGATTTTTTTGACACGGGAGTTGGGGGGATGCATAGAGACAAGCGGGGGCCCCGGGCTACCACTGAGACAGTGACTGGGAGTGTGCACCACCTGTGGGAGATTGCAGAGGGGGAGTCTGTGTGTTCTGGACCATCCAGCTGGGAGCAGACTGAGGCTTCTCTCTAAGGCGGAAGTCTGGATGCAGACAGTTTACTTTGCACTAACCCTCAGAAAAGCTGTAAAACCCACCAAAGAACAAAAACCTCCAGAGAACAAAAGCCTGAGAAACTGGTTTCCACAGAGCCCAGCCCCTTGATAGAGGGCAGGGTGACTCAGTCCAGGCAAGACTGACTGAAAAACAAGGTGGCAGGCCCATCTCCCAGAAGACAAGCCAAAAGAACAAGAGGACAATAACCACAAGGTCCCCGTAAAAATGTAAAACCCCAACATCAGGGGAAAACAATATATTAAGCTCCTGGTATTGCTCCAAAACCTGTATATTTCATAGATACAACTTTCAAAAAAATTCATTCTCATGATTCTTCTTTTTTTAACCTACTTACCATTACAAATAGATGTCTAATACAAAATATTCCCTATGACCCTGCAATTGTACTACTGGGTATTTACCCCAAAGATACTGATGTAGTGAAAAGAAGGGCCATCTGTACCCCAATGTTCAGAGCAGCAATGGCCACAGTCGCCAAATTGTGGGAAGAACCAAGATGCCCTTCAACAGACAAATGGACAAGGAAGATGTGGTCCATTTATACTATGGGGTATTATGCCTCCATCAGAAAGGATGAATACCCAACTTTTGTATCAATATGGATGGGACTGGAAGAGATTATGCTGAGTGAAATAAGTCAAGCAGAGAGAGTCAATTATCATATGGTTTCGCTTATTTGTGGAGCATAGGGAATAACATGGAGGACATGGGAAGCTGTAGAGGAGAAGGGAGTTTGGGGAAATTGGATGGGGAGATGAATCATGAGAGACTGGACTCTGAGGAATAAACTCAGGGTTTTGGAAGGGAGGTGTGGGGATGGGTGAGTCTGGTGGTGGGTGTTAAGGAGGGCACATATTACATGGAGCACTGGGAATGGTGCATAAACAATGAATCTTTGAACATTGAAAAAAAAAAGTCCATTTTGTCCAATATAAATATGGCTACTGCATCTTACTTTTCACTGTCATTTGTATAACAAATATTTCTCCATCCTTTCATTCTCAATATGTATGTGTCTTCAGTCTGAAATGACTCCTGTTGGCAGCATGTAGATGGATCTTGCATTTTCATCCATTCCACCATCCTATGTCTTTTGATTGGAGTTTTTAATTCCATTTACATTCAATGTAATTATTAGTGTATGTACTTACTGCCATTTTATTACTTGTTTCATGGTTGCTTTTGTAGTTCTTCTCTATTCCTTTCTTTTCTTGCTCTCTTCTGTTGTGGTTTGATGGCTTTCTTTGGTGATATAGTTGGGCTCCCTTCTCTCTATTTTTTTTTGTTTATCTGTTACCAGTTTTTGAGTTCTGGTCACCGTTAGGTTTGTATGTAATATCTTACGCATATAGCAGTTTATATATATCAGGTTGAAGGTCACTTGTGTTTTGAAACCATATAAAAGCACTCAAATTTTTACTCTTCTACCCACCATGTTTCATGCTTATGGCATTACACTTTTGTTTTGTGAATTCCTTGACTGATTTTTACTTGATTTTTACTGCTTTTGTGCTTTTTATTTTTCTTACTCTGCTCATGATCTTTCCTTTTCACTTAAAGAATCTCTTTTAACACTGCTTATAAGTCTGGTTTAGTGGTGGTGAATTCCTTTAACTTTTGTTTGGGAAAATCTTTATCTCATTTTCTATTCTGAATGATAATTTTGCAGGATAGAGTATTCTTGGTTACAGGTTTTTTCTTTTCAGATCTTGGAATATGTCATGCCACTCTCTTCTGTACTGCAATTTTTCTGAAAAATCAACTGCTAGACTTACGGGGTTTCCCTTGTATGTAATTATTTTCTCTTAATCACTACTTTTTGTCATTTTAATGATTATGTATTTGATATGGACCTCCTTTGGGTGATTTTGTTGGGATCTCTGTGATCCCTGGATCTGGATTTGTTTCCTTCCCTAGATTAGGGAAGTTTTCAGCTATTATTCTTCAAGTAAATTTTCTGTCTGTTTCTTCTCTTTTCTTGGGATCCCTAAATGAGAATGTTATTATGCTAGATGGTGTTGCTGAGTTCCCTTAACAGCAACAACTTATTCTCATTTTTTATAATTCTTTTTTATTTCTCCTTTTCAATTTGATGGCTTTCCATTACTCTGTCTTCTAGCTCAATGATCAGTTCTTCTGCTTCCTCTAGTTTATTATTTATTCCTTCTAGTGTATTTTTTATTTCAGTTATCAAGTTCTTCATCTCTTCTTCATTATTAGTCATTACTATTGATTGGTTCTTTTATGTTTTCTAGCTCTTTGTTAAGGGTCTAGCTGAAGCATGCCATTCTTTTCTCAAGTCCAAGGAGTATCTTTATGACCATTACCTTGAATATTCTATCAGGAATATCACTTTTCTCTGCTTTGTTTAGCTCTTTTGCCATAATTTTGTCCTGTTCTTTTATTTGGGACATGTTCCTCTGTCTCTTCATTTTATCTAACTCTCTTTTTCTATGCGTTAAGAAAGTCAGCTACATCTCCTGCTCTTGAAAGTAGGAGCCTTATGTTGAAGAGGTCCTGTGGTGCCCTGTAGTGCAATATCCCTTGTTCACCTGAACATGGAAAAGAGGTGTTACGTTTGTGTTTTGTGTGCACCCTACAGTTGTGATTGTTTTCAATCCAGTTATCTGCAAGAACTCTGTGTGAACATGGTTTGGTCCCTGTGTTGTTAATGGGCAAGTCTGGGGCCACCTTGGAATTAAGTTGGGTCAGATCAGGTCTTTACTAGAGGTGCAGTTGCATCAAACTACAGAACACTTTCTCTGTGTTGTTCCCTTAGAAGCTTTTATTGGGGGGCAGGTATTACGGTCAAGCCAGATGTTTTCCCCCATCCCCCACCCACTGCTGGGGTTGCAGTTGACCTAGTGTGTGTGATTGTTTCCCTTCTTCACAGGGCAAGAGTCACTCTGGAGTGGTGCTGGCCCCTGTTGAGGCAGTTTGCACAATGCCATGCTTGTGGTGTCACTTTGGATGGACTCCTGTCAAGAATGGGTTGGAGGAGGTGGCCTGTAGCAGAATGTAGGGGACAGGTGTGTAGATGTTAGCAAACTACCTGGAACCACTTTGAAGAACTTCTGAGGGTGGGTCTTCCTGCACTTGTTCTGAAATTAGTAAATGAATCTCCTTTCTGTATACTCCACGCATTTTTCAAACTGCTGCCTCTATGAGGTAGAGTTGGTTGTTATGCTCTCTCTCTAAGGGTGGGAATTCAGTTTCCTATTGCTCTCTAGCTCTCCCAGAGTAGAGCTGTTGATTTTGAAGTTACAGGTGTTAAGCCCCACTGATTGTAAAAACTTTCAAAGTTAAGCCCTTCTGGTTTTCAAAGCTGATTGTTATGGGGATTTTTCTTCCCACTGCAGATCCCCCATGCCTGCAGTGCTTATTGTAGAGTCTGATCCTCTTCTTTCTCTGTGCTTGTGGAGTCTTTCCGGCCCATGGTTAGTCTTTTGGGTTGGTTTGGTTCCAGCTGCATCTTCATCTTACCCTTTTTGATGTTGCTTCTTCCCTATGATTAACTGTGGACAGTCTGTTCTGAGAGCCTTTGGATTATTTTATGGGTTATTTACACTGATGTGAGTGTCATCTAGGTGTATCCATGGCACAAAGTGAGCTTGGGATCCTCTTACTTGGTCATCCTCCCTGGAAGTTGTTTTATTTTTCTTTTTTCTTCTTTTAAAGATTTTATTTATTTTGACAGAGAGAGACACAGCGAGAGAGGGAACACAAGCAGGGGGAGTGGGGGAGGAAGAAGCAGTGTTCCCACTAAGCAGGGAGCCTGATGCAGGGCTTGATCCCAGGACCCTGGGATCATGACCCAAGCCGAAGGCAGACACTTAATGACTGAGACACCTAGGCACCCCTTTCTTTTTTGAAAATTAATGTACTTACTTTTTTTTCCTATTATTTAGGAACACTTATATTTTAATCCTAATGGTTATTTTTTGGCTAATAACTTTTGTACTCCATTCTCTGTCTCCCTTTTCTTTTGATTATTTAATTTGATGAGTTTTAATGCTATGCTTTGACTTCCACCTATTCCCTAGGTAACAATCAAAAACATTCTCTTTGGGGCACCTGGGTGGCTCAGTGGGTTAAAGCCTCTGCCTTCAGCTCAGGTCATGATCCCAGGGTCCTGGGATCGAGCCCCGCATCAGGCTCTCTGCTTAGCGGGGAGCCTGCTTCCTCCTCTCTCTCTGCCTGCCTCTCTGCCTACTTGTGATCTCTGTCTGTCAAATAAATAAATAAAATCTTTAAAAAAAATTCTCATTCCCCTTTTCTCTTGTATTTTTTTTTTTTTTTAGCTTTATTATTTCTGCTTTGTTAGGGCATTTAACATTTACACAGTTTTTGTTTCTTTACCCAACCTTTGTTAACTCTTAGATCTATTTTTGCTCAAGTTTCTAATTATCTTGGATAGAAGAAAATTGATACTCTATACATATCTCAGGAAGGATTCATACTCTATACATATCTCAGGAAGGGTTCATGTGTACAATAGTCCCTGAGTTCTTGAGTTCTTACATGCTAAACACTGGTTTTCTATTGCCTTGATAGTTGATGGAGAGCTTGGTTGGATATAAGATCCCTGGTTCATACTTTCTATTTTAGTTTCTTAAAAATACTGTTGTGATATTGCTATGTTTGTTCCTGTCTAGAAGTCTGTTGTCAATATAAATTTTTTTTCTTCTTGTTAGTTAGTCTTTTGGATTAGAACAGAGAACCCCCCCTTTTTTTATTTTAAAAGTATTATAGTTGTATTATGCAATGTCTCAGAATTACTTGACACATTTTCCCAGGTACATGATTTTCCCATCTTTCAGGATATATATTTAAGCTTTTTTCTCTCAGGGAGATTTTCTTGAATTATATTTTAAAATATTAGTTTCATTTCAGTTTTGCTTTTTTTTCTTTGACAACTCACATTAGGTAAATATTTGGACACCTTATCACTGCTCTGATTGGAAATATTAGTATTTTTTAATCAGTCACCAATTTCATTAATTTTAAATGTGTTACTCCACTTTGAAAGATCATATACCAACTGATATATTTTTTCCACCAACTTCATGAAATACGTTCCTGTTATTACTTCATTTTATTGATGCTAACATATCTCATTTATTCTTAAGGTTTTGCTAAGTGAAGCCACAAAAATGTTATTTTTGGTGGCAACTGTATGGAAATATATTGATCTTAGATTAATACAGAAAGTTGTTTTAAAAGCAGCAATACAAAATAAATGTCATGTTATAAAGTTGCAAGATAGAAAATATAATATGTATTTTTTTCACATTTCTGGAACTCCATTCTAAGCCATAGGCTATTCAGACCAATTTTAAAAATTGTCTGTTAAAATTGGCTGAATGTTGAGTGACTGTTCAAGAAGCCAGATGTCACATTTGTGTTGGCCACAAACCTCAAAAGACATTAGCTCATTTTGTATCTTAATACTGCAGGTTTTTTGCTGTTTCCAAACAACACACAATGTTCAGATAAAGGGTGCTGAATTTATACAGTCATTCACATGTTTTGTCTGCATACTATCAAACATCCAGATACCTGTAAGCAAACAAATGTCTCAAGGGATTACTCTGTTTTTATCTGAATATTTGGTGTCATGCAGTCTCAAGTTTTCAGTTTTTCTAAAAGTCATACCTTCTTTGAGAATTTTATACTCTACGTATTTGTCACCTTATAACAGCAGTTAATAAGACACATCAGTCTCTCCCCTGTTCTGGAATTACAGTGAACTGGAAGTGACAATGATCTGATGTAATATAAGATTCCCAGATATCTCAAGAGGCCAATGATAACTAACACAATTCAGTTTATAGTTCTGTCATGTCATTTTTAACGAAAAAAGGCTTAAAGAATATTCTCCACCATACTTTGTAAAGAAAATCAAAATAGATAAATGCATCTTTTCCCATAAGTGTTATGGTCACATTAGTAAGTGAAATGATATTAGCTCTGCAGTACCTTAGATAAGATTAACCAATTTTAAAGATAGTAATATTTTCTAACTGTGGTGTGAGAAGAGGGAAATCGGTATAGCTACGGTTTCTTATTTTTGTCAAAAAGGTCTTTTGAAAATTGTCAATGCATGTAAATGGGCATTATATTCTTGTTGGTGCTACTTACATATCAAGGAGTCTCAATGTGGTGGGATATAAACATAAAGTGCTTTTTATCTAAAACCTGTATCCCAAATGGGTAAAATTAAACCTATAAATCCACCATTCCCACTTGGAAAGTGGCTTCTTTAATGCTACCTTGGTCATATTAGCATTCAGTGTCAGATATTGGAATACTCATTCTACTAAGAAAGATTAAATCCTCTGGTTTCTCTCTCTCCCTCTGTCTCTGTCTTTCTCCTAACTTCAAAGCCCTCCTTCCCTCCTCCAGGCAGACTAGAACCATAGGTGATTTAATTCCTTTTGTTACCTTAGGAAAGTAGAAAAGGGAGAGAAAAATGTTTAAAGAGAGCAGGTTGTGGCCCTCAGTTTGGTTGGTGGTAACTGCTGTTGAAATTCATTATCTGTGGAAGTAGTTAGGTTGTGTGATGTACCAACGTGTCCCTATCATGACAGGCCAGTCCCTGCAATTCTTCTGGGCTTTGCAGACCTGGAACAGCTTTGTTCTGATCTCCTAGGGACATCATGCTGAGTTCTTTGATGTACCAGGTGGTCTTGACAAGCCTATGGTTGCAAAATGTCTACTTTTCTGTGGCCACCTTTTAGAACTCCAGACACTTGGGGATCCATTCCATGTCTCTTCAGAACTAAGAAGTGGGTGGCTGGCATTTCTCCACCACCTTGTCTCTCAATTTTCTTTTACATTGCTACAGTAGCCTAGGGGAAATTTTCCAAGTCTATGGTAAGCAGACATCCAACCAGAGAACAAAATGCTGGTATCCTCTTTTTGTACAAGCCTTCAGTTTTTACAACTGACTTGCTGAAGCCGTCCTTCCTCATCTAAAGGGAGGGAAGGACCCTTGGAAAAGAACAAGAACAGCACATTTTCAGCAACAATGTGGTCCCTAATTTGGATCTCCCTGTAGACCAAGGATGGTAGGAGGAGATTATTTGAGAGGGTGACTGGCAGTGCAACCTATTATTTCACCATCTCAGTAATCAACGTGAGATAAAGACTAGCCTAGACAATGGTCTGAACTTAGAATGTAGGACCTTAGCAGCAATTTCATAGCAATGCCAACACAAATTCCTGTTACATTAGGTAGCTTTACTGAGGCTACTTGTTATGGATCTGGGTTGCTCAAGCCCACATGTGCACAATATAAAGAATGTGCTTGTGCATCTGGTGTAATGTATCAAATCTTGTTAAGCACAAGATAGTACATAAATGATTCATGATTTAGCAACACTTTATTTCCACTACATACTCTTACCTTGATGGAAAAATGACAAAAACTATTATGACTAATAATAGCACTATTCTACCCATTAGCAGTAAGTGATTACATAGAAACCAAGGCACAAATAAACACACATACTCCTGCAGAGGTACAGTCATTTTCTTGACCTTTTAACCTTGTTTACACCATATACATAATCCTTCTAAAAATATAATTTTCTTTTGTGTCTGCAGAGCTGAAATTCTGTTCTCCGAAGGACCTGTGTGTCATGCTACTGCTGGCAACTTGGAAAAGCTTTCATAGCCTCAGGTCTGTTCTCTGCATCCATGTCTTACCCTTGAATAGACTTGGCATTAAGGTTGTTGGAATTCAAGAGTTCTGCACTTCCTCAGCTGTGTAGAGAGAGCTGACAAGGTGTCAGACATCAGAAAATAATTTGTCAAGTGAGAAAATGCTTTCTTCTATCCTAACTTCTTAATTCATTGTCTATGTCAGTGATATGTGTGAATTGACCCAGTCAGAAAATAGAACTTTGCATATAAATGATTAACCTTTTTAAGGCCACTTTTATTAAGAAGTATAAAAACCAAATTGTTTGAAAGTAACTTTTGCTTACTAGAAAGTTTTGTCTCTCAAAATCTCAGGCTTTGTCTTGTTTTACTTTTTAGTAAACTTTTAGTTTTAGAATATATTTATAGAAAATTTCTTAAAAAAATGTGAAGGAGAACTCTGAGATATACCCGCAAACCAGTTTCCCTTATTATTAACAGTTTATGTTGTGTGGTATGGTACATTTGTTACGGTAAATTAACTAATAGTGAGACCTGAATTTTAACTAAACTCCATATGTTAATCAGATTTCCTTAGTTTTTGCCTAATAGACTTTTTCTCTTCCAGGATGTGACATTACATTTAGTCATCATGTTTCCTCAGGCTGTTCTTTATTGTGACGGTTTCTCAGGCTTTCTTTGTTTTTCATGACATTGGCAATTTAAAAAATTTTTTTTAAGATTTTATTTATTCATTTTACTGAGAGAGAGAGGGAGAGAGATCACAAGTAGGAAGAGAGGCAGGCAGAGAGAGAGGGGGAAGCAGGTTCCCCGCTGAGCACAGAGCCCGATGTAGGGCTGGATTCCAGGACTCTGAGACCATGACCTGATCTGAAGGCAGAGACTTAACCTACTTAGCCACCCGGGCACCCCGATATTGGCAATATTAAGGAGTACTGGTCAGTTATTTTGTAGAGTATCCCTCAGTTGGATTTGTCTGATGTTTTTCTCTTGGTTAGAATGGAGTTCTGTTTGGGGGAGAAGACTACCAGGGTAAAGTGTCATTTGTATGATACACATCGAGGGTATATACCATCAATTTGTATATGATACAAATGGCACTTTACCCTGGTATCATGATATCTCAATTGGTTGAGACAGTATTTAGCAGGTTTCTCCACTGTAAAGTTACTCTATTCCTCCCTACCCCCTATGACTCTATGAAAGATTCATAAATATAGTTTTTATTTTATTTTATTTTATTTTATTTTTTAAATTTTATTTTATTTTTTTCAGTATTCCAAAATACATTGTTTATGCACCACAGCCAGTGCTCCATGTAATAGGTGCCCTCCATAATACCCGCCACCAGGCTCACCCAACCCCCCACCATTTCCCCTCAAAAACTCTCAGTTTATTTCTCAGAGTCCACAGTCCCTTATGGTTTGTCTCCCCCTCCAGTTAAGTCACTAGCCACATCCACACTTAAAGAATGGAGAGTTATGCTTTACACCTTGATATTTACAGAAATTATTTAGAATTCTGCACAAGAGATTCATTTATTCTCTCCCTTTAAAAAATTCAGTCATTTATTTATATCAATATGAACACATGGATATTTATTTTTTTACCTTAGGTTATGATCCAACACTACTTGTGTATTTGTTGTACAAATTGTTCTAGCTTTGGCCATTAAGAGGTCTTTCAAGGTGACTCTTGTGTCAACTCTACCAGGCAAACTTACTTAAAGATCATGAGCACAAAACCTGTAGGCAAAATTAAAATGCTAGAGGGACAGGCTTATTTGAAGAATTTGAAACACAGTAAGAAACAAGGGGAAGAAGAGGAAGAAGAACTTTAACACATTTAAGGGAGTGTGCCTGTGGGGTGGAAAGACATACCACCTGAATCTAGTGCACATGTGTTCATGTCTCTTGTCTGTCCCAATACTTCATCAGCCTTCCCCACTGGGTATATAGTCATGAGGACCATAGATGGGGTTCAAGCAAGAGGCTTATGGACAAAAGGTACTCAGGGCCAATGACATACACTTACTTTAGCAGAAAGAGTGACAAGTACTTCTCGGTACATCTGTGGCTCTCCTGTTAGCCTGATGAATAGCCACATGTTCTCCCTGTGTTTCTTTGGTAGAGGACACATGGGTTGAAAGGTGTTACAACTAACTGACTGACTTAAGAACTCCTAAATATTGAGTTTTTTCCATCCTTTCCTATCTATGTTCACACACAAATGCTCTACTTAACTTACCTGTTTGATATATACCTTGGGTTACTGATGTATTTACTATCTATGCTTAACTCATCTCATGAGTTTCATTTATCTATCCTCTTTTTGTATCTTTTATAGTAGAAATAAATATTTTCCAAAATACAATATTACATAGACATTTTACACATTATGTAGACAAAAAAAATGCAGGTAGATTAGAAAACACAATTGCAACCAAGGCCCCTTTCAGGAAACGGAAGCTCAAGTGATATCGAATAGATAGATTTATCATGAAGTTGGAAATATTGAAACTATTGGGGATGTCTGGGTCGCTCAGTTGGTTAAACATCTGCCTTTGGCTCATGACATATCTCAGGGTCCTGGGATCGAGCCCCATTCAAGGTCCCTGCTCAACAGGGAGTCTGCTTCTCCCTCTCCTTCTGCCTGCCACTCCCCTTGCTTGTATTTTTCTCTCTTTCTCTCTGTCAAATAAATAAACACAATCTTAAAAAAAAAGAAAGGAAAATATTAAAAATATCAGATGTGCTTCCAAAGGAGGATATGGTATTTGATTTAAAGGCCATATTTAATGAATCTGAATCAAATACCATATTTATTTATTTATTTATTTATCAAATTTTATTTATCAAATACCATATTTATTTGATTTAAAGGCCAATTTACTCTGAAGAGCTAAGTTTTTCCAAGATAATCTCCTATTTTTCTTTCAAAAAAATTTGCAGAAGGCTTCTCTCCCAGAAGTCCTGTAGATGGGTGGAGCTGAGTACTTTCTGGGGGGTTGCTGGCTTCCTGTTGTTAAGGAATCTGAGATATTTTGCCATCTTTCTTTTTATTTTATTTTATTATTTATTTATTTGAGAGAGAGAGAGAAAGCAAGCATTAGTTGGGGGAGGGGCAAAGGGAGAAGCAGACTCCCCATTGAATACAGACCCGACACAGGGCTTGATCTCAGCACCCTTAGATCAAATGGTTAACTGACTGAGCCACCCAGGCACCTCTCCATCCCTCTTTTAAGAGAAATAATCTGACAAAGGTACAAACATCTCCATCTTAAATTTGTTCTTGTTAATTTTTACAACCCCATTTAACATCTTAATATTCATGATATAAAAAATGCTGAATTCTTGTAGGGTCAAAGTTACATGGAGCCTTAATAAGAATTTGTCGATCTGTGCCATGGAAGTGGGGCAAACAGAGCTGGCTTCATGGAAAAGTCATGTTAAAACCAGGCCCTGAAAAATTCAATAGAATTTTAAAAAACAGAGAAGATGGAGAATGGTATCCTTGAAAAGGAAACAGACTGAACACAAGAGGAAGACTTCTACATGAAATAGTCTGGCTTTAACAAAAGATCCTGTAATGGAGGGAATGGAGTCCAAGCTCAGCCTGTAATGCCCAGTCAGACCAGAGGTTCAGAAATCATTTTCTAGGAGTTGTTTATTACCCAGACTTTGTAATAGTAAAAAGTCACCTTGTTACTCATGGGTGTGAGGGTAGAATGTGCATATTACCCTTTAAGGTGTGTTGCAAACACTGTTGGGGAACAGAAGCTCTAGAGTTGGATGTGGTTGGGCAATGCTGCAAATCCAGAACAAAAAGTGGCAGGGACAGTTCTGGGAGCATATCCCATTCTGCCAATCATCTATTTCAAACAACAACCTTTATCTTATGTATATACTATTATTCTCTCCATTTTATAGATGGCAAAACTGAAACTTGTAGAAGATGACTTATCTGCCCAAGGTCAAAAAGCCACTAGGTCATGGGATTCCTTTGGATTTAAGGCACACATCTTTAACTACTATTATATTCTTGCAACCTAATTTTAAACTTTTATCAAAATGTTCTAGAAATATTCACAGTGTGAAAACTGAAAATGGCCTCAATTACAGTATGGCACCTAAGGCCTAGTGGCTACCAATTATATGTTGAGTAAGCGAATGACTGACTGACTGAATGAATGAATGAGTGCAAGGCAATCTAATTGGAAAGGAAAATCCTCTTGGCTCTGAAAGGCTGAGAACATTAGAGGACATAGGAGAGAAAAGGAGAAAGAAAATCTCATTATTTCACATTCCCAGGAAGCTATAGAGAAAGGATAATTAAGAGGGAAGAGGAGTGGCAGACGGATTAGCCAGTTATGGGTATTAAGAAGAGCACATACTTGCATGGAGCACTGGGTATTACACCCAAACAATAAATCATAGAATACTACACCAAAAACTAATAGTGCACTGTATAGTGATTAACATAATAAAAAAATTAAAAATAAAAGAAATCTGAATAAAATCCAGTGAAAGATCAGTCATCACAGGCTTATTGATTTTTTGGTTCCTGGTACAAAAAGAAATGTAAATTGGTGTGGTCAGACGCTTCTGGTGAATCAGCTTCAAAGGCTATTTGGCCGTTATTTTAGAGTTTTCTTTTCCAGATTTGGGCTTTCTCTGGAAATTTATTTCTAGTAATCTACAGAGTTCGAAATTACTAATGCTGTTTTCTGTTCTGTAGTCTTGAGCTTTTGAGAACATGTTTTTTGATGAGGAAGAGCTAGTTACAAGTTTGTGCCTCAACATAGTACTCAGTGACTTTCATGACAGAATTTTTAACTAGGATGCAAAGGGAAGTTACTTAAATCAGAGGGTTGAGAGCTATCAGAAAGGGGGGAAGGGAGGGGTAAGGACACAACTGGGAAGGAATGTGTTTTCTTTTGCAGAACCAACAGTCCTAGCCAAGGAGATGCCCTGCTAAGCGTTTCCCATGAGACCCCCTTGCAAGGTGTGTCTCACCTGATATCCTATTACATGAGCCAGGTTTAGCCAGATTGCAGCTGAGAACTTGCTCAAAAGCTGCCCAAATTGTCCCGAAGTTACCTTTCACTCATCATAATATTAGGATATCCTCCTAGTAGGTGGAGTTTTCTGCCATGTTTGGAACACAGGGTGTATGAACTAGCATGTTGATAGGCTAGGCATACACAGTTGAATCAAAGTGCCTACATGATAGAATATGTGTAAGTTCCTTAATGTATATTCATGTTCCCTGTCCCCATCCCCAAATGCACTGAGTAAAAACTTCTTGTACGAACACTACAGGAAACAGCACTTTGAGAGCTGTCTCCCTTTCTCCTTAACTAGCAATAAAAATTCTTTGCTTTCAACACATCCTTGGGGTGTGTTCAATTCAATACATCCCCAAAAGTGAACCTCTTGAGTTCAGTTATAGAATTACCATGAAAACACAGATCATATTGATTGTATAAAGACCATTGGGAAAGATGATCACACTTAAATCATGTGAACTCATCTCAGAAACGGTGGGAATAGAAAGAAAGACTAGCTTTATAATCTTTGTCCTTCTTTTAACCTTTTTCAATATTTGGCAAATATTTGTATAGCAACAACTCTTTTTCTCATTTCACTAAACCTATAAGCCCATTAAGTTTAACATGAAATTGTAATAATTATGTTTTAAAAGTTTTTTGTATGTTATGATGTCATCATAAAAATCTTTCAGGAATTGCAGAGACTGCCCCTCCTAGGGCTAACCATTTCTTAGAGACAACAAAAGAGGTGCCCTAGAGACCCTTTCATATGCAAACCAATCTATCCCCAGTCTATGCTCCTAACCATTTCCCAAAGCCAATATTTTCTCTAAATCCTCCCAGGCCAATGTACCAGACTACTGGAGAATTCCCCACAGCCCAAAGCCTGCCAGAATTATTCATATAAGCCAATCCTAATCTGTTCACTCTGCTCTATCTTGCATTTCCCGCACAAACCCCAGGAAAATGTCTGGCCTCGGCTTTCCCCTCCCTCTTGCTCCTGACCAGAACTCCTGAAAGGAACCTGTTACTGTGCCTGTGGCCCTGTGTAACATGGCAGACTCCCTTCTTTCAGGAAATGTTGATAATAAATTCTTCTTTCAATGGTATTGACCTCTTCATATTGACAGTCACTTCCATAATTTAAAATCACATGGGTATGATTGAGATAGGAATGTGAGAAAGCTGTGTTACGCTAGCATAT
Source organism: Lontra canadensis (assembly GCF_010015895.1). Lineage (NCBI taxonomy): Eukaryota > Metazoa > Chordata > Mammalia > Carnivora > Mustelidae > Lontra > Lontra canadensis. Next base: position 174,161 of record NW_022631171.1, read on the forward strand.
AGACCTTATTTTGCATAAAAAATTAATACACACATAAATGTGTGTGTTTGTGTGTGTGTGTATAAACTATAAAGCTGAGCTTACCCATATTTTATTTTAAAGTTTGGAAGAATTTAGCTACATTGTCAAAGAAGGAAAAGGAGCAGAAAATACAAATAAATTTGATCTATAAAATTGGTATTTCTGAATAACATAATAGGAGTAGCAAAGATTATTAAAACATAGTTACACAGACCTTTAATGCTTTCCAAGATACTGTCAAAAGACAAAAGAAACTAAAAAATCTTGTGGGTAAAGGTTAAACCTAGAATTTGTATTTGTATTTGTGTTTTATTTTAGAAATATTTTCATCAAAGAACCTCAAACCAATAGTAATCATATCTTTGATATGAATTTGTGAAACCCCCTAACTATAGGATAAGAGGTTACTGGGATTTAGTTCCCAGCTGGAAATATCAGAGGGTGTCTGCTATGAGATTATTACAGAATGCTTTTGCATGAGACTTATAAATTGGACTAACATCATCCTAAGGCCATGTTTATTCACACAAAATTTATAAATGTTTTGAAATTCACCAGTCACATTATACCTAGACTCAGGTGACCATATATCTAAGCATATTATTATTATTTTTTAAGATTTTTTGTTTATTTATTTGACAGACAGAGATCACAATTAGGCAGAGAGGCAGACAGAGAGAGATAAAGAGGAGGAAGCAGGCTTCCTGCTGAGCAGAGAGCCCAATGTGGGGCTCGATCCCAGGACCCTGGGATCATGACCTGAGCCGAAGGCAGAGCTTTTAACCACTGAGCCACCCAGGCGCCCCTATCTACGCATAATATTAATACACACCCCTCAATCTCAAAAGTGTGCCAGTTGGCACAAAAAACTACAAGTTGCACATTTACCTTTCTCACCTCTCTTATCCTTGAGCAGAACTTTTTAGCACATGATCAGTGATAAACGTATTTAAAATGTTATATTTACCCTAAAAGACACATAGTAGGTTCTCTAAATCACCACTTAAGGTAAACAGTTTTTTAATTAGTAAAAAATTCTGGAATATTATGTTTTTAGTTTGTATTAATACTATAAATAAATATATATATATATATATATATATATATATATATATATATTCCAAAACATACTTTATTCACTTGAAATTATGTTTTCTAAAACTCATTATAATACATGAAGTTACATTTGCTTTTTTAAAATAAAAATTTTTTTTTAAATTTCTTCAGCGTAACGGTATTCATTATTTTTGCGCAACACCCAGTGCTGCATGCAATCGGTGCCCTCTCCAATACCCACCACCTGGATCCCCCAACCTCCCACCCCCCACCCCTTCAAAACCCTCAGATTGTTTTTCAGAGTCCATAGTCTCTCATGGTTCACCTCCCCTTCCAATTTCCCTCAATTCCCTTCTCCTCTCCATCTCCCCTTGTCCTCCATGCTATTTGTTATGCTCCACAAATAAGTGAAACCATATGATAATTAACTTTCTCTGCTTGACTTATTTCACTAAGCGTAATCTCTTCCAGTCCCATCCACGTTGCTACAAAAGTTGGGTATTCATCCTTTCTGATGGAGGCATAATACTCCATAGTGTATATGGACCACATCTTCCTTATCCATTCGTCCGTTGAAGGGCATCTTGTTTCTTTCCACAGTTTGGCGACCATGGCCATTGCTGCTATAAACATTGGGGTACAGATGGCCCTTCTTTTCACTACATCTGTATCTTTGGGGTAAATACCCAGTAGTGCAATGGCAGGGTCGTAGGGAAGCTCTATTTTTAATTTCTTGAGGAATCTCCACACTGTTCTCCAAAGTGGCTTCACCAACTTGCATTCCCACCAAAAGTGTAAGAGGATTCCCCTTCCTCCACATCCCCTCCAACACATGTTGTTTCCTGTCTTGCTAATTTTGGCCATTCTAACTGGTGTAAGGTGGTGACTCAATGTGGTTTTAATTTGAATCTCCCTGATGGCTAGTGATGATGAACATTTTTTCATGTGTCTGATAGCCATTTGTATGTCTTCATTGGAGAAGTGTCTGTTCATATCTTCTGCCCATTTTTTAATATATTGGCTGTTTTATGTGTGTTGAGTTTCAGGAGTTCTTTATAGATCCTGGATATCAACCTTTTGTCTGTACTGTCATTTGTAAATATCTTCTCCCATTCTGTGGGTTGTCTCTTTGTTCTGCTGACTGTTTCCTTTGCTGTGCAGAATCTTTTCATCTTGATGAAGTCCCAAAAGTTCATCTTCGCTTTTGTTTCCTTTGCCTTTGGAGACATATCTTGAAATAAGTTGCAGTGGCTGATATTGAAGAGGTCACTGCCTATGTTCTCCTCTAGGATTCTGATGGATTCCTGTCTCACGTTGAGATCTTTTATCCATTTTGAGTTTATCTTTGTGTATGGTGTAAGAGAATGGTCGAGTTTCATTCTGCATATAGCTGTCCAGTTTTCCCAGCACCATTTATTGAAGAGACTGTCTTTTTTCCACTGTATATTTTTTCCTGTTTTGTCGAAGATTAATTGACCATAGAGTTGAGGGTCCATATCTGGGCTCTCTACTCTGTTCCACTGGTCTATGTGTCTGTTTTTATGCCAGTACCATGCTGTCTTGGTGATCACGGCTTTGCAGTAAAGCTTGAAATCAGGTAACATGATGCCCCAGTTTTATTTTTGTTTTTCAACATTTCCTTAGCGATTCGGTGTCTCTTCTGATTCCATACAAATTTTTGGATTATTTGATCCAGCTCTTTGAAAAATACTGGTGGAATTTTGATAGGAATGGCATTAAAAGTATAGATTGCTCTAGGCAGTATAGACATCTTAACAATGTTTATTCTTCCGATCCAAGAGCATGGAATGGTCTTCCATATTTTTGTGTCTTCTTCAATTTCTTTCATGAGTGTTCTATAGTTCCTCAAGTACAGATCCTTTACCTCTTTGCTTAGGTTTATTCCCAGGTATCTTATGGTTCTTGGTGCTATAGTAAATGGAATCGAGTCTCTAATTTCCCTTTCTGTATTTTCATTGTTAGTGTATAAGAAAGCCACTGATTTCTGTACATTGACTTTGTATCCTGCCACATTGCTGAATTGTTGTATGAGTTCTAGCAGTTTGGGGATGGAGTCTTTTGGGTTTTCCATATAAAGAATCATGTCATCTGCGAAGAGAGAGAGTTTGACTTCTTCCTTGCCAATTTGGATACCTTTTATTTCTCTTTGTTGTCTGATTGCTGTTGCTAGGACTTCTAATACTATGTTGAACAAGAGTGGTGAGAGTGGGCATCCTTGTCGTGTTCCTGATCTCAAAGGAAGGCTGCAAGCTTTTTCCCATTGAGGATGATATTTGCTGTGGGTCTTTCATAGATAGGTTTTATGAAGTTCAGGAATGGTCCCTCTATCCCTATACTTTGAAGCATTTTAATCAGGAACTGATGCTGGATTTTATCAAATGCTTTTTCTGCATCAATTGAGAGGACCATGTCATTCTTCTCTCTTCTCTTATTGATTTGTTCTATCACATTGATTGCTTTGCGAATGTTGAACCATCCTTGTGGCCCAGGAATGAATCCCACCTGGTCATGGTGGATAATCTTTTTAATGTGCTGTTGGATCCTGTTTGCTAGGGTCTTATTGAGAATCTTAGCATCCATATTCATCAGTGATATTGGTCTGAAATTCTCCTTTCTCGTAGGGTCTTTGCCTGGTTTGGGGATCAAGGTAATGCTGGTTTCATAGAAAGAGTCTGGAAGTTTTCCTTCTGCTTCAATTTTTTGAAACAGCTTCAGGAGAATAGGTGTTATTTCTTCTTTGAAAGTTTGGTAGAATTCCCCAGGGAACCCGTCAGGTCCTGGGCTCTTGTTTTTTGGGAGGTTTTTGATCACTGCTTCAATCTTGTTACTAGATGTCGGTCTATTCAGGTTGTCAATTTCTTCCTGGTTCAATTTTGGGAGTTTATAGTTTTCCAGGAATGCATCCATTTCATCTAGGTTGCTTAGTTTATTGGCATATAACTGTTGATAATAACTTCTGATGATTGTTTCCACTTCCTCGGTGTTAGTTGTGATCTCTCCCTTTTCATTCATAATTTTATGAATTTGGGCTTTCTCTCTTTTCTTTTGTATTAGTGTGGCCAATGGTATTGATCTTATTGATTCTTTCAAAAAACCAGCTTCTAGTTTCATTGATGCGTTCTACTGTATCTCTGGTTTCTACCTCATTGATATCTGCTCTAATCTTGATGATTTCCTTTCTTATGTGTGGAGTTGGTTTGATTTGTTGTTGATTCTCCAGTTCTTTAAGGTGTAGAGACAGCTGGTGTGTTCTGGATTTTTCAATTTTTTTTTTTTGAGGGAGGCTTGGATGGCTATGTATTTCCCCCTTAGGACCGCCTTTGCTGTATCCCGTAGGTTTTGGACCAAAGTGTCTTCGTTCTCATTGGTTTCCATGAATTGTTTCAGTTCTTCTTCGAGCTCCTGGTTGATCCAAGCATTCTTAAGCAAGGTGACCTTTAGCTTCCAGGTGTTTGAGTTCCTTCTGAACTTTTCCTTGTGATTGAGCTCCAGTTTCAAAGCATTGTGATCTGAGAATATGTAGGGAATAATCTCAGTCTTTTGGTATCGGTTGAGTCCTGATTTGTGATCCAGTATGTGGTCTATTCTTGAGAAGGTTCCATGTGCACTTGAGAAGAATGAGTATTCTATTGTTTTAGGGTGGAATGTTCTGTATATATCTATGAGGTCCATCTGGTCCAGTGTGTCATTCAATGCTCTTGTTTCTTTATTGATTTTCTGCTTTGATAATCTGTCTATTTCTGAGAGAGGCATGTTAAGATCTCCTACTATTAATGTATTCATGTCAATATGACTCTTTATCTTGATTAACAGTTTTTTTATGTAATTGGCTGCTCCCATATTGGGGGCATAGATATTTACAATTGTTAGATCATCTTGGTGGATAGTCCCTTGTAGAATGATGTAGTGTCCTTCTGTTCTGTGACTACAGTCTTTAGTTTAAAATCTAATTTGTCTGATATGAGAATCGCTACCCCGGCCTTCTTTTGAGGCCCATTGGCATGAAAGATGGTTCTCCATCCCTTCACTTTCAGTCTGGGTGTATCTTTAGGTTCAAAATGGCTCTCTTGTAGACAACATATGGATGGGTCCTCTCGTTTTATCCAATCTGCAGCCCTGTGTCGTTTTATGGGTGCATTTAGGCCATTCACACTGAGAGTGATTATTGATAGATACATTTTTACTGACATCATGTTACCTTTGAAGTCTTTCTTTCTGTAGATTGTCTGTATATTTCTGTTCAATGCTATTCTTGGGATTTTTCCTCCTTTATAGAACTCCCTTTAATATTTCCTGCAGTGTCTGCTTGGTGGTTGCATAGTCTTTTAAGCCTTGCCCGTCTTGGAAACTCTTTATCTCTCCATCCATTTTGAATGTCAGTCTTGCTGGATAAAGTATTCTTGGGTGCATGTTTTTCTCATTTAGTGTCCTGAATATATCTTGCCAGCCCTTTCTGGCTTGCCAGGTCTCTGTGGACAGGTCTGATGTTATTCTGATGGGCTTTCCTCTGTAAGTAAGGAGCCTCTTTGTCCTAGCGGCTTTCAAGAGATTATATCTACAATTATGATTCCTCAATTTGACTATCAGGTGCCTTGATGTTTTTCTGGAATCTATAATCTTGGGTGGAGACCGTTCGGCCTCTAGTACATGAACGCTGGTTCCATTGGTGAGATTGGGAAAATTTTCATGAAGAACTTGTTCCACTATATCTTCTAGACTTCTTTCTTTCTCCTCCCCTTCAGGGATTCCAATAATTCTGACATTGGAAAGTTTCATATCATCATTTATTTCCCTGATTCTGTTTTCGTGGCTTCTAAGCTGTTTATTCCAGGCTTCCTCCTGATCCTTTCTATCTGTTTGTCCTTCAGATCACTAATTCTATCTTCTCAGTTACCCTCGCTTTGAAAGATTATAGATTAGATTGGAACTCTTTGAGAGCATTGTGAACCTCATCCCTGCTAGCTTTCAGCTCAGCCCTAACATTGTGAACATCAACTCTGGTTGCTTTCAGTTCGGCCCTAATCAATTCCGTTTGGTCATCCATGGCTTTCTCCAACCTAGCTATTGCCTGGATAATTGTTAGCCTGAATTCTCTTTCTGACATATTGTCTATGTTGATAGCTGTTAGCTCTGTTGCAGAAGGCCTATCCTCTGTATCTTTCTTCTGTTGGGCATCCCTCCTCCTAGTCATTTTGGTGAGAGATGATTGAACGGATGCAGCTGGATGTATCGACCGTGGTGTAGTCAAGGTGCACCCTGGAACGCTTCTGAGCAATCAGGATTCCCCACCCAAATGAGAGAAAAAAGAAAAGAAAAAGAAAAAAAGAGAGTGAGAGAGAAAGACAGGAAAAAAAGGGAAGATAAAAGAGAAGGTTCAGCCCATATGGGCCCCAAGGTAAGATTTATGAAGTATACAAACAAAAACAGACAAACAAAAAGACTGATAAATGTATATGACAAGAGAGGAAAAAAAATATGTATATATTTATAAGCAAATAAAGAAAGAACCTCATCAAAAAGAACCCCACGTATAAGATTTATATACTATCAGGACAAACACAAAAACACAGAAACATTGGCGGAAGAAATAGATGGGAGAGTGGTAATAAATTCTCTGTGTGGGCGAGGAAGATTGTTTTGATTCTTCCTGGATGTATCTTGAGATCTTTGTTAAAGGACTCATCTTTCCTAAGATAAAGGGGGGTTAAAAATTGGTTTACCTATAGGGGTAGCATTGATTGGGGAAAGGGGATTACCTTGAAGTTTAACTCTATATGAATATTAGAAATTAAAAATAAAAAAGGAATAAACTAGATTAAACTAAACTAAAAAAAATAATAAAAAAATAGAAATGCCAAAGAAAAACACTGGCGTATGTATCAAAAAGTTCAGATTAGAAGGTTATTATGGAGTTTGATGTACTGGACATCTCACTGTGATGGTAAATAGGTTAAAAAATTATGTATATATAATAGAACTACCCTATGAGCCAGCAATTGCACTGCTGGGTATTTACCCTCCCATCCAAGTACTAACCAGGCCCGACCCTGCTTAGCTTCCGAGATCAGACGAGATCGGGCGCGTTCAGGGTGGTATGGCTGTAGACCTGGGTATTTACCCTAAAGATACAAACGTAGTGATCCGAAGGGGCACGTGCACCCAAATGTTTATAGCAGCAATATCTACAATAGCCAAACTATGGAAAGAACCTAGATGTCCATCAACAGACGAATGGATAAAGAAGATGTAGTATATATACACAATGGAATGCTATGCAGCCATCAAAAGAAATGAAATCTTGCCATTTGCGATGACGTGGATGGAACTAGAGGGTATCATGCTTAGCGAAATAAGTCAATCGGAGAAAGACAACTATCATATGATCTCCCTGATATGAGGGAGAGGAGATGCAACATGGGGGGGTTAATGGAGTAGGAGAAGAGTAAATGAAACAAGATGGGATTGGGAGGGAGACAAACCATAAGTGACTCTTAATCTCACAAAACAAACTGAGGGTTGCTGGGGGGGATGGGGGTTGGGAGAGGGGGGGTGGGGTTATGGACATTGGGGAGGGTATGTGCTATGGTGAGTGCTGTGAAGTGTGTAAACCTGGCGATTCACAGACCTGTACCCCTGGGGATAAAAATATATTATATGTTTATAAAAAATAAAATTTAAAAAAAGAATATGAGTTAAAAAAATTATGTATATAAAAAAATATGAACCAGAATAGTGGGAACGAGTTAAAAATTAAAGTTGTCCTATGAAGTAGTGGTGGTTGTTCTCTTGTCGTCTTTTTTTTTTTTTTTTTTCTTTCCTGTTTGGTTTTCTGGGGGAGGGGCCTGCCACGTGGGTTTTCAGTCAATGATGTTCCCTGAATTAAGTCCTCCTGCCCCCCTCAAGGGGGTGGGCTCTGAGGAAACCGTTTTTTTCAGGCTTTTGTTCTCTGGAGGTTTTTATGTTCGTTCGTTCACTTTTTTTTTTCCTTGCCTTGACCGCTTTTGATGTTTTTGTAGGTTTAGAGGAAAGCAAACTGCACCCTGACCTCTCTCTCAGAGAGAGAAGCCTCAGTCTGGCTGCAGAGCCCAAATAAATTCCCCCTCGGCTGCTGGCAGAGCAGGATTTTCTGTTTGTACCCAAAATCACAGCAGCAGTGGCTGTCTGGGCAGCTCCAGACTGCCACAGAGGTTCCAAGCAGGGATCGCAAGCTGAGATTTTCCCGCTGGCACGGGCTGGGAGTGCCTGGTCTTTCTGGTTCTAAGAGCACCGGGCTTGGGCGCACCTCTCTTAGGGGAGTGTGTGGGGCGCGCGCTCACGCGCGTCTCAGGCTCTGATGGAATGGAGCGGGTCTAAGAGCGTAGGGGGTGGGGTGGGGGGCGTGTCTCAGGCTCTGTAGCACCTTCCCTCCAGCTCTGGAGCCTCTGCTTTCTGGCGAGGCTCCCAGCCCCTCACAGGAGCCAGACCCCATGCTTCTCTGGTGCGCTGGCGGCTCAGGACCAAGACCTGGTTTCTCCACTGCCCTCTCTGGCTCAGTGCCACGGGAGCTGTCCTGGGTCCGGGGACTTAAGCCCCTGTCCCTAGCCGCCCCGATTCCCACAATTTCCCCCCCGGATCCTTTGCTCTCTTTGAGTGCTTTCAACCAGACTCCAAGTTAATGCTGGTCCCCAGACACAGGGCACTCTCGGATTGGGGTATTACTTTCCAGTCGGTTGTCTCTGGTGGCTCCCTCCTCCTTTTGTTTATCTTCCGATATCATTCCGAAGTTCCCAATCCGCTTTACCTGCCCACTAGTGTCTTCTGCCCCTGTAGAGATCCAGACGTGTATAATTCTGGTCTCAGGCTGTTTTCATGGGTGATTGGAATTCTTAGGTAGGTAATCCGCTCACTTTAGGGTACAGGTTGAAAAGTCACCTCCTCCTACTTCCCTGCCATCTTCGCCATATTCTAGAAGCTCTTTATATATTTTTTAAAGATTTTATTTATTTATTTGAGAGAGAGAGAGAGAGATCATAAGCAGGGGAGCGATAGAGGGATAAGCAGACTCCCTGCTGATCAGGGAGCCTGATGCAGGACTCCATCCCAGGACCCTGGGTTCCAGACTTGTGCTGAAGGCAGTTAACGGACTGAGCCACCTAGTGTAAGTTTATATATCACCCATGGTCACTGAACATTATTACCACCATCAAACCTGTTTTCTTAATTTTGTTGTAGATTGACTTCAGTGCCTTTGAGCTGCAATCAGATTTCATAATCTGGAAGATACCTTTGAGATATCTGTGAGCCTACAGACTCCAATGGGGAACACTCGTTTTCCAAAGCAGACACTAGAAGGCTTTTATATTCAGATATGTGCAGAAGACTTTTCATAAAACATTGTTTCCCCCACACCTCATGGGTACGGAAAAAAATTGATTTTAGGAATATCTGGGTGGCTCAGTCAGTTAAGTGTCCCATTCTTGATCTCAGCTCATGTATTGATCTCAGGGTTATGAGGTCAAGGCCTGTGTTGGGCTCCAAGCTGGGTGTGGAGCCTACTTAAAAAAGAAAAAAAAAATAACTGATTTTGATTTTATTCAAAATATGTCTGATTTTTAGTTTCATATTTGTTCTGAACATTCCCTACTTCAACTTCAAAATATCTCCCTAAAATCCATCAGATCATGACATCTTTAGCAGGTCTCCAGGGAATACAGAATAAACCCAAACTCCCTGGCATGGCATAGTCACCTTCAGGTTCTGTCTGTCCTTCCTCAGCTGCCTCTCCTCCACTCCCAGTTCTTCTTCTTTTTTTTTTAATGGCATAAATGATGAGATTTTATTCTGCAAGTCAAATATTTCAACAAAAGTTTCTTCTTTTCCACTCCCAGTTCTTTCTGCACCAGACAACCGACCTGGAGTAGTTGCCCAACACAGAAAGCTTCAATCTTCAGGATTTTGAGTCTTTACCAGCATCTCTGAAACTCCAAAGTCATATAAGAATTTATTTTTCTGGTAATTATTTGATTTAAAATTTTATTTGTTAATTTTCCTAACAAAGTGAAAAAAAATCACTTCCTTTACTAGGAAGGAAGACTAGAGGTAATTCATTGTTATCCCATTTTCAATGTTGAGTCAAGCAATGAAATTCACTTTGTGGCTGTCCTTTGATGAATGAGTCTATCCCATTAATACCCAGAAAGCAGACCCTGAATGTTGGCATTAGCATCACCTGGAAGCTTAGTAGAAATGTACATTCCCAGGTTTTACTCCAGACCTGCTGAATCCAAATCTTTGGGGGCAAGGGCCAGGAATTTGCATTTGGCCAAGCTCTTCAGTTGATTCTAATACACATTAAGATTGAAGAAGCATCAGTTGGTCTAAAGCTCTAGATCTGCTACTCAGTTGGCTTTAGTTTCTATTTATTGGTCATCTACAAAGGATTATCTACACAGGTGTAATGTATGGATAGAGGTTTCTGAGATTGTCTTATATAACCAACCATCTTGACCTGCATGGATGCAGGCAGGTTAAAGAATGTTGCTTGTGAGACTCATGCTGCATAAGTGACCTCGGGAGCTTGGTTAGTTGATGTTAGTTGGCCTCCAGGTCAGAACTTGCTCTTCCAGTCTGGATGCCAACGGCTATAAAATTTGCCTTGCATCCCCTCTAGCTCTGGGCTGGGCTGCCCCCCTGAATGAAATCTGGAAGGGGAAGCAAGCACATATGGCCCAGGCTCCTTGAAGATGTGAAGATGTAATAACATAGAAATGCAGCTCATGCCAAACTGCATGTAGGCAATCGAATTTTTAACTTCATACCCCATCATTTGCCTATAAATATGGCCCTCATGGGGATGGTCAGTTGGAAGTTTCACCTGAGGGGAGGACACTTCTGCTAGGCCTCTCAATTGGGACACTAGTCCAGCTGTCTCCACTGGGCTTCCCCAGCTAATGAGCTTGGATGTTGTAAGTAGCTGATTTGATGTAACTCTGTCTTATTCTTATTTACTGCTTACTGTTGCCCTTCATTTATGTATAGATTTCCCTTTACTTCTTTCCATTTCTCTTAGATTTTTATATTATCAATAAGGTGTTTTTTTTTTCCTTTGAAATAAAAAAATACGGCTGTTGTGAATCTTTTTTTTTTTTTTTAGAACAAAATGTCAACTATAGGTCAGGTAGAAATAACTACTTTTATTATTATTACTGTTATTATTGTCACTTCAAATTGAGAGAGTGAGAAAGGCGAGTCTAAGAAAGTAATGATTCTTGCCTCATAATTAAGGTTTTAAATAAATCAGAGTGTCATGTCTGATTCAGAGGTGGCCAAAGTCTAAGTCTGATTTGTTAAAGTGTGGTCCTTGGATCAAATGCATGAGCATTGTCTGAGAGCTTGTTATAAAAATGCTGTATCTCACACTTCTCCACAGGCTACTGGATCAGAATCTGCACTTTGACAAGCTCCTTGAGTGGCTAGTCTTCAATTAAGGTTTGAGAGAATAGCCAATTAGCCTACCAGAGTCTCTTCATGATGCAATAAGGAAACCTATTTCATGAAAGTTGTAGCTGTTTACAGACAGTATAAGAACTGTTTCAGCTAAAGAGAGAGAGAAAATGTTAATAAAAGGGAGGGTATATATTTTAATAGTCTGATATATTCCTCTGGAATATATTTAAAAATTCACATAGAGCCTGAAGTACTCATTTTAAGTAATATTTCACTGTTTCATATTGAGGGAATTTTAGTCTTTATTGGTGTTAAGGATGTGGAGGACTTGAGACAAGGTCTTTAGGTGTGTTCATGGTGTCCTATGTATGCATCATGCATGTTCATGTGGCCATGCTGTTCCTCATCCCTAAAGGAGATTTTTCTTTTTCTTGCCATTATCTGTGCTTGCCTTGGTAGAATTTCTTTCTCCTTCTACTCTAATTCTTGCAAAGACAGACAACTACAAGCTGCATGCCTGGACTTCAAGGCTTGGGCCCCTCATAGAATTGCTTTTTCTGAATTGTTTTGGATTTATGCTCTTGACATACTTTCAGGGACATTAAAAGAAAAAAAAAAGAAAGAAAGAAAAAGCCCCACAATGTTTGCTATTGTAAAGATGTAGTTGTAAGAGTTGGTCACTATTTTGCTAATACCCTCTCCACTGGTAGGACCCCAATGCCTAGAGTGGCACATGGTACAGAGCAGGTCTCAGTACCAGCTGCAGGTGAGGAATAAGGGGGAACCTTTTGCCATCCCTCTGTCGAACACACACCAAATGAAGACTCTCCTAATCAGCGAACAGTTGGACTTGGTTTAAACAACAGTGCATGGACTCATGGACTCATTGATCCAGGGAGTGACTTTGGTCCTTAATTTGTGTAGATATAATGACCTATCCATTGTGGGTATGGTACTTAACTCCCCTCAGTTCTCACCTCCACTTCCACACTGACTTCTTCCCCTGAGGGAACTAACTACTCAGTGATTTCTTCCTTGATGTATCTCCCTCTACAAGGCAAGTGCATTAAAAAAAAAAAAAATCAGTGCTTGCTCTATTGGTCAAATGGTGGTCTTTATCTCTCCTTTATCATGGAAGTAGTTTGTAGCAGAAACCACAGCTTTAATCTATATGCTTTGTGTACCAACCTCAATGTTCCACAAACCTGTGTAGGAAGGGAATCCTGCAGTTCTTCCTGAGCATTGTTCAGGGAAATCTTTCTGCTCTCTTTTGAGGAAATGATTTTAATTTCCAATGATATGTTAATATAATCAGTATTATAAGGAAGATGAATGGGAACTTGTTATATGCCATCCCTGTGCTGTAATTCACATAAATTAGTTAATTCCTGGCATTCCATTGTATTACTGAATTATTTTTGTTTTGTTTTGTTTTCTTCTCAATTACAGTCTTAAATATAGAATTACCCTGTCTTCCTCATTTGACTTTGGGATCCAGGGGTTCAAATGGGACAGGTTACAAGATCTGCTTTGAAGGTCAGGGGGTTCTCCATAGTAGAAAACTGTTTTTGGACCTCAAACTACTCTTCAGAGTAAAGTGAATGTATAGCCCTTCCTGTAGATGTATGGGTTTAGAAGGTATCTTCCACTGTATTTTTCAGAACAGCTCAACATGGATGAAACGGCAAGAAACTGCATTTGCAAAGCTGGTAGTTCAGATGGAACCTCAGTTTTGTAAACTGCCAGATTGTTGGAAGGTAACCATAGGTAGTCTGTGGCTTCAAAGCAGTAGGCCTAAGTAGGCCTCTGCAGGTCAATAGGAATGGTTAGTCTGAGTGTCATATCTCGGAGAACTCCCAAGGCTTTAGCATGTACAAAGCAGATAGCCAAGTGGTGGCACTGTGAACAAGTAGGATCCTCAGCAGGGTGCAATCATGATTGTAATTGCAGAGTCTACCTTTAAGAGAGCATCTGAGTTCTGTTCTCCTTGTGTACAAGGAAGTAAGCTACCTAGAGGACCAACCTATGGACAAATACTGGTAATATTTGTGGTAGCGAGGATTGAGAAATAAGGAGGATTCTTAGAAAAGGGAAAGCACTTTGAGTATTGGAGGATATGTGATCTTAGCTTTAATCACAGACAGGTGAGGCTGGGACATTTTGGTTACATGGGACATTTTCGTTAAAGACCATGACCTGAGCAATAATCACAATACACCTGCCTTAAGGATGTAATGTCCTTCAGGAACAGACATAAAATTTCCTGGAAGCTAAAAGTACCAATGCCATCGAATCATCCTCACTTGAAAATTACTAGAATGATCTCCTTTAAGAAAAAGATTTACACTTTAAGTAGAGGAGAAAAATTTCTATTCTCTACAAAGCTGAAAAAAAGATCAGTCAAAATACAGTATATTTTTGAGGGTAGGGCAGTGTTCCAAAGCTCCTCTTGCAAAGCCATGTGCAATGCCCTGTCATCATGCACCTGTTCCTAGAAGGTTGTGATATGTAATGATTTATTATCATAATAAATCAGTCTGTCCCAAAGTTTGCTTTGTAAAACCCTCAGAACCAAGTAATTTGGAAAGCTTTGCCAGCTATGTCTTCTTAAATATTCATAATGCATATGAACATACTTAATGGATCTGAGAAATTGAAAGATATGCCTCTCAATCTTATTTAATCAATAATTTCCTAATATGATTTGATATTGACATGCTTCTTTCACATGACGCCTGTGAAGAGTTTTGTTAGCTCTGCTCCATATGACATATAGAAGTGCTTCTCTCTCTCTCTCTTTCTCTCAGGATTTGTCAGATCTTTTAATGCTGACATGAGAGAGGCCTTTAGCAATGTTCTTAGTCAAAATATTGAACACAATATTGCAAGATGTTTAGAAAACACAAAAAGAAGCTGCGGATGTGAATCGTTAGATCACTAGACTATGAAATTCTGTGTTGCCATCTGGACTGTAGACTAAACAACGGATCATCTGGTAAGGAGGAAGCAGATGGAACTGTGTATCCTAATGGGCATACGAAAGAAGGGCTGAAACACTGGTGATCAAGAAGAAGGTAAACAAGGTAAAACATAAGGTGTGAGGTGTGAGGGAACAGAAAAGGCCAAAGAATGCATGACTTTAAACAAAGAAGAAAACCTCAGAGTTAAAGATCTTGGAGGGGGAGGAAGTCTAAGTGACAAGTTTTGCTGTATATTTATGGGTTGCTGAAGCAGAGTTGAGATAAAAATGATTGGAAGTGAGGCAGCTGTGAAATGTGCTAGAAGAGTGTTGAAGAATCAACAGAAAGGGGGGTGACAGAATATAGGGTGAGAAGGTACCCATAATTCAAATGTTGAGATTATTAAGGAATAACAATCATGATTTATTTTGAAAAGTGTCTGAGCATGTTCTTAATGCCCTGCTCATATTCCTTAGCACTTCCCACTTCACTGTTGAGAAGCTGCACACAGGGGCTCTACCCAGGTGTAGGGCAGACCAGAATTGCTGGTAAATAAGCACCAGGAAATATTCCTCAACCAGCTTAGCTTCCTTGCATCTTCAGTACGATAACTTTGAGACATAGGTTTTGTACTTTCCCTCACAATGAAGGATCAAACTCCAGGGAAATACACAAAGGTTATTTGCTGCCTTCCCTTTCTAGTGTCACCTCTTCCCTTCCTGATATTATTTTTCCCTTTCCCTAATAGTGTTTCCAGAACCTTCCATCCAAGTACTAACCAGGCCCGACCCTGATTAGCTTCTAGGATCAGACGAGATTGGGTGCGTTCAAGGTGTTATGACCGTAGCCTTCCAGAACCTTCCAAATAAAGGTTTGAGTCTTTGTCTCTGTCTGCATGGGGCAGGGGGCAACCCAAATTCTCTAACATTTTGTCATTTGGCCATTAAAATAGTCCTAAAAGGATGATAAAAGAATATCATTTCCTTTTAAAAAAGGAAAGAGGCTATGCACTTTTCAAAACCACCATGTAGTAAGAAGCTAAACTCGTCTTTGGATGAACTAGTCTTGTGATTTCAGGCTCTGTGTTCTTTCCTTATGTCTTGAATCCCTATACTAAATCACTATACTCAAGATTTGTTCTTGTCCGCAAGTTTGGTGGATCACAGAAAGGGGAGGATGGAGATAGGAACATATAAATGGATGTGTGCATACCAATAGATAAAGTCATGGGACTATGACAGAGAAACAGTGGCCTAAGTTTAAAAATGGACAGAGAATTATAAGGCAGTAAATTATAATGTAAAGAATTACCCAAAATAAGGGATGGCCCAGCAGCACAGGATTGTGGAAAATCATGTTTCAACTAGGTGATAAGTCAAGAGGAAAATGACCAAAGATAGAGAGGTAAGTTCATTCACTCTAGAAAGTAGATATGATAGGAAAGAAAAAAGAAAAGAAAGATTGACAGGTGGTTCATGGGCTCTAAAGGGAAGATACAAACTGGGTCAAAATGCTAGGTGTTGTTATTCTAGTTGCTGTAGCCTGATTGGAATCTCCCTGGGCGCTGGTAATGATGGTGGGCCTGCCGCCAGAGAAGGCTTCCTCCACAGTCTCACAGAATTTCTGAATTTACATTAAAAAGTAAATTTGAAAGACCAGATTGGGGAGAATTTCTGGAATCTTTTGAGACATGTTCATGGTCATTTAATAAGATGAGATTTTAACATTATAGAATTATAGAAAATGACATTACAGAATTGAAGAGATTACAATAGAGGTTTAATCTTCATTTTTACTATTCTATTCCCTTTCTCTTTCTTATCTCTCTCTCCCCATCCATATCTATTCACTTAAGAATCCTGATAGCACTTGGCTCTTGGCATTCAGACTATCTATTTAGTTCTTTTTAATGATTGCCTTCATGGGTGGGTGGACACCCAGCCTTCTAACCACACAGAAATCCTACTATCCTTTATAAGATGAGGAACCAGTGTGTTCTTATAAAACATTATTTCCACAAATAACCATTTAAATAACATCTCTATTGTCTGAATTAATTACAGAGCAAAATTTCCCCTTATTTGAACCCCCTTTTTAAAAAAAATGAGATTAAAGTAACTGAGATCAATGGGGATTAACTCAAAGGGCATTTGTGAGATCAAGCCTGAATTTCTCTCTTCATTTTTCCTCTGACTAATTGTGATACCATAAGCAAGCCATATAATAGTCTCATTAGAAGACCCTGTTGAGAAAAGCAGGAATAGGGAACCATCTGGCGAGTAAAGTACCTGCTGGTTGAAAAAGTTATAGAGCTAAAACTAATCTCAATATGATGGTTGTTTTGAAATTAGGCATCTGGGCAAACAAGCTGGTTATTGACCAACTAAGGAGATTGCTCTTTTTCCTGTAGAGAGTTTAGACATGATAAATAGCCCCCAAAAAACCACTGCTCTGGTTGTGGTTGGTGGAGGATTGATAAGTGTATGCTTTCAAAGTGACCATAAAGATGGAGACATGATCAAAAATCATCATGCTGCTTCCTAACATATTTGAATAGAGTGTAAAGCACATGGGGAAAAATGAACTGGAAACATAGAGAGGGGTGCCTGGCTGAGAACATGATTGACGATTCCAAATATGGCCTAGGATTTGCAAGGTGTAGGCAATCCCAGATGAATGTTAATAATAATAATATAATGCTACATTAATCCTAAACTTATAAGGAGTACAAAAAATCTTTTAGGTTCATATTTTTCTTCATTTTGTTATGGAAATGTACAGAAAATTTTAACTTTACGTTATAAACCTATATACCCATAACCTAGATTTTCCCCTTAACATCTAATTATACTGGCTTTATTGCCTATCAGTCTGTTCACCCCTCTGTCATCCATCAACCCATTTTATTATTTAATGCGTTTCAAATAAGTGTGGATAGTAGTATAATTCCCCTGAACTCAATATTGTTTACAGTTATTTTTTTAAGGTAAAATTGATACACAATGAAATGGGCAAGTCTTTCAGTTTACTTTTCTATGAATTTTGACAAATGCATATATGTATATATCCCAAACTTCTATCAAGATATAGAACATCTCTGGGATGCCTAGGGGTCTCAGTCAGTTGAGCAATGACTATCTGCCTTCGGCTCAGGTCATGATCCCAGAGTCCTAGGACTGAGTCCCGCATCTGGCTCCTTGCTCAGCGGGGAGTTGCTTCTGTCTCTGCTTGCTGCTCTTCCTGCTTGTGCTCTCTCTCTGACAAATAAATAAACAAAATCTTAAAAAAAAAAAAAAAAGATAAGGAACATCTCTTTCTCCTAAGAAAGTTCCCTCACTCTTGTGCTCCATCAGTCTTTGTCTATTTACCCAGAGGCCATCACTATGCTCATTTCTACCACCAGGTTAGTATTTCCTGTTTCAGAACTTCATACAAATGGAATCACACAATTTGTACTCTTTTGTGTTAGCCTTTTACTCAACATAATGCTTTTTTAAAAAATATTTTATTTATTTATTTGACAGAGATCATAAGTAGGCAGAGAGGCAGGCAGAGAGAGAGGAGGAAGCAGGCTCCCCACGGAGCAGAGAGCCCGATGTGGGGCTCAATCCCAGGACCCTGGGATCATGACCTGAGCCAAAGGCAGAGGCTTTAACCCACTGAGCCACACAGGCGCCCCAACATAATGCTTTTGAGATTGCCTTCAAGTTGATGCATATGTTAATAATTTGATCCTTATTTATTGTTGATTAGTGTTCCATTTTTCAATATACCACAGCTTGGTTATCCATTATTGTATTAATGAATACTTGGCTGTTTCCAGTTTTTGGTTATCATAAATAAAGCTACTATGAACATTCTCATATTTTGCCAATATGTATTTTAATTTTTCTTGGGTAATAGGTAGGAGTAGAATTGCTAGGGTGGCTGTACATTTACTTTTCAAAGAAACTGTAAAGTTGTTTTGCAAAATGGTTGTCCCATTTCATACTTTCATCAATAATGTGTGAGCTCCAGTTACTCTACTCCTTGCTAGCGCTTGGTACTGTGGTATGTAATGATATCTTACTGTGACTGTAATTTGCATATTGCTAATAACTAATGATGCTAGGTAGTTTTTAATAAAATTATTGACAATTGATATATCTTCTTGAAAAAAATATCTGTTCCACTCCTTTCTCCATTTTTTCATCAGATTGGGTGTTTTTAATTATTAAGTTGTAGGCAGTCTTTACTTATCCTAAATGCTAGTCTCCTGGCAGTTTTTGTTTCTCCAAGTTTGTGGCTTGCTTATTCATTTTCTTAAGGGTATCTTTTAATAAGAAATTTTAAATTATTATTAAGTCCAATTTCTCAATTTTCATTCTATTGTTTCTTTTGTTTTTAATGATTTTTTTCTGTTGTGTTATTGTTTTGTATATATTTTTTCTAAGAAACTTTACCTTACCTCGAAATCACAAAGATAGTCTCTTACGTTTACTTCTGAAAGTTTTATGGCTTGAATTTTTACATTTAGGTATATGATCCATCTCAAGTTAATTTTTGTCTATGGCATGAGGTAGGACCCAAGCCTTTTTTTCCCTCCACATGGATATCCAATTGTTCTGGCACCATTTGATGAAAAGACTGTCTTTTCCCAATTTCATTTCTTTGTCTTCATTGCTGAAAATCAAGTAACCCTATAAGGTTGGGTCTATTTTTCTTCTCTGTATGATCCCTGTGAGTATCATACTGTTTTGAAAACTGCAGATTTTTGTTATGTCTTGAAGTCAGGTGGTGTAAGTTCTCCAACTTTAGTCTTCTTAAGATTGTTTTGCATATTCTAGGTCCTTTGCATTTCTGTATGATTTAGGGTCTTCTACAAAGAAGACTTTGGGATTACAATTGGACTTGCAATGAATCTCATTTATTTTTGAATGCAGAACAAATGGGTGGAATTGTTGAGTATTTGATTTTATTCTGACCACACTTTTAACAGAAACAAAGAGAAAATAGAATATAAAATAAAGATCAAAGTGATTAAATAATTGTAAACTAGGAACAAGTAAAGAATGTAGGAATGCTTTGAGTTGTATCTATAAGAGGCATATTTTCTCCCAAATTTTGCCAGGTATTTCTATTTATTGTTTGATGATTCTTATATGAATGTTATATAAGGCACTAAACAACCACATAGCTCAGTCTGACTTGCTTCCAAAATTATTTACTCATTCTACTATGGTTTTTAAACTAGGAATGATAATAGAATGTAGGCCCACCTGATTCAAGCATAAATAGAAATTCTGCTCCAGGATGGGGTTTAACCTCAAGATTCCTGTACTATCCCTATTTTTCAACTTCCCTTGATAAGCCATTTTCTCTATCATTCTGTGTCTTTCTTTTCTCTCTTGGTTCTTGCCCCTTTGATACCAGGAATGCATGACATTGTCTTCATCACTCAAACTTAGAATGGAAATGGGAAGAAATAATAAGCCAGGAGGGAGAACTAATTTAGTTCTTCTATTCCACTTCAATCTGGCTTTTTTTTTTCTTTAATAATACTTATTTCCAAATTAGGCAGAATTTATATTCAAATCATGCAAATTATAAGGATACACTAAAGACAGAATTGTGTTCTAGGCTAGTAAACTAACTATAATTCTAAAGAGATCAATTTTCTACTGTGCTGAAAAGATTGCTTTAATGTGTCCAAACATCATACTAGTATGTATATTAAACTTTTTGTGAGAGCCAATAGTATGGATTTGATACCATCTCTTCTATTTATCTGCCTTATTGGTTAGGACCAAAACTTTGAAATAAGTTAAAAGTCTGTCTTTTATTATCTCCAGCATTGCCATTAGAGAGGTCATTACTGGGCTTTTTTGACTTTGGGAACAGAGTAAGGGGTCAGGGACAGTTTGGCCGAGGATTATTAATGGAAAAGCCATTTCCTATTGGATCTTTAGAATCTTCCTGCCTTTGTGTACACTCATCTTTGTAGTCTAACTGTTTAGCTTGGTATCTAAAATGTAATACATGCATTATCAAATATTTGTTAAATTGAATGTCCTTAATCTTTGGGGTCTTCTCTATTTTGGCCAAAAGACAAAGAAATTAGCAGGATGAACTTTTCAGATTCTTGTGTAGCTCGCCATTCTAATTTTAGCATCCAATACAATTTCACAGTCATTTGATCTTCTAAAAAGTTTAGAATGTTTTTGTGAGCCTGCCTGGAGGGCCCTCTTCTGCTGTGCAGTTGACAGAACATCTGTGCCAAAGTGCTCTGTGCATATGGAATTGACTACTACTGCTTCAGGGCTGGGACAGGATTGAGTGCAATAGCCATCATTTTAACAAACTGCTACATGTTCTGCTACATAAAACAGCCCTAGAAGAGAAGTACTGGTAGGATCTTCTCTCCATCTCCCCCAGAACTGATCAAAATTGAGTGTTTCTGTTGACTTTTTAACTGTTCTCTTCTCCCCCTCCACCCCGGCACCTTATTTTAATACTGAAAAAAAATTTCAGTGTACTCCCATTCAAGAGAAGGAGTGGGGAGGAGAGGAAAGCAGGAGGGAGAGGAAAGATGACTAATCGAATTAAGCACTGATTAGGTACCAGGAATTTTCATATATTCCATATTTCATATATTAAATATTTATTTAATGCTCATTATGTGCCAGAGATTTTCACATCTTATATATTTGCTTCATTTGCTTTTCAGAAGAACATGTGGGGTCAGTCTGATTACATATTTTCCATATAAATAGGAAGCTGAGGTTCATATATATTTCCATTTTAATGAAACTCTTATCATGCAAATGAATTGATTTACCCCTGGTATTAGACTCTAAGCCCATTTGACTTTGAAGCCCAAATAGTCTCTATTCCATCACCTGATACAAAGAACAAAAGGCACCCACTATTAAAAGAACTGTATTTCACAATATTATAGGAAGGGTTCTCAGGGTTCTTTCAAGTTTGCAGAACTTCAAATTTACTTTAAGGGCCCTAAGCACTGAGGAAATATTCAGCTTCTTTCAGAGATTTTAGAAGCAGAGTTAAGTAATAATTTTTCCTCATTCTCACTATTCTATCTTCTTTCTTTCTTAGCTGCCTCCTACCTCTTTTGGGTATGGGGAGATTTGGGTTAGTGACAAAAGATACAAAATAAAAATGGCAACCTTGGTGTAGCAGAAATGCCATTTTTAGTAGGAAGTTTCTATGTCTTCAGTGCAGCGATTGCTGTTGGCCAGCATTACCCAGCATAAATTGGCCGTGTATTTCTGCCTCCTGCCCAGAAGGCACCTTTTGTGTTCGTGCTGGTCCTTGGCACCCTGGTGCATCCCCCATCCTTGCACTGTGGTATTCCAATTAGTCTTACTCAGTGTGGCTGGCACCCATCATCCAAAATTATTTCTTTCTGCTCAGCTACAGAATTATCATTTCTATTTCCAACTGGCAACAGCTTGTCACCCTTCCCAGATAGATTTCCATCTTAATGAAACTCTTATCATGCCAGCCCTTTGCATAAACATTTTCAGTGTTTTCCCATTGTAGTTAGAACAAAATCCACCTCCTTGCCATAGCCTATAAGGCCTCATGTGATCTGGCCCAGCTCCCTCATTTCATATCCCATGACTTCTTTCTTGACTCAGGGGACTCTGCTCAGCGTTTCTCAAACACTCTAAACTCATTTTTTATTTCATTAGCTGTAACCTGGTTCCTTCACATCATATAGGGCTTTTAGCTTATTTAAAATCTCAGAGGGGTCTGGTTGCCTTTCACCCTTACACAGTTCCTCTCCACCCAACATTGGTTTTACTTTTATCACATCATCTTTCCATTTTTTCCAAAGAAAGTTTCACAGTCAAAAATCATATCTTATATGTTTTTGTTAATTTAGTTTTCTGACTCTCTCCAGTGGAATGTAAGCTCCATTTGTAAGGGGCCATCTTTACTATATTTCTCACTATATTCCTTGTGCATAGAAAGGTAAATACTCAGTAAGTATTGATCAAATGAGGACAGTGTATTAGCACCAAGGGGTGGCTAATCATCAGTGGAATTCTAACTGCTATGGCAAGCAGGTAAAGGAAAGATTTTTTACAGGAATGGGAATGAGGAGGTAGGGATTAGGTCCTATTCAATCACTAAAATTTCTCCGAATTTTTGTCATATTCAAGTCAAAACCAAATACAGACGGTTCTTATTTTGCATGATTCTAATATGCATGAATGTTGAGTTACTCCATTTTAGCTGAATAAACCAATCCCCCAACAACACAGTTCAACTTTTAATTACCATGATATATATTAACTGTGAGTTGCCCGATAGAGTACAAATTTAACTTCTAGCTCTTTAGTGCACACATCATTTCATAAACAACAGATGTGCATCACTACCCATGATATACATCTTTCAAAGTCTGTTGGTGATGGGTCACTGCACATCCATTTTTCCGTTCACACACAGACAGTAAAGCATGTAGTTGTGTTGCCTCCTTGTCTCCCAGTGATAACCCATGTGTCATTTTGAGCAAATAGACACTCAAAAAAGGGATTTGGCCAACAAAGTTGAAAGTGCAACAAAGAAAGAGAAATTGATAAAGTTGGAAGTGAAATTTGAATCCATAAATGTAATTATAGAATAAACACCTGACTGTGGGTATATTAACTCTGTCACCATTGAAAAGAGCCTAGATGTGCAGCCAAGGAATTTAGTGAAGGGAACTTATCAACATAAATGAGGAAAGTGATGTGGGAAAATGATGATGGTTGCCAGAGCAAGTGATGCTGCTGAAAATGTCACATTAAGGAATTCTTGATGATATTCATGACAGTAAAAGAACAAAGGATAAAGCATCAGAAGCTGATCCACTTAGGAAGGAGAATGACAACTGAAAAAGACATGAAAAAGATGTTTACTTTGTATTTTAAGTCATATGAGAAAAAGAAGGCAAGCAGTGTTCCAAATTTTTTTTTAAGAAGTAAACCATTTTGATTCTCAATCTTCCTAATGTTTCCAGTTACAGTAAATAAATATCTATTTTTCTATTTTTTATTTTCCTTTACATTTATAAGTAACAGTAAGATAGTTTTTAATATTTTGACAGAAACTATTAAAAGTCAAAGACCAGTCTTACTTTTCCTCTTTGATGGTTAATGTTGCTTTGTATGGTTTCAGTGTGCCTGGTCATTTTGCAGCTCCACACCATGTGGAAAGTGAAAACTTCCTGTTGACTCAGGTGCTCACTAGCACCTCCTTGCACCTGAATCCCCAGGGAGAACTAGCAAAGAGTGTTTTCCATCAAAGAAAAGAATTCCTTTCAATGGAAACCTGATCACTAAGTATTTTTCCAAATAGTGTGCATTTCTTTTTATATAGTATAGCTTCATAATGATGAACGGTTAAAAATTTGGGAAGTATAAAATTGTGAAGGCTGCCACTATCTAAAAATAATCATTATTAATATTTTGGAGGACGTTTTTCCATACTTTTCCTTATGCACATATTTTGACGAGATATGGAGCATTCTGTACATATTTCTTCATTTAAAAATTGTTTTTAGCCAAAATGTTATATATATGTTTAGGATATATTAAAAATGATAAGTAAATGATTTGAGAACTGCGATGTGTGTTATGTGTGCATGAGAGAGAGAGAGAGGTCAGAGAAATCACAGATGTCATTATCACAATGTGGGAGTTTGTTTTATTTTATTTAGCTTCAGAAATGGTTATACGGGCTATCTCGTATACTGTTGGAGACATTGAAAACTGGTACAAACTTTCCAGAGAACAGCTTGGCAATATGCATCAAAATCTTAAAGTAAACATCATTTGACCCAGGATAAATTCAATTCAAGAAATTTAACCATGAAAAATAATGGGAAAATGCATATGGGAATTAAGGGGACCTAGAATAGCCAATAAACCTTGGGAAAAATAATGGGAAAAACACAAGGATGTTTATTACATCTTGATTTATGAGAGTAAAGGTTGAAAACAATTTATGTCCATCTTAGTAGATGGCTGAGCATATAAATTTTGATCCATGTACACGATGCAATGTTATGTAGATATCCAATTATGAAATAAGTCTATATTTATTGACATGAAAAATTGTTTAAGATATTTTAAGTTAAAAAAGAACATTATAAGGGGCACCTGGGTGGCTCAGTCGGTTAGGCCTCTGCCTTCGGCTCAGGTCACGATCCCAGGGTTCTGGGATTGAGCCCCGCATTGGGCTCTCTCTCTGCCTGCCTCTCTGCCTACTTGTGGTCTCTGTCTGTCAAATAAATAAATAAAACCTTCAAAAAAAAAAAGAACATTATAAGATGGTATGTAGAGAATGGTTCAATTCTTTTAAAACAAGGAAAACAAAAGAAAAAGGTATATATTAAAAATATATAAGTTCATTCATGCATATGGAGAACAACAAATATAAAGAGTATAAGCACTTATTACTGTGTCTAGTAAGTACTTCTCCACTGGGCAGTGAAACCAGGCTTGAAGATTTCTCTGTGTCAACTCAGACCAATCCCTGGAGTTCCAGCCTCTTGAAGGGTGTCAAAACTCTCTATTTTTCTTAAATTCCACAACTTGAATCAACGCAGTGTATTTTTATAGGTACTTCTTTCTCTGTCCCTCCTACACACTCATCAGGTTGGTTCCCCAAGTCAGGCTCCTAGGCTGGTTCTGCCTTGGGGCTGGCCTCCCTCCTTGTACCCCGGCTCTGCTTCGCTCTCAGGCCTCCCCAGCTGCAAGTCTCCTGTCCCCAGAACTTTGGTTCCCCTCCCTTGTCCTCTTCTTCTTTGGCTCCTCTTAATTCCTCAGGTGGCCTCCATTCACCCCTCATATGAACTCTCACTAACATGTATGTCTCTCAGGACACAGTCCTCCTTGCCTAAAGTGATTTGTGCCAGTCATCTCTGTTGTGTTCTAGAATTCACTTTTATTCATCTTAGCATCCTTTAGACAACACAGAGCAGAGGTATGTTGAGTGCTCATTGCATGGTTGATAAATGAAAGAATACAATGGATTGAATTAAAAAATTAGTTTCTTCCTATTCTTTTTGACTATTTATATAGTACGATGTTTTTAGGGGAGAAAGATATTCTGTATTCAAATCTAGGGAATATTTGCTTTTTAGGCTGTGCTCTTATAGGACAAAATATTTGCTTTCCAAAAAAATTGCTGTACCATTCATAATTTACCTTGCAAACTTCCTGACTGTCCCACTAGTCTAGGACTCAATATGGTTAAGGACGCATTTTTTTTTCCAGTCCTTTAACACCCTCTGCCTGCCCCCCTACCACTGACTCTCTGTTCCATTTCCAATCTATATTTTTAAAATATTATTTTTGTTTTTCTGTTTTTTTTTCACTGAGATACAATTGATATATAACATATTAGTTTAATGATTTGATATATGTACATATTGTGAAAAGATCATCACAATAACTCTAGTTAACACCCATCACTACACATAGTTATGATTTTTTGTGTGTGATGTGAAATTTTAAGATTTATTCTCTTAGCAACTTTCAAATATGTAATACAGTATTACTAACTGCACTTTATATGACATCCCAGGACTGGAATCACCTCTGCCCATGTCAACTGCCAATCTGTTCAGTCTGTTCTCTGTATCCATGAACTTGTGGATTTTTTTTGTTTGGTTGTTTTTTTGTTTGTTTGTTTTGTTTTGTTTTACTCTGTTTTAGATTTCACATATAAGTGAGGTCATACAGTATTTTTCTTCCTCTTACTTATTTCACTTATCCTCATGGCCTCTAGGTCCATGCATGTTGTCAGAAAATGGCAGAATTTTCTTCTTTTTATGGCTGAGTAATACTTCACTGTATATATACAACACATCTTCTTTATCCATTCATCTATGAATGGACACTTAGGTTGTCTCCATGTCTTGGGCTATTATAAATACTGCTGCAATAAACTTGGGGTATAGATATATTTTTGAATTAGTGTTTTCATTTCATTTGGATAAATACCCAGAATTGGAATTGGTGGATCATACAGTAATTTTATGTTTAACTTTTTGAGGAAACTCCATACTGTTTCCAGTATAATGATTGCACCAATTTACATTTCTACCAACAGTACACAAGGGTTCCCTTTTCTCTACATCTTCACCACACTTATCATTTCTTGTCTTTCTGATAATATCCTAACAGGTATGAAGTGATCTCTCATTGCAGTTTTGATTTGAATTTCCCT
The DNA here is from genome assembly GCF_010015895.1 of Lontra canadensis. Classification (NCBI taxonomy): domain Eukaryota; kingdom Metazoa; phylum Chordata; class Mammalia; order Carnivora; family Mustelidae; genus Lontra; species Lontra canadensis. The sequence goes on from NW_022631171.1 coordinate 200,869, forward strand.
GATGAGTAGTGATGTTGAGCACCTTCTCTGTTGGTAACCAGTATGTCTTCCTTGGAAAAATACCTATTCAGATCCTCTGCCCAATTTTTTTTTAAATTTATTATTTTATTATTTTTTTATAAACATATAACATATTTTTATCCCCAGGGGTACAGGTCTGTGAATCGCCAGGTTTACACACTTCACAGCACTCACCATAGCACATACCCTCCCCAATGTCCATAACCCCACCCCCCTTCTCCCAACGCCCCTCCCCCCAGCTGCCCTCAGTTTGTTTTGTGAGATTAAGAGTCACTTATGGTTTGTCTCCCTCCCAATCCCATCTTGTTGCATTTATTCTTCTCCTATCCCCTTAACCCCCTATGTTGCATCTCCACTTCCTCATATCAGGGAGATCATATGATAGTTGTCTTTCTCCGATTGACTTATTTCGCTAAGCATGATACCCTCTAGTTCCATCCACGTCGTCACAAATGGCAAGATTTCATTTCTTTTGATGGCTGCATAGTATTCCATTGTGTATATATACCACATCTTCTTTATCCATTCGTCTGTTGATGGACATCTAGGTTCTTTCCATAGTTTGGCTATTGTAGACATTGCTGCTATAAACATTCGGGTGCACGTGCCCCTTTGGACCACTACATTTGTATCTTTAGGGTAAATACCGAGTAGTGCAATTGCTGGGTCATAGGGTAGTTCTATTTTCAATATTTTGAGGAACCTCCATGCTGCTTTCCAGAGTGGTTGCACCAGCTTGCATTCCCACCAACAGTATAGGAGGGGTCCCCTTTCTCCACAACCTCACCAGCATCTGTCATTTCCTGACTTATTAATTTTAGCCATTCTGACTGGTGTGAGGTGATATCTCATTGTGGTTTTGATTTGTATTTCCCTGATGCCGAGTGATATGGAGCACTTTTTCATGTGTCTGTTGGCCATCTGGATGTCTTCTTTGCAGAAATGTCTGTTCATGTCTTCTGCCCATTTCTTGATTGGATTATTTGTTCTTTGGGTGTTGAGTTTGCTAAGTTCTTTATAGACTTTGGACACTAGCCCTTTATCTGATATGTCATTTGCAAATATCTTCTCCCATTCTGTCAGTTGTCTTTTGGTTTTGTTAACTGTTTCCTTTGCTGTGCAAAAGCTTTTGATCTTGATAAAATCCCAGTAGTTCATTTTTGCCCTTGCTTCCCTTGCCTTTGGCGATATTCCTAGGAAGATGTTGCTGCTGCTGAGGTCGAAAGGTTGCTGCCTGTGCTCTCCTCAAGGATTTTGATGGACTCCTTTCTCACATTGAGGTCCTTCATCCATTTTGAGTCTATTTTCATGTGTGGTGTAAGGAAATGGTCCAATTTCATTTTTCTGCATGTGGCTGTCCAATTTTCCCAACACCGTTTATTGGAGAGGCTGTCTTTTTTCCATTGGACGTTCTTTCCTGCTTTGTCAAAGATTAGTTGACCATAGAGTTGAGGGTCTATTTCTGGGCTCTCTATTCTGTTCCATTGATCGATGTGTCTGTTTTTGTGCCAGTACCATGCTGTCTTGATGATGACAGCTTTGTAATAGAGCTTGAAGTCCAGAATTGTGATGCCACCGACTTTGGCTTTCTTTTTCAATATTCCTTTGGCTATTCGAGGTCTTTTCTGGTTCCATATAAATTTTAGGATTATTTGTTCCATTTCTTTGAAAAAAATGGATGGTACTTTGATAGGAATTGCATTAAATGTGTAGATTGCTTTAGGTAGCATAGACATTTTCACAATATTTATTCTTCCAATTCAGGAGCATGGAACATTTTTCCATTTCTTTGTGTCTTCCTCAATTTCTTTCATGAGTACTTTATAGTTTTCTGAGTATAGATTCTTAGCCTCTTTGGTTAGGTTTATTCCTAGGTTTCTGATGGTTTTGGGTGCAATTGTAAATGGGGTTGACTCCTTAATTTTTCTTTCTTCTGTCTTGTTGTTGGTGTAGAGAAATGCAACTGATTTCTGTGCATTGATTTTATATCCTGACACTTTACTGAATTCCTGTACAAGTTCAAGCAGTTTTGGAGTGGAGTCTTTTGGGTTTTCCACATATAGTATCATATCATCTGCGAAGACTGATAGTTTGACTTCTTTGCCGATTTGGATGCCTTTAATTTCTTTTTGTTGTCTGATTGCTGAGGCTAGGACTTCTAGTACTATGTTGAATAACAGTGGTGATAACGGACATCCCTGCCGTGTTCCTGACCTTAGCGGAAAAGCTTTCAGTTTTTCTCCATTGAGAATGATATTTGCGGTGGGTTTTTCATAGATGGCTTTGATAATATTGAGGTATATGCCCTCTACCCCTACACTTTGAAGAGTTTTGATCAGGAAGGGATGCCATACTTTGTCAAATGCTTTTTCAGTATGTATTGAGAGTATCATATGGTTCTTGTTCTTTCTTTTATTAATGTGTTGTATCACATTGATTGATTTGCAGATGTTGAACCAACCTTGCAGCCTTGGAATAAATCTCACTTGCTCGTGGTGAATAATCCTTTTAATGTACTGTTGAATCCTATTGGCTAGTATTTTGGTGAGAATTTTCACATCTGTGTTCATCAAGGATATTGGTCTGTAGTTCTCTTTTTTGATGGGATCCTTGTCTGGTTTTGGAATGAAGGTGATGCTGGCCTCATAAAATGAGTTTGGAAGTTTTCCTTCCATTTCCTTTTTTTTGGGAACAGTTTCAGGAGAATAGGAATTAGTTCTTCTTTAAATGTTTGGTTGAATTCCCCCAGGAAGCCGTCTGGCCCTGGGCTTTTGTTAGTTTGGAGATTTTTGATGACTGTTTCAATCTCCTTACTGGTTATGGGTCTGTTCAGGTTTTCTATTTCTTCCTGGTTCAGTTGTGGTAGTTTATATGTCTCTAGGAATGCATCCATTTCTTCCAGATTGTCAAATTTGTTGGCGTAGAGTTGCTCATAGTATGTTCTTATAATTGTCTGTATTTCTTTGGTGTTCGTTGTGATCTCTCCTCTTTCATTCATGATTTTATTTATTTGGGTGCTTTCTCTTTTCTTTTAGATAAGTCTGGCCAGGGGTTTATCAATCTTATTAATTCTTTCAAAGAACCAGCTCCTAGTTTCGTTGATTTGCTCTATTTTTTTTGTTTTTGGTTTCTATTTCATTGATTTCTGCTCTGATCTTTATGATTTCTCTTCTCCTGCTGGGTTCAGGGTTTCTTTCTTGTTCTTTCTCCAGCTCTTTTAGATGTAGGCTTAGGTTGTGTACCTGAGACCTTTCTTGTTTCTTGAGAAAGGCTTGTATTGCTATATATTTTGCTCTCAGGACTGCCTTTGCTGTGTCCCACAGATTTTGAACCATTGTGTTTTCATTATCATTTGTTTCCATGAATTTTTTCAATTCTTCTTTAATTTCCTGATTGACCCATTCATTCTTTAGAAGGATGCTGTTTAGTCTCCATGTATTTGGGTTCTTTCCAAATTTCCTCTTGTGATTGAGTTCTAGCTTCAGAGCATTTTGGTCTGAAAATATGCAGGGAATGATCCCAATCTTTTGATACCAGTTGAGACCTGATTTAGGACCCAGGATGTGATCTATTCAGGAGAATGTTCCATGTGCACTAGAGAAGAATGTGTATTCTGTTGCTTTGGGATGAAATGTTCTGAATATATCTGTGATGTCCATCTGGTCCAGTGTGTCATTTAAGGCCTTTATTTCCTTGTTGATCTTTTGCTTGGATGATGTGTCCATTTCAGCAAGGGGAGTGTTAAAGTCCCCTACTATTATTGTATTATTGTTGATGTGTTTCTTTGATTTTGTTATTAATTGGTTTATATAGTTGGCTGCTCCCACGTTAGGGGCATAGATCTTTAAAATTGTTAGATCTTCTTGTTGGACAGACCCTTTGAGTATGATATAGTGTCCTTCCTCATCTCTTATTATAATCTTTGGCTTAAAATCTAATTGATCTGATATAAAGATTGCCACTCCTGCTTTCTTCTGATGTCCATTAGCGTGGTAAATTGTTTTCCACCCCCTCACTTTAAATCTGGATGTGTCTTCAGGTTTAAAATGAGTTACTTGTAGGCAACATATAGACGGGTTTTGTTTTTTTTATCCATTCTGATACCCTGTGTCTTTTGATTGGGGCATTTAGCCCATTAACATTCAGGGTAACTATTGAGAGATATGAACTTAGTGCCATTGTATTGCCTGTAAGGTGACTGTTACTGTATAGTGTCTCTGTTCCCTTCTGATCTACTGCTTTTAGGCTCTCTCTTTGCTTAGATGAACCCTTTCAATATTTCCTGTAGAGCTGGTTTGGTGTTTGCAAATTCTTTCAGTTTTTGTTTGTCCTGGAAGCTTTTAATCTCTCCTTCTATTTTCTTTTTTTTTTTTTTTTTTTTAAAGATTTTTTGTTTATTTATTTGACAGACAGATCACAAGTAGTCAGAGAGGCAGGCAGAGAGAGAGGAGGAGGAGGCAGGCTCCCTGCTGAGCAGAGAGCCCGATGCGGGACTCGATCCCAGGACCCTGAGATCATGACCTGAGCCGAAGGCAGAGGCTTTAACCACTGAGCCACCCAGGCGCCCCTCTCCTTCTATTTTCAATGATAGCCTAGCTGGATAGAGTATTCTTGGCTGCATGTTTTTCTCGTTTAGTGCTCTGAATATATCATGCTAGCTCTTTCTGGCCTGCCAGGTCTCTGTGGATAAGTCTGCTGCCAATCTAATATTTTTACCATTGTATGTTACAGACTTCTTTTCCCCAGGCTGCTTCAGGATTTTCTCTTTGTCACTAAGACTTGAAAATTTTACTCTTAGGTGATGGGGTGTGGACCTATTCTTATTGATTTTGATGGGGGGGGGTTCTCTGAACATCCTGGATTTTGATGCTTGTTCCCTTTGCCATATTGGGGAAATTCTCTCCAATAATTCTCTCCAATATACCTTCTGCTCCCCTCTCTCTTTCTTCTTCTTCTGGAATCCCAATTATTCTAATATTGTTTCATCTTATGGTGTCACTTATCTGTCAAATTCTGCCCTCATGGTCCAGTAGCTGTTTGTCCCTCTTTTGCTCAGCTTCTTTATTCTCTGTCATTTGGTCTTCTATATCGATAATTCTTTCTTCTGCCTCATTTATCCTAGCAGTGATAGCCTCCATTTTTGATTGCAACTCATTAATGGCTTTTTTGATTTCAAAGTTTGTTAGATTTTAGTTCTTTTATTTCTCCAGAAAGGGCTTTTATATCTCCCAAGAGGGTTTCTCTAATGTCTTCCATGCCTTTTTCGAGCCCAGCTAGAACCTTGAGAATCGTCATTCTGAACTCTAGATCTGACATATTACCAATGTTTGTATTGATTAGGTCCCTAGCCTTTGGTACTGCCTCTTGTTCTTTTTTTTTTATGGTGAATTTTTCCGCCTTGTCATTTTGTCCAGATAAGAATATATGAAGGAGCAAGTAAAATACTAAAAGGGTGGCAAAGACCCCAGGAAAATATGCTTTAACCAAATCAGAAGGCCTCCAAATCGTGAGGGGGGAGAAAGGGGATAAAAAGAGGTTTCAGAAAGGGAAAAAAAAAAATTACAAAAAGAAAACAAATAAGGAAAAAATATAAAAAAGAATATATATATATATATTAGATAAACTAGTTAAAAAACGTTAAAAAAAAGAAAAGGGTAAAAGTTAAAAAATATTTAGCAGAAGAAGAGAGAAAAAAAAATTGAAAAAGAAAAAAAAATAAATTAACTCCAAGGCTAAAGAATCATGGGCAGAAAGCCATGAGTTCCATGCTTTGCTTTCTTGTCCTCTGGAATTCCGCTGCTCTCCTTGGTATTGAAACTGCGCTCCTTTGTAGGTGAACTTGGTCCTGGCGGGATTTCTTGTCGATCTTCTCGGTAGGGGCCTGTTGTAGTGATTCTCAAGTGTTTTGCCCCAGGTGGAATTGCACCGCCCTTACCAGGGTCCTGTCTGAGTAATCTGCTCGGGTTTGCTTTTGGGAGCTTTTGTTCCCTGAGCGCTTTCTGTAGAGTTCCGGAGGACGGGAATGAGAATGGCGGCCTCCTGGTCTCTGGCCCGGAGGAGCCGAGAGCTTGGGGCCCCACTCCTCAGTGCGCCCTCAGAGAACAACACCCATTTACTCCCGTCTCCCTGGCCTCCGGCCGTGCTCCGAGCTGACCGAGCCTGTGACCGGTTCAAGGTAACCCCCAGCTATGAGCTCACTCCTTGGCTCTGTCTCTGTAGCAGGCTTCCCCGTTCTCTTACCTGCAAGCTCTGCAATACTCAGACACCCCCAATCCTTCTGTGGCCCTTTGTGACCTGAGGCCATGCTGACCCCAGATGGGCTTCACTCCAGTTTAGCCTCTGGAGCAATGTCCCTCAGCGGAACAGACTTTTAAAAGTCCTGATTTTGTGCTCGTTGCTCTGCCGCTTGTCGGGAGACGGCCCCTCTCCCCGTAGTCTATCTTCCTGTTGCTTTGGATTCACTTCTCCGCCAGTCCTACCTTTCAGAAGGTGGTTGATTTTCAGTTTCTAGAATTGCTGTTCTTCTTCTCTTCGATCTCCCGTTGGATTTGTAGGTGTTTGCAATCTTTAAATAAGCTATCTAGCTGATCTCCTGCTACCTGAAGTAGTCTCAGCCTGCTACTTCTCCGCCATCTTGACTCTTCCCCTTCTGCCCAATTTTTAATTGGATTTTTTGGGGTTTTTGCTATTGAGTTGTAAGAGTTCTTTATACATTTTTGATACTAACCCCTTATCAGATGTATGATTTGCAAATATTTTCTCCCACTTCATAAGGTTGTCTTTTCATTTTGTTCATGGTTTCTTTTGCTGTGCAGAATCTTTCTAGTTTGATGTAGTCTCACTTGTGGATTTTTGCTTTTGTTGCTTTTGTAATCTTCATGTTAATGATTATACACATATAACATAAATCTTAAATCTGAAACATATATCTTTATATCTATGCAGTTCTATCAGGATGCACAACATACTGACCTATGTCAAACCATGAGTTAGGGATTTATGTACAAGATTGCATCATGTTCTAAGCACACTGCTAAAAGTTTTACATTATTATTTAATTTAGCCCTTATTACACTTTCATGAAGCACAAACTAGTATTGTCCCCTTCTATAGATGAGGTAACTGAAGCCTAATGACGTTAAATAATTTGCCTAAGGCTCATGATGTTTCCGTGATATTACATATACAAGTATTTATTTCTTCATAAAAATTGGGAAAACAACTTCAGTAAGGTTATTATGTCCTTTGAAACATGTTACTTTTTATCCGAGTCATCTTTTTACTTAAAAACCAATAAGAAAAGTGAAGAGTATTACCAAATGCTTTCCAAAGGTTTTATAGATATAGATACAGATATAGATATAGATATAAATGCAGATCTCTGACAATAGTTACATTAAGTCATTTGCCACTCTTTGGTCACAATAAGCTGGCCACTAAAACTAATGCTTGATAAAATTGTGACAAAGGCATTTTTTTCCTCCAGAGGTCCTTCTACTCTCTTCCAATGGTGGTTAATTTCCTATGTCAACTTGACTGGCCATGGGGTGTCCATATTAAACATTATTTTTAGATGTGTCTGTTAGAATGTTTCCAGATAAGATTAGCATTTAAATTCTTGGACTCAGTAGATTGCCCTTTTCAATGTGGGTGGATCTCATACTATCTCTTGAAAGACTAAAGAACAAAAAATGGATGAAGAAGAAATTCACCCCTTGCTAAGTGATCCAGGACATCTCATTTCATCACAGTTGGACTGGAATATTTACGCCATTGGCTTTCCTGGGTTTCTGTCTTGCAGATAACACAAGGTAGGACTTCTCAATCTCCGTAATCAAATGAGCTAATTCTTCATAATAAATCTTTTTACATACTATTGGTTTTGTTTCTCCAGAGAACCCCAACTACCTAATTCATTACCCACCCCAACCACAATAGTTACATTATTTTATCCACCCCTCTTCCTCCTGTTCTATGAGAGTCTTATATCTGAAGAGGATCCGTGCTCATTCTTACTTGTATGTAGATGACTGATAACAGCTAAAGAGTTTTGCTTGATGAACTAGATAAGTACAATTTCAGATGAGAAGTTATAGTCCTTGGAGAATCTCAGTCATATTACACAGTCATATTACTCTATTTTTGTGTCAGGAAATTCCACCATAAACAGTTGGCTATTGTTTGTTACATTAATTCTCTATTGATGTGTGACAAACCACAACTTTGGTGGTTCAAGGCAAAACAAATTTATTTCACCCTTCTGTAGACCAGAGATTTAATGCTAAGCTAAAATCAAGGTGTCTTTAGAGCTGCATTCCTTACTGGGACTCTTATAAACTTTAAAAGATGAAGCTCTATGGATTTTTTTTTTTTTTACAAGTAAAATTTTTTTTTCAATGAATATATACATTTGGTATATTTAGTTCCCTTTCATTCTGAGTCTTTTGTGAAATTATACAAAAATGTTTAATTCACAATAACATAAGCCAGCATGGCTTTATTGGCTCTAAAATAGATAAATCCTATGCTGAGTGAATTTAGGAACCAGGAAACACCTCTGTGCTCCCAAATATTTCCCCCTCTCATAAATATGTTTGTTAATGATATTGTTAAGGAATTGAGTATAAGTTTAAAAATGGTGAAGTTTGGCTGAATGCAAAGCCTTTTTTTTTTAATTGGTTACTAGAAATGGAAATAACTATTTGTCATTTTAGCTAATCAGCCACCTGGGACTGGCAAGTGGGGAGGTAGAGGTCTGGGAAGTTGGTGCTAACTAGATCCAGAGGGCTGGAGTCTCAAAGCAGGGGCTACACTTCACTTAGGCTTGTGCTTTCAGCAGAGGGTGAAGGAACCACCTTGCATTCTTTCAAGATTTGGTCATTGTGTGCCTGAGGGAAGAGGTTCTGCATTGGGCCCCCATTTCTGATGCTGGGCCCAGCAGGGAGGCAGCCTGGCTGAGTAAGTTGTATCAATCTTGTGTTTAGGAATGAGCCAAAGTTCACCTACAGTCTTCTTCTTCTTTTTTTTTTTAACTGCCCTTTTTTTTTTTTTTTTTTTTTTTTTTTTTACTGTGGTCAGCTTCATGGGCCTTCATTCCTCAGACCCTCTGTGCCTCCCCGTCTTACAACCCCTCTTGACTTGACTTAGTTGTTTTGGACCTTGTACTCCTGCTTTGTTAGGATTAACCTGATTGAGCTGAAGACTCTATAATTGAGAGAAAGCTGAATTCTCCATCTTTTGCAACATCCCATTGTGCTAAAATTTGCACTAATGGTTCCAACTGTAATTACCACTGTGCTTCCATCCACATGAAACATCACATTTTTACTCTGTTATATCCCTAGCTACATATCAAGGGTGTACAATTCTCATATATTTTGCTCTTTGGTAGAGCAAATACTTTTTAAAGAATTAATAGCTTTTCAGTTTGAGGATAGTCTAATAATACATGACATTTTTATAGTGGGCAGTTTTTATGATGCTAATAATTTTTTTATTTACTTGAGAGAGAGAGCATGAGAGGGGGAAGGTCAGAGGGAGAAGCAGACTGCCTGCTGAGCAGGGAGCTCCATGCAGGACTCGATCCCAGAACTCCAGGATCATGACCTGAGTCGAAGGCAGTCTCTTAACTAACTGAGCCACCCAGGCACCTTATGATGCTAATAATTTTCATCTGACTTATTTTCCAGCATGATACAATTCCCATTTTTCAATATTAATGCACCTAGAAGTTAATTTTTTTAAATTAAAATTTATATATAATGTTATATTAGTTTCAGGTACACAAAATAATTTGATATTTACATACACTACAAAGTAATCACTATAGTAAGTCTACTTACAGTCTGTCACCATACAATTGACCATCTTTACCCATATCACCCACCTCCCATCTCTCTTCCTTTGTAATAATCTGTTGGCTATCTCCATCAGTTTTCTTTTATTTGTTGTGGTTTTTAGATTCCACATTTAAGTGAGATCATATGGTATTTGTCTTTCTCTGTTCTCATTCATGTTGTTCCAAATGGCAAGATTTTCTTCTTTTTATGGCTGAGTATTATTCCACTGTGTATATACCTCACTTCTTTATCCATTCATCTATCAATGGGCACTTAGTTGTTTCCATATTATGGCTACTGTGAATAATGCCACCATAAAGACAGGGGGTGTTCATATCTTTTCAAATTAGTGTTTTCATTTTATTCAAATAAATATCCATAAGTGGAATAGTTGGATCATATGGCAGTTCTGTTTTTGATTTTTTGAGGACCTCCATTCTGTTTTCTATAGTGGCTGTACCAGTTTACACTCCCATAAACAATGCATTTGGGTTCCCTTTTCTCCACAAGTTCTTTAACACTTGCTATTTCTTGCCTTTTAATAGACATTCTGACAAATGTGAAATAAAATCCCATTGAAGTTTTGATTTGCATTTCCTTGATGATTAATAATATTGAATATCTGTTCAAGTGCCTATTGCCCATCTTTGTCTTCTCTGGAACTATCTATTCAGATCGTATGTCCCTTTTTAAAATTAAACTTTTTTATTTTGGAATATATTCAGATTTACAGAAAAGTTGCAAAGATAGTACAGAGAATTCCCATATACCCTTCCCCAGTTTCCCCTAAAGTGAATACCTTACCTCATGTCTTTTTTATTCATCAGTGTGTACTGGGAGCCTCAACTCAGACTTTGCTATAGATGAGGTATAGTCATTAAAATCACACTGCAGATCTATCATGGCTGTCATTGGTCATGCTGTTTCAGCCTCTGTTTCAGCCTCTGACCCATCTTTTAAATCAAGTAGAATCGAGTATATGTTGTTTTGTCATTGGAATAGAAGGCCTGAATTTAGGTCTAAATTCTGCTGCTTAGCAATTTCTTCCCCTGCAAACCACAGACAAAAATACTCTGCCAATTCAGAAAACTGATTTGAGAATTTGTCAATGGTCATCTCTGTAAGGATTATGGCTTTGCTTATCTCATTCATTACCAATCACCTGGTGTCTTGTAAGGGGCCAGAACATGGCAAGCATTCATACAAACATGATTGTAATGAATGAATGATCAAACAAGGTAATGTCCATAATGTTTATTATAAATTAAAAAGTGTTTGGAGTTTTAACGACTTATCTCTAAACAGAGGATATGTGTGTTATTTTTGCTGTTGGTCATGTTCTACGACATGACTGAAACCCATCCATCACTTCCTATTTTGTTCACAATGAAGCCAAACCCTTTATGAGTACCTGGCAAAGGGTGGGCATGGTGAAGTGCCTTCAGTCTTGCTAAGGTATTTTTAAAAACGCTAGGCAAAGTAGCAGTTTTTTTTTATTTTTGCTAATAAATCTTTTCTGACAACGAATGAGAACTTGAAAACAAATATTGTTCTTTCATCAGATCTTTATTGTTTTAGAGTGCTGATTTGCATTTTTGTTATCTATTGTTTTCTCAATTCTATTTCATGAGAAAAGTAAATGTTATAAACCATGCATCTGCATTTTGTTACTTATTTCTGAAAGACAAAAATACCTTCATCTAACCCTTGCCTTCACCTGTAATGAATTTTGTGTTTCATTTTGATTTGATTTTCTTTCCAATCTGCTATATCAATAAACAAAACTTGAGATATTATATTTAAGATCTCTTTGCTGGAAGGGCAAACTAAACATTTTATTTATGTTATAGTCCCTTGAGGTCCCTTGGGGACAATGTCACTATTTCCATTCTCATGACGGTTCTGTGAAATTGCTCCTTGTTATTACTAAATCTTCTGAAATTACTGATTCTGGGGAGGAAGAAAAAGGTGTAAATATTTGAGCATTCCCTGCACATAGGAATTCAACAGTGTCACATCAGTCCAATACATCCATGAGTCAGTCCATTTGCATAGAGAATACGGTACTGGGAAATAAAGCTGTCAATAGTGTCAAGTTGGAATATAAAAATGTTTCCCTGAGTTTAAAATATATACACAAAAATGGAGTTCACTCATGTGTAAACTCAAAGATTGCTCTGAATGGCAATAATCCTGGTATATGATAATGGAGTTTTAGAACTAGATGTTCTGTTTTTACTCCCTCATTTTATACATGAAGAAATGGAGGCCTAGAAAGTCTAGTAGCCTGTCAGTGTTCAGACAGCTAGCCAGTGGCAAAGTCAACAAAGAAATGTGGGCCTTGGAGAGATTGTCTCTTCAATAAACGGTGCTAGGAAAATTGCACAACTATATACAGAAGAATGAAACTGGACCATTCTCTTACATCATACACAAAGATAAACTCTAAATGGAGGAAAGACCTCAAAGTGAGACAGGAATCCATCAAAATCCTAGAGGAGAACATAAGCAGTAACCACTTTGACATTGGCCACAGCAACTTCTTTCAAGACATGTCTCCAAAGGCAAGGGAAACAGAAGCAAAAATGAACTTCTGGGATTTCATCAAGATAAAAATCTTTTGCACAGCAAAGGAAACAGTCAACAAATCTAAGAGGCAAACCACGGAATGGGAGAAGATATTTGGAAATGACATTACAGATAAAGGGCTAGTATCCAAGATCTATAAAGAACTTCTCAAACTCAACACCCAAAACCCAAATAATCAAGTCAAAAAATGGACAGAAGACATGAACAGACAATTCTTCAAAGAAGACATATGAATGACTAACAGACACATGAAAAAATGTTCAACATCATTAGCCATCAGGGAAATAAAAATTAAAACCACATTTAGATGCCACCTTACACCAGATAGAATGGCAAAAATTAACAAGGCAGGAAACAACAAATGTTGGAGAGGATGTGGAGAAAGGGGAACCCTCTTACACTGTTGGTGGAAATGCAAGTCGGTACAGCCACTTTGGAAAACAGTGAGGTTCCTCAAAAAGTTAAATATGGTGCTACCCTATAATCCAGCAATTGCACTACTGGGTATTTACCCCAAAGATACAGATGTAGTGAAAAGGAAGGCACATGAACCCCAATGTTCATAGCATCAAGGTCCACAATAGACAAACTGTGGAAAGAGCTGAGATGCCCTTCAATAGATGAATGGAAAAGAAGATGTGCGGGGGGGGGGGGACAAGATGGCAGGGAAGTAGGAGGAGGCGCCTTACACCCTGTACCCTAAAGTGAGCTGATTACCTACCAAAGAACTCCGATCACCCATGAAATCAGCCTGAGATCAGAATTATACACGTCTGGATCTCTACAGGGGCAGAAGACACCAGTGGGCAGGTAAAGTGGAGTGGGAATCTCGGACTGGTATGGGAAGATAAAGAAAAGGGGGAGGGAGCCACCAGAGACGACCAATTGGAAAGTAATACCCCTAATACGAGAGTGCCCTGCATCTGGGGACCAGCATTACTTGAAACTGGTGGAAAGCACTCCAAAAGAGAAAAGGATCATGGGGGGGAAATTGTGGGAATCGGGGTGGCTAGGGACAGGGGCTTAAGTCCCGGGACCAAGGATAGCCTCCCCTGGCACAGAGCCAGAGAGAGTGCGGTGGAGAAACCAGGTCTTGGTCCCTGAGCCACCAGCGCACCCGAGATTACATGGGGTCTGGCTCCTGTGAGGGGCTGGGAGCCACGCCAGACGTCAGAACACCAAGCCCTGCTACAGAGCCTAAGACACGCGTGCCCGTCACCCTCCCCTGAGAGAGGTGTACAAAGGCCCACCTGGCGCTCTTAGACCCACGCCATTGTTTCAGAGCCCGAGACTCATTCTCAAACTCTCTCTGAGAGAGGTGTGTGAAGACCCAGCCTGGTGTTTTTGTACCTGCGCCCCGCTCTCAGAGCCTGAGATGCACGCGCGTGACCCACAGCCTCCCCTGAGAGAGGTGCGTGCAAGTCGGACGCTCTTAGACCCAGAAAGACCAGGCACTCCCAGCCCGGCCAGTGGAAAAATCTCAGTGTGCAATCGCTGCTTGGAACCTCTGTGGCAGTCTGGAGCTACCCAGACAGCCACCGCTGCCGTGGTTTTGGGTACAAGCAGAAGATCCTGCATCCCCAGGGACCGCGACTCGGAACCTGCTCTGCCCACAGCCAAGGGGGAGTTTATATGGGCTCTGCAGCCAGACTGAGGCTTCTCTCTGAGAGGGAGGTCAGGGTGCAATTTGCTTTCCTCTAAACCTACAAAAACATCAAAAGCGGTCAAGGCAAGAGAAAAAAAAAAGAAAAAGTGAACAAACATAAAAACCTCCAGAGAACAAAAGCCTGAAAAAACTGGTTTCCTCAGAGCCCACCCCCTTGAGGGGGCAGGAAGACTTAACTCAGGGAACATCATTGACTGAAAACCCACGTGGCAGGCCCCTCCCCCAGAAAACCAGCCAGGAAAGGAAAAAAAAAAAAAAAAAAAAAAAAAAAGCGACAAGAGAACAACCACCACTACTTCATAGGACAACTTTTATTTTTAATTTGTCCCCACTATTTTGGCTCATTTTTTTTATATAGATAATTTTTTAACCTATTTACCATCACAGTGAGATGTCCAGTACATCAAATTCCATAATAACCTTCTAACCTGAACTTTTTGATACATACACCTGTGTTTTTCTTTTGCATTTCTATTTTTTAAATTTCTTTTTAATTTTAGTTTAGTCTAGTTTATTCCTTTTTTATTTTTATTTTCTAATATTCATATAGAGTTAAACTTCAAAGTAATCCCCTCTCCCCAATCAATAATACCCCTATAGGTAAACCAATTTTTAATACCCCTTTATCTTAGGAAAGTTGAGTCCTTTAACAAAGATATCAAGAAACATCCAGGAAGAATCAAAACAACCTTCCTCACCCACACTGAGAATTTATAACCACTCTCCCATCTTTTTCTTCCACCAGTGTTTCTGTGTTTTTGTGTTTGTCCTGATAGTATATAAATCTTACACTTGGGGTTCTTTTTGACGAGGTTCTTCCTTTATTTGCTTATATATATATATTTTTTTCTCTTGTCATATACTTTTATCAGTCTTTTTGTTTGTTTCTGTTTGTATACTTCATAAACCTTACCTTGGGGCCCATTTGGGCGGAACCTTCTCTTTTATCTTCCTTTCTTTCCTGTCTCTCTCTCTCTCTCTCTCTCTCTTTTTCTTTTTCTTTTCTTTTTTCTCTCATTTGGGTGAGGAATCCTGATTGCTCAGAAGCCTTCCAGGGTGCACCTTGACTGCACTACGGTCGATACATCCAGCTACATCCGTTCAGCCATCTTTCCCCAAAATGACTATGAGGAGAAATGCCCAACAGAAGAAAAATACAGAGGATGGGCCTTCTGCAACAAAGCTAACGGCTATCAACATAAACAATATGTCGGAAAGAGAATTCAGGCTAACAACTATCCAGGCAACAGCTAGGTTGGAGAAAGCCATGGATGACCAAATGGAATTGATTAGGGACGAACTGAAAGCAACGAAAGTTGATGTTCACAATGCTCTCAATGAGTTCCAATCTAATCTAAATTCTCTCAAAGCTAGGGTAACTGAGACAGAAGATAGAATTAGTGATCTGGAGGACAAACAGATAGAGAGAAAGGATCAGGAGGAAGCCTGGAACAAACAGCTTAGAAGCCACGAAAACAGAATCAGGAAAATAAATGATGCCATGAAACGTTCCAATGTCAGAATTATTCAAATCCCTGAAGGGGAGGAGAAAGAAAGAAGTCTAGAAGATATAGTGGAACAAGTTCTTCATGAAAATTTTCCCAATCTCGCCAATGGAACCAGCATTCATGTACTAGAGGCCGAACGGTCTCCACCCAAGATTATAGATTCCAGAAAAACATCAAGGCACCTGATAGTCAAATTGAGGAATCATAATTGTAGATATAATCTCTTGAAAGCCGCTAGGACAAAGAGGCTCCTTACTTACAGAGGAAAGCCCATCAGAATAACATCAGACCTGTCCACAGAGACCTGGCAAGCTGGAAAGGGCTGGCAAGATATATTCAGGGCATAAATGAGAAGAACATGCAGCCAAGAATACTTTATCCAGCAAGACTGACATTCAAAATGGATGGAGAGAAAAAGAGTTTCCAAGACTGGCAAGGCTTAAAAGACTATGCAACCACCAAGCCGACACTGCAGGAAATATTAAAGAGGGGTTCTATAAAGGAGGAAAAATCCTAAGAATAGCATTGAACAGAAATATAGAGACAATCTACAGAAAGAAAGACTTCAAAGGTAACACGATGTCAATAAAAACATATCTATCAATAATCACTCTCAATGTGAATGGCCTAAATGCACCCATAAAAAGGCACAGGGTTGCAGATTGGATAAAACGAGAGGACCCATCCATATGTTGTCTACAAGAGAGCCATTTTGAACCTAAAGATACACCCAGACTGAAAGTGAAGGGATGGAGAACCATCTTTCATGCCAATGGGCCTCAAAAGAAGGCCGGGGTAGCAATTCTCTTATCAGACAAATTAGATTTTAAACTAAAGACTGTAGTCAGAGATACAGAAGGACACTACATCATTCTTAAAGGGACTATCCACCAAGATGATCTAACAATTGTAAATATCTATGCCCCCAATATGGGAGCAGCCAATTACATAAGAAAACTGTTAATCAAGATAGAGAGTCATATTGACATGAATACATTAATAGTAGGAGATCTTAACATGCCTCTCTCAGAAATAGACAGATCATCGAAGCAGAAAATCAATAAAGAAACAAGAGCATTGAATGACACACTGGACCAGATGGACCTCATAGATATATACAGAACATTCCACCCTAAAATAACAGAATACTCATTATTCTCCAGTGCACAAGGAACTTTCTCAAGATGAGACCACATACTGGATCACAAATTAGGACTCAACCGATACCAAAAGACTGAGATTATTCCCTGCATATTCTCAGACACAATGCTTTGAAACTGGAGCTTAATCACAAGGAAAAGTTCAGAAGGAACTCAAAAACCTAGAAGCTAAAGACCACCTTGCTTAAGAATGCTTGGATCAACCAGGAGATCAAAGAAGAACTGAAACAATTCATGGAAACCAATGAGAACGAAGACACTTCGGTCCAAAACCTACGGGATACAGCAAAGGCGGTCCTAAGGGGGAAATACATAGCCATCCAAGCCTCCCTCAAAAAAATTGAAAAATCCAGAACACACCAGCTGTCTCTACACCTTAAAGAACTGGAGAATCAACAACAAATCAAACCAACTCCACACATAAGAAGGGAAATCATTAAGATTGGAGCAGAGATCAATGAGGTAGAAACCAGAGATACAGTAGAACGCATCAATGAAACTAGAAGCTGGTTTTTTGAAAGAATCAATAAGATCGATACCATTGGCCACACTAATACAAAAGAAAAGAGAGAAAGCCCAAATTCATAAAATTATGAATGAAAAGGGAGAGATCACAACTAACACCGAGGAAGTGGAAACAATCATCAGAAGTTATTATCAACAGTTATATGCCAATAAACTAAGCAACCTAGATGAAATGGATGCATTCCTGGAAAACTATAAACTCCCAAAATTGAACCAGGAAGAAATTGACAACCTGAATAGACCGACATCTAGTAACAAGATTGAAGCAGTGATCAAAAACCTCCCAAAAAACAAGAGCCCAGGACCTGACGGGTTCCCTGGGGAATTCTACCAAACTTTCAAAGAAGAAATAACACCTATTCTCCTGAAGCTGTTTCAAAAAATTGAAGCAGAAGGAAAACTTCCAGACTCTTTCTATGAAACCAGCATTACCTTGATCCCCAAACCAGGCAAAGACCCTACGAGAAAGGAGAATTTCAGACCAATATCACTGATGAATATGGATGCTAAGATTCTCAACAAGATCCTAGCAAACAGGATCCAACAGCACATTAAAAAGATTATCCACCATGACCAGGTGGGATTCATCCCTGGGCTACCAGGATGGTTCAACATTCACAAATCAATCAATGTGATAGAACAAATCAATAAGAGAAGAGAGAAGAATGACATGGTCCTCTCAATTGATGCAGAAAAAACATTTGACAAAATCCAGCATCAGTTCCTGATTAAAACGCTTCAAAGTATAGGGATAGAGGGAACATTCCTGAACTTCATAAAACCTATCTATGAAAGACCCACAGCAAATATCATCCTCAATGGGAAAAAGCTTGCAGCCTTCCTTTGAGATCAGGAACACGACAAGGATGCCCACTCTCACCACTCTTGTTCAACATAGTATTAGAAGTCCTAGCAACAGCAATCAGACAACAAAGAGAAATAAAAGGTATCCAAATTGGCAAGGAAGAAGTCAAACTCTCTCTCTTCGCAGATGACATGATTCTTTATATGGAAAACCCAAAAGACTCCACCCCCAAACTGCTAGAATTCATACAACAATTCAGCAACGTGGCAGGATACAAAGTCAATGTACAGGAATCAGTGGCTTTCTTATACACTAACAATGAAAATACAGAAAGGGAAATTAGAGACTCGATTCCATTTACTATAGCACCAAGAACCATAAGATACCTGGGAATAAACCTAAGCAAAGAGGTAAAGGATCTGTACTTGAGGAACTACAGAACACTCATGAAAGAAATTGAAGAAGACACAAAAAGATGGAAGACCATTATTCCATGCTTTTGGATCGGAAGAATAAACATTGTTAAAATGTCTATACT
This sequence comes from Lontra canadensis, assembly GCF_010015895.1. Taxonomy (NCBI): domain Eukaryota; kingdom Metazoa; phylum Chordata; class Mammalia; order Carnivora; family Mustelidae; genus Lontra; species Lontra canadensis. Next base: position 219,520 of record NW_022631171.1, read on the forward strand.
GCCTAGAGGAATCTATACTTTTAATGCCATTCTGATAAAAATTCCACCAGTATTTTTCAAAGAGCTGGATCAAATAATCCTAAAATTTGTTTGGAATCAGAGGAGACCCCGAATCACTAAAGAAATATTGAAAAACAAAAATAAAACTGGGGGCATCATGTTACCTGATTTCAAGCTTTACTACAAAGCTGTGATCACCAAGACAGCGTGGTACTGGCATAAAAACAGACACATAGACCAGTGGAACAGAGTGGAGAGCCCAGATATGGACCCTCAACTCTATGGTCAAATAATCTTTGACAAAACAGAAAAAAATACACAGTGGAAAAAAGAGAGTCTCTTCAATAAATGGTGCTGGGATAACTGGACAGCTATATGTAGAAGAATGAAACTCGACCATTCTCTTACACTGTACACAAAAATAAACTCAAAATGGATAAAAGACCTCAATGTGAGACAGGAATCCATCAGAATCCTAGAGGAGAATATAGGCAGTCACCTCTTCAATATCAGCCACAGCAACTTCATTTAAGAGATATCTCCAAAGGCAAAGGAAACAAAAGTGAAAATGAACTTTTGGGACTTCATCAAAATCAGAAGCTTCTGCACAGCAAAGGAAACAGTCAGCAAAATAAAGAGGCATCCCACGGAATGGGAGAAGATATTTGCAAATGACAGTATAGACAAAAGGTTGATATCCAGGATCTATAAAAAACTCCTGAAACTCAACACACACAAAACAGACAATCATATCAAAAAATGGGCAGAATATATGAACAGACACTTCTCCAATGAAGACATACAAATGGCTATCAGACACATGAAAAAATGTTCATCATCACTAGCCATCAGGGAGATTCAAATTAAAACCACATTGAGATACCACCTTACACCGGTTAGAATGGACCAAATTAGCAAGACAGGAAACAACATGTGTTGGAGGGGATGTGGAGGAAGGGGAACCCTCTTCCACTGTTTTTGGGAATGCAAGTTGGTGCAGTCACTTTGGAGAACAGTGTGGAGATTCCTCAAGAAATTAAAAATAGAGCTTCCCTATGACCCTGCCATTGCACTACTGGGTATTTACCCCAAAGATACAGATGTAGTGAAAAGAAAGGTCATCTGTACCCCAATGTTTATAGCAGCAATGGCCATGGTCGCCAAACTGTGGAAAGAACCAAGATGCCGTTCAACCGATGAATGGATAAGGAAGATGTGGTCTATATACACTATGGAGTATTATGCCTCCATCAGAAAGGATGAATACCCAACTTTTGTAGCAACATGGACGGGACTGGAAGAGATTATGCTGAGTGAAATAAGTCAAGCAGAGAGAGTCAATTATCATATGCTTTCACTTATTTTGGGGGTATAACAAATAACATGGAGGACATGGGGAGTTGGAGAAGAGAAGGGAGCTGAGGGAAATCTGAGTGCGAGGTGAACCATGAGAGACTATGGACCCTGAAAAACAATCTGAGGGTTTTGAAGGGGCGGGGGGTGGGAGGTTGGGGGATCCAAGTGGTGGGTATTGTAGAGGGCACGGATTGCATGGAGCACTGGGTGTGGTGCAAAAACAATGAATACTGTTAAGCTGAAAATAAAATTAAAAAATAAAAAAAAAAGATGTGGTCCATATATACAATGGAATATTACTTCGTGATCAGAAAGGATGAATATCCACCATTTGCATAGACACAGATGGAACTGGAGAGGATTACATTAAGGGAAATAAGTCAAGCAGAGAAAGATAATTATCATATGGTCTCACTTATATGTGGAACATAAGGAATAACATGGAGGACATAGGAGAAGGAAGGGAAAAATAAGGGGGGCAGAATCCGAGGGGGAGAGGAACCATGAGAGACAATGGGCTCTGGGAAAGAAACTGAGGGTTTCAGAGGGGAGGGGGTCAGGGGAGAGGTGACCCTGGTGATGGGTATTAAGGAGGGCACATATTGCAATGAGCAGTGGGTGTTATACACAAATGATGAATCATGGAATACTACATCAAGAACTAATGAAGTAGTATTTGGTGACTAAAAAAAAAAATAAGGTGAAGCTATTATTAAAAAATAAGAATGTTATAAATTGAAAAAAAAATAAATGTAGGCCTTGGGATCTGATTATTAGCTTTTCCCTGAATCACAGTTGCTCTTCAGTGGTTATTAATCATTCAGTCGGAGATTATCCAGGGCTACTGCTTTTCCTCATTCATCCTCATCTATTTTAAAACAGTGCTAATTGTATCTGATAGGGTTGGGACGTAGTCCCTCAGTCAATCAATTTTGTGCTCTTTACTAGATTCGGTGAAGATTTTAATGGGAGGGAGCTTTTAAAAAGATAAAAATAATTTTTTTACAAGATTCTGTGATTTTTATCTGTCTCCATTGTTTCCTCTCATTAGTTAAAAACATATATATATATATATTATATATATATATAATATATATATTATACTAACATAGATTTATACCAATATATTATCAGAAATATGATTCTGGATAATATTATTGATTGATGTGCTTTATCTATGGCATAATCTGTGTCAGTAGTCACACATGGATTGCAATAAACAGTGCATGTCAGTGTAACTTATGTTACATTCTTTGAAATAAAATTAAGAAAAAAGAAAATTGTAGGTAGACATGGGTTAGAAATATAGGTTGGATTGCTAGAGAAAGCGATTTAAATACAACATGAAAGTGGTTCTGTTAGTTCAATAAAATTAAATTTTATCATATTATACAAAAGCAACTATAACAACTTTTTCTAGTTTTGCATAAGATTTTTTAAAAGAACTTGCATAGGATTACTAAAGATACCCATCATAAAATTGTCATTGTCAGTATCCTTAGAGGAGAAATAATTTCGAAAGTTACTTCTGTCTTGGACTTAAAAAAATACTAGAGAAATGTCCAAAAAGAAAAAAAGAAACATGAAAGTAAGAAAGAGATACGGAGAGAGAGAAAGAGAGATCTTATAGAGGATCATGTTTAAAAACATAGCCAGTGATGACAAAATCACCATACATAGATGGTTCTTAGCATCTAGGTGGCTAGAGACATAGTTTTGATTAGGGACATTTCTTCAGCAATTCTCCTCTCTTTAGCATCCTTTCTTTGCATGCTTAATGATTGCTCCCATGTTTTTTTTAAGATTTTATTTATTTATTAGAGAGCAAGAGAGAGAGTGAGAGAGAGCATCAGCAGGGCAGAGGGAAAAGAAGACTCCCCATTGAGCAGGGGACCTGATGCAGAGTTCAGTCCTGGGACTCCAGGATCATGACCAGAGTGGAAGGCAGTCGCCCCACCAACTGGGCCATCCAGGCACTCTTACTGCTACTCTTACTGCTAATCGCTTAAAAATACAAATAAACATCTTTTGACACTATTTGTCCTCTAGCTACCACCTTTTGAACCAAAACTATGAAATAGTTGCCTCCTTACTGTCTCCAATTCCTTTTCTTCCTTTCAAGCTGTATACCTTTTATTTCCTTTTCTTGTCTTGTTACATTAGCTAGAACCTCTGGTTTGATGTTGGAAGGGGTGTTGGGAGGAGACATCCTTTCCTTATTCCTGATCTGGGTGGGAAAATAATGAATTTCTCACCATTAAGTATGATGTTAACTGTAGATTTTCTCTTTTTTTTTTTTTTAAGATTTTATTTATTTGTTTGATGGACAGAGACCACAAGTAGGCAGAGAGCCAGGCAGAGAGAGAGAGAGAAGAGGAAGCAGGCTCCCCGCTGAGCAGAAAGCTCGATGTGGGGCTCTATCCCAGGACCCTGGGATCATGACCTTTGCTGAAGGCAGAGGCTTTAACCCACTGAGCCACCCAGGCACCCCAGCTATAGGTTTTTCATAGATATTCCTTATCAAGGTAAAGAAGATCCCCCTCTGTTCATACTTTACTAAGAACTCTTATCATGAATGGGTGTAGGATTCTGTTAAATGCTTTTTCTGCATCTATTGACACTAATATGATTTTTTTTTTCATTTTCAGCCTGTTGATGTGATATATTACATTGATTTTCCTCCCCCTTCCTTCCCCCTACTCCTTCTACCAGTCTTGTACACTTGGGATAAATCGCACTTAGTTATTGTGTACAATTCTTTTAATACATTGTTGGATTTGATTTGCTAATGTTTTGTTGAGGATTTTTGCATCCATGTTTATTCCAACCCCTTTTCTGCCATTGTGTCTCAAACTACTTGAAAATGCTTTGTTCCACCACTGCTCAGAGACTGTTTTATTCGTAGGCCCCAATAAGTGCAGTATGTGAAACCAATGTCCTTTCTCTGTCTCCACGCAGACTTGGACATAATTGGTTACCTCTGATCCTTGAAGATTTTTCTTTACTTGGGTTTCCTCCAGGATCTCATGTTCTTCTCTCTTGCATCTCCCCTGCTGAGCCTCCTCATTTCTCTCTGAACCTCTTCTATATCACACTTAGGCTCATGGTGTTAGATACCAGCAATATAGTATCTACTCCCAAATCTTTATTTTCAGCTCAGACCTGTCCTCTAAACTCTGATCATATATCTGGTGTTTTACGTGAAATCTTCAAAATATGCCCAAACCACAATATTGATTCTCCAAAATCTCCTGCATCTGGCAACTTGATTTTCCATTTGGCTTGGCCCCACATTCCAAGTTACCCTTGATTTTTTTTTTTTCCTCTTACACTTCAAATTCAATCATCAGGAAATTCTCTTGGCTCTACCTTCAAAATATCCAGAATCTGACTACTTCTCACTCCTCCACTGCTATGCCCAGGTCTAAGCCACCACCATCATCTATCTTACTTAGACTATTTTAATGTACAATTAACTCTTCTGTCTGCTTGCTCTCTTCCCCCTACTCCTTCCACCAGTCTATTGTCAACCAGAGTGTCACTTTATAGCTGAATTCAGGGCATGTTATCCTTCTGCTCAAACCCTCCAACATCATCTAATCTCAGGATAGAAGCTTCTTTGGTTTCACTCCTGCTACTTTCCTTATTTTGGTCACCTTGATGCTCTTGACCACTGGACATGTTTCACCTAAATGTCATGGCATCATTCCCATTCTGCTCCCTGTATTGCTTTTCCACCATATATCCTCAAGAAAATTATTCTCACTCAGTGCTTCTAAGCCTTTGTTCAGATGTGACCTTCATGACGAAACCTTCCAAGGCTGTCCTGTTTAAAGCCTCAGACTTTCTGACCTGTGTCACTGGCTGTTCCTCTTTCTTGCTTTATTTTTTTCTCCCAAGTATTTATCTTTTAATAGCATATTATTTTACTTATTTTTGTGTTTATTACCTGTTCTCCCACTAGATTGCAAGTTCCAATGGGGTAGAGATTTTTTACTTTTTTTTTTTTTTTCACTGCTCCATACCCCTGCCTAGAGCAGTCCTTGTCAACCAGCAGACACTAAAATGTTTGTTCAGTGGATGCATGAATGCAAGTTGGGGTCATATAAACCTTCTGAGAATCCTGCTAGTATAATTTGGGATAGGGATGGTGCTACTTTGGGATAAAGTTTATTGATTCATAAAATAAAGACAACAAGAACTCATGTTGTTTTGAGGAATAAGTTTTGTAATTGTTTATAAAGTGCATAGTAGTATACTTAGTAAGTTCTTCACATATTGTAGTTATGTGTGCTTTTAGATCATTTACCCACCTGTATCTTCTTTCAAAAATATTTTTTTCATATTCATGCAGAAAAATTTTAGCCAGTTTTTATTTATTTATTTATTTGAGAGAGAGAGAACACAAGAAAGGGGCGGGTCAGAGGGAGACACAGACTCCTTGCTGAGCAGGGAGTCTGAGGCTGAGCTAAATCCAGGGATTCTGGGAACATGACCTGAGCCAAAGGCAGACATTTAAACAACTGAGCCAGCCAGGTATTCCCATAATAGCTTTAGATTTAGAAAACAGGGATGCCTGTGTGGCTCAGTCGATTAAGCAGCTGCCTTCGGCTCAGCTCATAATCTCAGGGTCCAATATAGGGATCAAGCCCTACATCAAGCTCTCTGCTCAGCAGGACCTGTTTCTCCCTCTCCCTGTCACTCCACCTGCTTGTACTCTCTCTCTCTATCAAATAAATAAATAAAATCTTCAAAAACGTAAAAATAAATTACTAATAATTTTTGAAATGACAGACATACAATTAATTAATTAATAGCAGGTATTACATTAACATTTAATATTACTACTCATACCCATCTTGTTAAAATTTTAAAAGCAAACTTTACTGGGTCGCCTGAATGGCTCAGTTGGCTAAGTGTCTGACTCTTGATTTCAGCACAGGACATGATATCAAGTGAGAACAAGCCCCACACGTCAGGGTCCTCAGTAGAGAGTCTGCTGAAGATTCTCTCCATCTCCCTCTGACCCTCCCCCTATTCAGGCTCGTTCTCAGGCATGCTCTCTCTAAAATAAATAAATAAATATAAAAGCCCCCAATTTACTGCAAATAATACAGTGTTTAAAAGCACAGTGCTAGGGGCACCCGGGTGGATTAGTGGGTTAAAGCCTCTGCCTTCGGCTCAGGTCATGATCTCAGGGTCCTGGGATCAAGCCCCGCATCGGGCTCTCTGCTCAGCGGGGAGCCTGCTTCCCCCTCTCTCTCTGCCTGCCTCTCTGCCTACTTGTGATCTCTCTCTCTCTCTGTGTCAAATAAATAAATAAAAATCTTAAAAAAAATAAATTAAAAAAAAATAAAAGCACAGTGCTATAATAGTACATAACTGCCCAAGAATATTGCTCAAATTTAAAACAATCTGCTTCTTATTTCCACTCTTATATGATTTTGACAAAATTTTAAAGATATCTCACATGTGCCTGGTCTAAAATTAAGTGTATATTTCTTCTGAACTGCTTTTTCCTGTGTTCCATATCTCAACTGAGGCATCCCACAAAGCTGGGGTGCAGGTGACCACCTGGAGGAGATCTTCAACTTCTTTCTCTCTCTGCACTCTGACTATACTTGGTCAGGAAAAAAGATTGCTGTTTACAATCCAAGTATCTCATAAATCTATTCTTATTACCTTAGATTAATTTCAGTTGTTATTTCATATAACAACTAAATTGAAGATAAGCTTGTCATTGAACCTCTGCCTTTGGCCCCTATTGATCTATACTCCATCTAGTTACTGGAGGGATGTGTCTGTTTCAGGCTAGTTGGATCTCAGTGGCCTCTATGCTCAAGTCCAAATACCTTTGCATGGCATATACCATCCAATGTTCAATCCGCTTGGGGCTGGAGTCCTGTTAGATGAGCAGCTGAAGGGGTCATCTGTCTGGCCATCCAGTAGAACATGCAACTCTTGATCTTGGGGTTGTGGGTTGGAGCCCCATGTTGGTTGTAGAAATTACTTAAGAATAAAATGTATTTAAAAAAAATGTAAGGAGCTCAGGGAAGGAGTCTTAGCCAATGTACAGAAGTCTCCCCAGGCCATCTCAGAGTGTGCCATGTTTTTAGTACAAAGCAATCCTCCTCAAAGGAGAAACTACCTGGAAAAGAGCTGGGTTGGAAGTGGGTATGACCACACAGGAAAAGTGAGACACCAAAGCCAGAACAATATGAAAGAAATTATAAAAGAGAGTGCTATGAAGCAGGAGGCAAGAAGGAGAGATTCTTCTTTTTATATACTTTGTATTTTATTTAAAATTAATAAAATGATAAACAGTTTTAGGTAAACAACCATTCAGTACATTTAACTGGATAATATAAAAATGTACACACTAGCACGTAGGTCCTTAACCAAAATTGAACATTTCAGTCTATTTAGAGTCTTCTGGAATTCCAAGATTTTTTAAAAATCAGTTTTATTTTCTTCAAATTCTCTTTTGGCCCAAGATTTTATTGCAAATACATTATCACGCCATCTGTCAGCAGCTTCTTTGGTTACTTTATTTGCTTGGCCTATTTCCTCTATAACTTCTAGGTCACATTCTTTGTATTTTTCTACTTCTGCCTTTAGCTGTTCCCTTTGGTCTCAAAGTTGAAAAAACTCTTTTGCTAGTATGGTTGGTTCATGTCAACTAATTTTAGTTTCTGCTTTTTGGTAGGTCTGCATGCTTTTGGCTTTTCTCCTGTAACTGAGATTCCAGAACCTCCTACCTACATTTCCTCACATGAAGAATTTTACTTGGAAAAGCCCAACAATCAGAGGTTCCAGTCCTTTCTCAGCTAACCACACCAACATTGACTAAGCTTGGAAGGACTTCTTTTACTGACAGAGCAGTAATGTGTTTCTTTTGGGGAAAAATCTTCTCCATGTCTTTAATTGAAGTACTTTTTTTATCTCAAAAAATATTTCCATCATGCAGGCTCTCTTTTCATCTGCCCTCAGTCCTTTTTCCTTTGACAGGATTTAACCTATCATGGCATGCAAGTAAGAGTGCGGTGTTTCCCAAATAAAGCGACTAACTCCTTATTAACCAGTAGCGGAAGCACAGAAGGGCAAGGGTTCCCGCCCTTTAGTGAGAAACCATTGGATATTCACAGAAATCATCTAATTAGCATAAAGTGAAGAATTGTTAAGTTACTTTTGAGGTTGTGAGCAATTCGGAAATGTGCACATATTATAATACATAAAACCACTTCTTTGTCAAAGATCAAGAGAATCTTTAGGGATCTCCGGCGTTCCACAACGGCTGCTCACCAGCTGGCTGACACCTTCTTTCCTGGGTCCTGATAAGGGGCTGCACTTTTAGTGGCCCTAATCTAGGAGCCTGGGGCACTGGCCCCAAAGTGCCTCTAGGTCGTTTTGAGGCTGTGCAATGCTCGGTCACGTTCTCGAAAGCTCAGCTTGTTCAACGGAACCTCCTGCCCTGGAGGGTGTCGGGGAGACCTTGGGGTCAGAATGGAGGGAGTTAGCGGGTCCCCACGCTCCCCTACCGCAGCCCAGGGACACTGAAAAGGAAACGACACTAGGGTCCCATGAAATTTTTCTATTTGGAGGAATTTGTTGGTTTGTGGTGAGAAAAAGAAATGCATTGGAATCATGTTCACCGTCTTTTCCCACGCAAGTGGGGTCAGTGTTCTCCCCCAGGCTGGGTGGGCACCACCCTTCCAGCGCTACTTGGGAACACCAAACCCATCGTGCTCATACCTCTGCCTTTTTGGGAGCTGCTCCCTCTGCTTGGAAAGCTATACTCAAGGTACTCGCGGAATTACCTCCTACAGACCAAAGCTCAAAGCTAGCATTTTCAGAGAAGGGCTCTCTATACCTCCCCCACAGACCTTTATTTTCCAAGAAGAATAAAGCACCTGTTCTTACACCAGTCACAACTTTGTAATATTGCTACTACTTGAGTTACCACTTTGCAGGTAGCTTTCTAATTGTTGACAACCTTACTCCATTATCAGCCAGATCCCTTTCCATTTGCTTGCACAATGTCTGGTATATATCAAACTCTTAAAATGTTTTCAGTGCTTAAAAAGTCAAATATTATCTTAATTCTTTCCCCATGAAGTCATGGTAGAAAGAGAAGAAAATCATCACCTCTAAAGGATACTGTTAAAAACATAGAAGTTGATTTTTTACTAAAAGAAGATTTTAAATAGTTCACATTCTTTTCCATACTTTTTGGTGTTTCATTTGTTTTATGATTTTGAATGTTAAAGTGATATGAAGCAATCAGCCTAAAGAGATCAGAATTTTATATTGACAAAATGACATAATAAGATTCAGTTTAATGAATATGTAACATCTACTGGATCTAAAACTCTAATCATTGGGAATGGGAATAGCGATGGCTGTTGAATGTAAGGTGGCACTCTGGTTAAAATTTGATTTCAAGGGATTTTGAGATTATGATGAGTGGAATTTTTATCCTTCCAGTCAACAATTTAAAATTTCCAGCTGCTGTAGAATTGGAAGAAATGGCAACTTCTTCATCCCTCTGCTTCTTTTTCTTGAATTTGTCCCTTAGCCATCTGGGCATAAAGCAAGTTCTTAGAGCCAGCTGTCCAGTAAGATGACATATCAGAATCTGTGTTCTAGTAATAATAGAAATATTTGTGTCTGATGAAGCCAGGGGAACTTTATTGCAGATTCTGCTGTCTTTTATGGGTGCAAATGTTTCTGGTTTCATAGGTGTGATGTTTATTTAATTTTGAATAACTTAGATTTTGCAAAATGTGGTGTTGCCTTATTGCACCAAGGGAAATATAACAGAGGAAATGGAGACAAGTCTTCTCCTAGGGCTCCCAGGGTTCTTGGACTTAAAATTAGACTTGCTGGCGAGTTTTCTTTTTCTCTTTCTTTCTTTTTCTTTCTTTCTTTCTTTTTTTTTTTTTTTTTTGAAAATGTACCCTCTGAAAATAGAAGTGGTATTTTAAGTCTTCTCAAAAATATGTACCCCATATATAAAGTCTATGAGATTCCTGCATAAATGATCTCAAAACATACTGTCTACATTCTACTGTTTAAAAAATTGTGTAATGTATTAAAACATCACTTTGTGTACCATCTATGAATGCTCCCCTACCTATCAAAGTGGTATTCTTTTTTCTTTCTTTTTTTTAAAGATTTTATTTATTCATTTGACAGAGAGAGAGAGAGATCACAAGTAGTCAGAGAGACAGGCAGAGAGAGAGGGGGAAATAGACTCCCCACCGAGCAGAGAGCCCAACACGGGGCTCAATCCCAGGACCCCAAGATCATGACCTGAGCCGAAGGCAGAGGCCCAACCCACTGAGCCACCTGGGCACCCCTCTTTTCCTTTTTAATTATGAAAAAAATAAATGTCTGCTCTAACATCTCTAATAACATGAAAGCATATGGAAAAAATCTATATTCTATATACCTTTTAACTTCTTTCTCCCCTCTCATTCCAGAGCTCTAGAAGCCGCCTCTATTTTCAGTCGGGTGTACATCTTCCTAAAATCCTTACAATGTGTATTATTTTCCTAGTACTTCCATAACAAATACCACAGACAGGGGGAATTAAAAAACAATTTATTGTCTTATAGTTACAGAGGCTAGATGTCCAAGATCAAACAGTTGGCAGGGCCAGTTTCTCTGGAAGCCTCACTCCTGGCTTGCAGATGGCCACTTTCTTGCTGTGTCCTCATATAATCTTTTCTCCCCCGGGTCTCTTTGTGTGTCCAAATTTCCTCTTCTTATAAGAACACAAGTCAGATTGGATTAGGGCCCACACTAACAGGCTCATTTTACCTCAATTCCTCTTAAAAGGCTCTATCTCCAAACACAGTCACATTCTGATGTATGGCAGTTAAGATTTCCACATTTGAATTTTTTTTTGGGGGGGGAAGAAATTCAGTCCATAACCCCATGTATGGATGCAGTATCTATTTCTAGCTTAGGAAGGAGTACAGTACATATATTTTTGTGATTTTTCACTTAACAATATAACAAGATCATTCCATGTTGATAGTTGTTCTCTTCATAGACTACAAATTTCCCTGGTGTAGGTAATCCATAACATTTAACTATCACATTGTCAGTGGATATTTAGCTCCCAGTTAGTTGCTATCATATACACTTCAGTATTGGATATCTTTGTAAAGGCATCTTTTTTTTTTTTTTTTTCATATGTATGGTTAGTTCTTTAGGGATAGAGTGATAGGATTGGAAATTATGGGTCAAAGTGTAGACCAATTATATGTTTTAAAATATTTGGGGCACCTAGGTGGCTCAGTGAGTTAAGCCTCTGCCTTCGGCTCAGGTCATGGTCTCAGGGTCCTGGGATCAAGCCCCACATCATGCGCTCTGCTCAGCAGGGAGCCTGCTTCCCCCTCTCTCTCTGCCTGCCTCTCTGCCTACTTGTGATCTCTCTCTCTGTCAAATAAATAAATAAAATCTTTAAAAAAAAATAAAATAAAATATTGCAAATCATGGTTCCAAGAGGTTCAATTTATATTCACAAGAAGAGAACTTGAGAGTGACTGTCAATCTCAACACTCACCAACTTTGAATATTATCAATATTTTTTAAAATTTTATATATATGATGGACAAACTTACTGTTTTAATATGAATTTCTTTTATAACTGAAAAAGTTGAACATCTTTTAATATGTTTCATATGTAATTTTGTAATCTTGTGAAATGTCCTTTTATATCAGATGTCCATTTTTCTATAGGGTTGTTGGTGTTTTTCTCATTTATAATAGTTCTTCATATGTGATGGCTATCCTTCATTTGTTAATAGATTTTAAAATACTTCTTTCAGATATGACTTGTGTTTTATTTTGTTTGTAGGTTATTTTGACCTAAAGAGGTTTTACATTTTTATGTGATCAAATCTGTACATGTTTTCCATTTAAAAGTTTGTATATTTTTTCTGAATGCCATTTCTATTAATAAGCATGGCACTTTTCCTATATTTTCTTTGGTATGAATTAATTAAATGTATTTATTTATTTATTTAATCACAGAAGTCCTTGTTTTAAACTATACAGAAGCACTTAGTGAAATATGAAGGTCTATTTTACTTTTCCATCTCTTACCTATACACCCACCTCTACTTCCCCTACCTGGACAACCAGCATTTATTGCTTAGTACTTAGCATCCTAGCTCCTTCACTATGAACTTATATATATCTGTATCTCTCATTAATAAAAAAATAAGTAAGATCAAGATTTATGTCTGCTTATTTCACTTACTTTTTCCATGCAGCAGTGTGTCTCCAAAACTTTAAATGTCAGGACAAATAAGTCTACCTTATTCTTTTTAGTGTCTTGGAAACTTTAAATGTCAGTACAAATAAATGTACCTTACTCTTTTGTGGCTGAATGTGTTACAATATACTTTTTAACTACTTCTACAGTGATAAACATGCAGTCCTTTTCAAATTGTTTTGCCATTATCACAATTTCAGAAAGTAGAATGTTAGTTTTGGCTATTAATGTTTAGATTTTAGTCTAGCTGTTATTTATGTTTTTAGAAAACATGAGATAAGACTGATATATATATATATATATTTAATATTTTATTTATTTATTTGACAGAGAGAAAACACAAGCAAGGCAGAGTAGCAGGCAGAGGGAAAGGGAGAAGCATACTCCCCTCTGAACAGAGAGCATGACATGGGGCTCAATTCCAGGACCCCGGGATCATTACCTGAGCCAAAGGTAGACGCTTTATGGACTGAGCCACCCAGGCACCCCTGTTAGTCAGCCGTCTTTTCTTTATCCATTTGAAATGCTACTTCATTGTGTTTTAAAAATATTATGCCTAATTCTGCTTCTTGAATTACTTTTACCATTTTCCTATTGCTATTCCAAGACAACACAGTTTTAATTATTGAATAATTATACAATGTTTGGTTGTCTGCTACAGCAAGTTAATCTATATTACAATTTTTCCCTCTATGAGTGTTTAGGTAGTTCTTTCCACTTGATTTCCTTAATGAGCTAGAAAAAGCTTGTCAAAATATGCATTTTTTGGAGGCTCTGATTTAGATTGATTGATTTGGCAAATATTGACTTTTTTTTTTTTTTTTTAAGATTTCATTTATTTGTCAGAGAGAGAGAGTACACACAAGCAGGCAGAGAGGCAGGCAGAGAGATAGGAGGAAGCAGGCTCCCTGCCAAGCAAAGAGCCTAATGCGGGACTCCATCCCAGGACCCCAGGGTCATGACCTGAGCTGAGGGCAGCAGCTTAACCAACTGAGCCACCCAGGCGTCCCAGCAAGTATTGACTGTTTTAAAGTATTGAAACTCTTAGAGTAACAATGGTTATGTCTATATTTTTTGTGGTTTTCTGTTCTGTTCTTCAGTAAAGGTTTCTTTATAATGGAATTGCATGTTTGTTTGTTTTTTTTTAAATACATTCCTAGGTGCAGTATTGTTTTTGTATTGTAAGTGGGATTCTTTCTTACTACATTTTATGGTTGGTTATTGCAGTTATATAGGAACATTATTGTTTTCTTTAGTTGTTTATCTTGCATCTCATTAAGAACTAACCCTGTACTTAAGTGTTTACAAATGTAATGCCAACAAAAGCCAATAGTTAAATTAGAACTTTTAAGGATAATTAAAGGCACAATTATGTTTTATTTAATTAATTTATTTTTTAAAAAGATTTTATTTATTTATTTGACAGACAGAGATCACAAATAGGCAGAGAGGCAGGCAGAGGGAGAGGAGGAAGCAGGCCCCCCTGCTGAGCAGAGAGCCCGATATGGAGCTCCCTCCCAGGACCCTGGATCATGACCTGAGCTGAAGGCAGAGGCTTAACCTACTGAGCCACCCAGGTACCCCCAGTTGGGTGTTTAATATATAAATTACTTTCAGAGCTCTCAAAGGTTTAAGGAAGTTTATCATGGTCATACAAGGCTTACCGGAGGCGCAACTTGATCCAATCCTTCAAGAAGATGCATCTGGGGGCGCCTGGGTGGCTTAGTGGGTTAAGCCTCTGCCTTCGGCTTAGGTCATGATTTCACGGTCCTGGGATGGAGCCCTGTGTCGGGCTTTCTGCTCGTTGGGGAGCCTCATCCGCACCCTCCCCCACCCCCCTGCCTGCCTCTCTGCCTACTTGTGATCTCTGTCTGTCAAGTAAATAAATAAAATATTAAAAAAAAAGATCCAGCTGTCTAATCAAAGGGTTATAGTGAAAAATGGCAGAGAAACGAGACTGAATATGATACATACTTAAAAAATGATTAGAATTTCTTGACAGATCAGAAGATGAAGTCTAAAACCAAGCAATAACAATGAACCAAAAGAAAAGGTGGGGGTTATTATGGAAGCTCCTCAAAGCTCCACAAAGTGAGTATTTAGGATTTAACTCAATAAATAAAGGGCATCAGTTTGGGGTCAGAGAAGGGACATTCAGGACATAGGAGTTGTGTAATTTTTTTGGCATACTGGATGGAATTTCGAATCAAGGTAGCCCAGTAAAAGACTATTTCAGTAATGTAATATCACAGAGAAAAGGGCCTAAAACAATGCGGTAAATAAGTAATTTCCAAAGAAGACACAAATAGGATTTAAAAAGGTTAAATAAGAAAGAAAAGCACAATATTTACAAATTGTTATCCTAGTAGAAAGGAATAACAGTGATATGATTACCAGAAGTGGGTGGGAAGCTGTTCTAATGAAGGACAAACAAATTGTGTATTAGAATATGTTTAAATAAATTTTGAAATAGAAAAACACGTTTGGTATGAAACAGAATCTTGGTGATTGGTGCACTGAAATAATTCTACAGCATAGCACACTTCTGTTCTTCGAGCAACTCACCATTTCCCAATCTATTTTTGGTTCATGGTGTAGTAAGACTTAATCTTTCTGGGGTTCCTTTTGATGTGGTTAAAGGTGTTCTGTTTTTGCTTTTGTTTTAGTCAAAAGTTATGAAACCAGTGAGAAATCATTAATTGCAATGGGTTTACAGAAAATATGACTTTCTAAAAAGTACAGCTCTGTTCACGTTGAGCCCTTTATAAAGGGTATTTTGATGTTCCATAAAGGGTAAAGATATTAGATTTCTTTTTAAGCTTAAAGGTCACATGTATGGGAGATAGGAGGGAAAATGAGCAATGCTTTCAAGAACACTGCAAAGGAATTATTTCTGTTGATGTATAGTACAGATTTTTGAACCATAGAAAGTCACAAAATGCAAATTATGACATTTCTACATATAATAATTTGTTTATATAATCAATAATTATTGACTATTAAATATTACAAGCAATAGGAACATTTCAGTTTCATAAAAATATGCCCAAGAAATCTCAAAAGTAAGTGGGAAATATTTGGTTAACAAAAATAAATTTCTGGAATTCCAGAGTGCAGCATTATAAGGGCCAACCAGAAAATAGCATTTCAAGGATACAGAGATTTCTAGTAGGAACTCAATTTATTTGATAGTTAATTCTAATTACCTATTGACAAAAATAGTTTAAAAATATAGAAAGTTTGGATTGAAAGCTGCCATCAGGTTTTTGGACTTTTTGTTTTATGTGCAGTTCTACCAGTTTTAACACATATAGATTCATGTAGCCACTACCACAAGCAATATATAGACTAATTCTATCACTAAAAGAGTCCCTCATGCTGCCCCTTTGTCATTATTTCCTTCCTAGACCACTAATCATTGGCAACAATTTATCTGTCCTCTGTTACTATGGTTTTGTGTTTTTGAGAATATGCATGTTACAGTATATAGTACAGTTACAGTATGTAACTTTTGAGACTGGCTTCTTTCACACAGCATAATGGCTTTAAGATTCATCTAGGTTGTTGTGTATATTCATAGTTCATTCCTTTTCATTGCTGCAGTGTTGTTTCATTGTATTTAGACCTCCTTGTTTATCCATTCCTCCACTGAAGGACATTTGGATTGTTTTCAGTTTTGGGCAATTATGGAAAGAACAGCTATAAACATTTATTTGAAGGTATTCATGTGAGTATAATTTCTTAAAGATTATATTTATTTATTTTATATTAGAGAGAGAGAGACAGAGAGAGAGAGTGTGGGGGAGGGGAAGATGCAGAGGGAGAGAGAAAATCTCAAGCAGACTCGGTGCTGAGTGTAAGCCACACAGGTGGCTGGATTTCACAACCCTTTGATCATGACATGAGCCAAAAGCAAGAGTCAGTCCGGTAACCAACTGAGGCACATAGGGCCCCTTTGTGAATATAAATTTTGATTACTACAAGGCAAATACCTAGGAGTGGGATTATTGGGTCATATGGTAAAATGTAGGTTCAACTTATTAGGAAACCGCTACATTATTTTTTATAGTGGCTGTGAGATTTTGCATTACCACCAGTGGTGTAGGAGAGTTTCAGTTGTTTCCCATCCTTTTAGCTTCTGGTATGGGCACTCATTTTAGCTATTTTAACTGGTGTGAATCTTACTGTGGTTCTAATTCTCATTTCGCTCAAGGTTAATAATGTTGAACATCTTTTCTGCAGGCTTATTTGTCATCTTTATATCCCCTTTGGTGAAGTGTACATGTAAGCTTTTATCTGTTTTTAAATTTGGTTGTTTTCTTAATATAGAGATAGGATTTTTTTTTTTTTTTTTGGTATAGTATGAACACAAGTTGTTTGTACAAGCCAATATTTTCTCCTGGTGCATAAGTTGCCTTTTCAATCTCTTAACAATGTCCTCAGTTCAAATGATTTTAATCTCTTAACAATGTCTTCAGTTCAAAACTTTAATATTATTTAATCAATAGAACTTTTTTATTTTATGGACTGTACTTCTAGTATCATGTGTACTCTAGGTCAAAAAGATTTCCTCCATTTTTTTGGGTAAAACTTTATATTTTATGTTTTATATAAAAATTAAGTCTACAACCCTTTTTGAGCTGATTTATCTATAAGCTGTGACATTTAGTTCAAGTTTTACATTTTTTTCCCAGGAATTGGTTCATGTATCTAAGTTGTTGAATTTATATGTGTGGACTTATCAAAACATTCTCTCCTCCTCCCAGTAAGGTCTGTGGAGTCCCTCTCACTTCTCACCTGCCTCTCTCCCATCTCCCCTCCCATTCCCTTCCTACTCTCCTCCCATCTCTCTTCCAACCCCCCACACACTCCGTTTCGTGTCCCCTTCCACACCCTTTCACCTTCTCTCCCCCGCCTTTTATTCTTGATATTGATACTTGTGTCTTTCCTTTTTTTTTTTTGTCTTGTTTGAGGTTTACCAAATTTATGATTGTTTCAAAGAATAGTTCTTGGTTTCATTTATTATCTTGTTTTGGTTTTCCATTTTATTGGTTTCTGCTCTTTAAAAAAAAAAAAAAAACTTCCTCTTCTTGTTTCTTTGCTTCTTTTCCCTACTGCCTTAACATGGAAATATAGACTATTGGTCTGAGACTTTTCTTTTTCTAGTTCAAGTACTTAATGCTCTAACTCTCCCTCTAAGCATTGCTTAACTCTATCCCATAAATGTTTATGTGCCATACTTTTATGTTTGTGCAGTCCAAAATGTTTACTAATATCCTTTGCAATCTTTGACCCACAAATTACTCAGAAGTGTGCTAATTTACAAGTGTTTGGAGATTTTTCTGTTATCTTGCTATTGATTTGTAGTTTAACTCCATTATTGTCAAATAACATTCTTTGTATAATTTTAATTGTTTTAAATTTGTTAGAGTTTGTTTAAAATGTAAGATGCAGTCTATTCTGTTGAATGTTTCAAGTATACTGGAAAGAACATATTTTTCCAGTTAGGTGCAGTGTTCTATACATACCAGTTACATTCAGATGACTGATTGTCCAGTTCTTTTTTTAACCATTCTGCATCCATTTTCTCTCTACTTGTTCTATTACCAAGAGAGTGTTAAAGTTTACAACTATAATTGTGAATTTCTCTATTTCTTTCAGTTCTATTTTTTCATTATGATAAAATATGCATAAGGTTTATCATTTTGACCATTTTTAGATGTACAATTTAGTGGCATTAAGTACTTTGACATTGTGTGCAAATATCTCCACTATTTCCAAAACTTTTTCATCATCCCAAATGGAAACTCTAAACTTCAAACAATAACTTCCCATTCTTTCCTCTCCCTAACCCTTGTAACCTCTATTCTACTTTCTGTCTCCATGATTTTCCCATTATAGGTACCCCCTAGAAGGAAAATCACAAAATATATGTCCTCGTCTTTGTTTTGGGCTTCCTTGAGCTTAGGCCAGGGCACAGTGGAGGAAAAATGGGACACTCATTACTGGTTTGCAGTAGAAGGGTCAGGGTGGATGTGCGTATTCTGTATAATTTATAACTAGGAACTTTTCCTTTCCATGTGATTGTTTTACCCCCGCCTGTTTAGAAAACCATATGATGGAAAAGGTTTTCAAGAAAACATTTATAAATTAAAAACTAAATTTGTTCTTAAAACACTTTTATCTATATAGGTGATGTATTAATAATTCTCCTTGCAATAATTAATTAACATAGTTAAATCTAAAAGTTTCCTTTAATCAAAGTGTCTTGTCTCAGGGTTCCTCCCCCCTTTCCTGGAGGTTACTGCTCTAAACAGTCCCCCACCCCCAACGCTATGTCTTAGAGGTCTGGCCATATTTATCCCTATGGAGGGATTCACTGTATTTTATGGTTTTTATTTATCTCAGTTTATTGGGCCATCCTCCTGTTCAGATACCTAGATTTTTAAAATAAAGAACAGGGGCACCTGGGTGGCTCAGTGGGTTAAAGCCTCTGCCTTCGGCTCAGGTCATGATCCCAGGATCCTGGGATCGAACCCTGCATCCAGTTCTCTGCTCAGCGGGGAGCCTGCTTCCTCCTCTCTCTCTGCTTGCCTCTCTGCCTACTTGTGATCTCTGTCTGTCAAATAAATAAATAAAATCTTTAAAATAAAATAAAGAACATATTTGCTTAGAAAGAATATTAGCATATGTGTTATAAATGATCCTTGCAGCCTCATGTAATCTGGTCCTCTGAGTTTTCATGGTGTTTGCTGAAATTCTTAATTTGATTGCTAACAGCTCACATTTTTTTGTTTCTCAGTATCAAACCATAGCCTTAACACTTTTAAGCCAAGTGTCAAGTCTCTTTGCTCAAAAGCAATGTGCTAAATTGAATGCCAGTGGAAATCAATCACCTTTAATTGAATTCCAATAGCTTTCCCAAGAGTATAATTAAAATAATTGGCTCAATCCACAGCCACAAAAACTCAATCCAGAATAATGTAGCTTCCCCCATAATGCTATAATAGGATTTGATTTCTGTACAAACTGGATTTTTGCCAGAGTATAAATCCTCATCTAATATCATTATTTATTTATTTGGTCATAACATTTTCCTCTGCATCTTGGATTGTTGAGAATTGCATTTTACTTGAGTTACAATGTTGATGGTCTCTAGAAATCCATACATGGAGTACCCAGTACCTATAGAGTTTTGATGGCACATGGTGGCTTGAATCATGAGGTCATCTCTAGCCTGTTTCCAAAGTCCATTGAATTGACAATAAAGGAATAGAAAAGAGACAACCCACAAGAAGAAAGAAAAGACAAGAGGCAAATAACACACCTGAGAAGTCAAAAATATTTGGAAGAGCAAATGAAGGAATGGTAACTACATTGCAGCTGAGAGCCACAAAGGAGGAGTGTATGGACAGGAAAAAAGCGTGGGCTTACTATGTCACAGAATCCCTGAAGATTTTGAGAGATGTGAATATAGTGGGAGAGCAGGCAGGACTGTGTTTGTTTTTTTTTTTTTTAACTTGAGAAAATTTATTGGAAGGATACCAGGAGCTTGCAGATTGACTGAACAAGAATGGACAGGAATGGAGGTGCCTGGGTGGCTCAGTTGCTTAAGCATCCGCCTTCACCTCAGGTCACAACAACAGGGTCCTGGGATTGAGCCTCAGGTCAGGTTCCTTGCTCACAGAGGAGCTTGCTTCTCCCTCTCCCTCTGCCCGTCCCCCTGCTCGTGTTCTCTTGCTCTACCTCTCAAATATATAAATAAAATCTTTTTTTTTTTTTTTTTTAAGAATGGACAGGAATGAATGGAGGCATCTCCAGAGAGCTGGAAAATAGGACTTATAGAAAATCTTTTATAGCAGAAAAGTGTGGCCAGAATGTCACCACCACATTCAATCATGAAAATGCCTCTCTATATCATGCACCCTCAAGGACAGGGCATGTGATTGGCTGTTTAACTCATGTCTCTCCTCCCTGGATGTACTAGGGAGGGAAGAAGGAAGGTAGCTATTCTGCTTCCATAGTGGGAAACAGGCACCTGATTTGCTTTGCCATGCAGGTGACAAGTGGATAAGTAATTTCCCAAAAGAAAATCATTAAGCTGCTCAAAGTGATGTTAATTAGGATGATGCCAGCTGCTCATCTTTTAAATGAGCATAACACTTCCCCACTTAAGTCTCCTTCTTTTTTTTTTTTTAGATTTTTATTTATTTATTTTGAGAGAGAGAGAGTGAGAGAGAGCATGAGAGGGGAGGTCAGAGGGAGAAGCAGACTCCCCATGGGGCTGGGAGCCCAATGTGGGACTTGATCCCAGGACTCTGGGACCATGACCTGAGCCGAAGGCAGTTGCTTAACCAACTGAGCCACCCAGGCGCCCCCTTAAGTCTCTTTCTTAAACTCATGTAGACAGACTCCTATCTTCTCCCATTCCTCCTCCTCTACAGAACGCTGTGGGTTCATTCTCCAGAAATATTGAACGAGGGAGGCTCTAGACAAGGACACCAAACACTGCTGAGGGGCAGTGAGGTGCAGTACTAAAAGTTGAGAAGGGAAAGCTTAAATGTTAAATAAGGAATATTCTCCAGCCCTCTCTCCTGCTCTTCTAGAGCATCAGCAACCAGGTTAATACTCTATGAGCATGAGATTGGACAACGGCTTTCTGGAGAAAATCAGTGTCACCCCAAAATGCTTGATAGATTCTGACAATTGGGGATCTCCCACTTAAATGACAAGTTATTCTAAATGAGGCTTGGGAATTTATGTGTATGCCCAAACACTTAGACACTCCAACAATCTTTATTAGTGCTTGTTCCTAGATATCAAAAACCACAAAGAATTCCATTTGAGGAAAATCACCAACATGAAAGAAGAGAACTTCCAATACAAACATCAAGAAAAAGCAATGTCTGCAATGCAGGAGCAGAGGAAAACTTCAAAAAACCCATATAATGTGCTCTGGGAGATTAAATATTAAATGCATAAAAAAGAACAGGGGTATGAACAGAAGAAGGAGTTCTTAAAACAATTAAATATGATAGAGGTGCCTGGGTGATCAGTCATTAAGTGTCTGCCTTCAGCTCAGGTCATGGTTCTGGGGTCCTGGGATTGAGCCCTGCATCAGGCTCCCTGCTCAGTGGTGAGCCTGCTTCTCCCTCTTCTTCTCCCCCTCCTTACCAGTTGTGCTCTCTCTCTCTCTTTCAAATAAATATAATCCTTAAAAAAATAAAGGAAATCAACAAGTAAGTCAAACTGGGGACCTGGGTGTGTGTAGGAGTCCTGAACCCAGAAAAATTGAGTTTCTCTACCCTTTAATCCTTGACTTCCAGCTGCTCTGGGATCTGGGCTGCTTGGCCAGACAGCATCCCTCACTGTGCCAGTTCAGCATGCAGAGCGGGTCAAGGAAGTCATTTATACTTGATTTAGATATACTTGGCTCTGCGGAGTAAGTGGGAGATTATGGGAAACATACAGAAGAAGATATCTATAAAGGGTGAGAGCAGAGAAAGAGATGCTTGGACCAAAGGAGATGGAAGTAGTTAACTATGAATTCATAATACAGCTTCAAGGGATGCCTGAGTGGTTCAGTGCATTAAGCCTCTGCCTTCAGCTCAGGTCATAATCTCAGGGTCCCGGGATTGAGTCCCGCATTGGGCTGTCTGCTGGGTGGGGAGCCTGCTTCCCTTCTCTCTCTGCCTGTCTCTCTGCCTACTTGTGATCTCTCTCTCTGTGTCAAATAAATAAATAAATAAAATATTTAAAAAAAAGAATACAGCTTCAAATGGCTATTCTCCTTATCATCACACTAGCCTTTTGGCTATTGATAAATACAACCATAACACTGGAGGAAATTTCAACATTCACTGCTACCTAAGTAGGGCTAGTAAGTAGTCAAGGAATAGCACTTATGTTCACAAGAAAGTGGTGGGAGTAGGTACGCTTGTGTGCATGTGTACACCCAGGGGAACCAACAAGGAAGCAACAAAACAGAATCACACTGAAGAGAAGCATGGCAGGTTTTTGTTCCCAGATCTGAATTTGGGGAGTAAGTATAGCATCTAGGAGGAAGCCTTCAAGACCAGAGAGGCCCTATAGTCCCTCTGCTTCTTTGGAGAGGCTGAATCCCTAGCAGTCCAGCTGCCTTCTTTCTCCATTCCTGCCTCACTGGTGGGCAAGTGCTGTGGAAGAAACACTCAGTCAACCCAAGTAGAGCCACTAAAAATTGTCCTCCTATATTTGATGAACCTTCAATGCATTCTGTTTCCCTATTCGGCATTCTCTCTTGCAGCTTCATAAGGGCTATTTTAGATTTCCTACATTCTCTGATACCGCCTTTTTTTCTTAGTATTGGGAAATAAGTCCACTTTCTAGTTTATGAAGAAAAGTGGAAACATAAGCTTTTATTTTCCCAAAGCTTCTATTGCCATCTGTGTATTGGTGATTCTAAGTCTCTAACTCTATCCTAAATGTGTCTCCTGAACCTGAGTTCTGTAGATGCTTCGAGCTCAACTGAACTTATTCTCCTTGCCACCACTTGTGATCAGCATCCTATACATAGTACTCAAGCTAGGATCCTAGGGAGGGATCATTTTTAATATCTGTCTTTTAAACCATGTTCCCTCCCCTTCATTGCCATATATCCCATTGGACCAATCACCAGGTATAATCAGTTCTGCTTTCTTACTATTTCTCTCCGGCTATTCTGTCCCCTGGATGACTCTGGCCAAGTCTCTCCCAGGCTGCCTCTACAGGGCTTTTATTAAAGTAGAATTCTGTTCCCTTTTTGGTCTTATGTAGATTCTGGATTTGGCTCTTCTATTGCACTCAGGAAAGTCTGAAGTCCCATAACTTTAGTGTTCAGGGATCTTGTGGTCCAACACTGCTCACCTCACCAGAAACCTCTTTTGTCACTTCCTCCCTATACTCATGTCTTGCTCGAGGACATATAATTCAGAGCTTATGAATTCTCTGGAATAGTTACAAAGTCCTGGGGTCCGGATTCTGGATTAGTACATAGGTTTCAGGGCTCAGGAAGCTTCATTGCAACAAACAAGGAGACTCAAGTGGAGGTGGCTTATGGACCCCACATGGAGAAATTCTGCTGATCAGGCTGAATGCAGTGGTTTTTCTCAAAGCTTCATGCTGTTAACCTCTAGCATTTCCATGTGCTGCATTTACTACCTGAATATTCCTTCCATTTTTCATCTTCTGCTTTCCTTACCTCCATCCCTACATGGCTCTTTCTCCCTCCCTTCCATGATGCAGCTTACACGTGGGGTCTACTGGGAAACCCTCACACTCCTTCAAAGCTGAGTAGGTAAACGCCCTTTCTTTGTACATGCTGAGGAATTTATTTTACTATCACTCCCTGTTCCCTGTTTTTTCCTGTATGAGCTGATGAGTTTCTTATGGGCTTGCTTTGATTGGTGAATCTTTCAAACCTGGCATTTTCAAAAGAATGACAGTATTGTACTAGGGCCACCACGTAAGTCCTGTCCCCTGACAGCATGAGGCTGGAATTGATTTTGTATTTTTTCTTTGATTTTATTTTTTAGTAATCTTTACACTCAATGTGGGCTCAAACTCATGACCTGGAGATCAAGAGTTGCATGCTCTACCAACTGAGCTATCTAGGTGTCCCTCAAAATTAACTAACTTTCAGCAATACATTTCAAAGGAAAATAATTAACTTCACTTAAGTAGATGATGAGTTTCTTTGTAAATATATTTAAAAATTGAAGTCTTATTTTCCCATGCTAATAAGTAGAGATGAAAAGAATATCCTAAATCATTTAGGGTGCTTTGTGTGTTTGTCTGCAGGTTTCCATTGGAAAAGGGGAACACTTCTAAGAATAGCTATAGCCATTGGCAATAGCATAAAAAAGATAATTAGCTTTTGAGCTGTCAGGCAAGAATACTGATAAATTAAAAAGCCTAATGCATCACTGTAAGCAAACCAGATTTAGTTCAATAATTATAATGGTATGGGCTGAGCTGTCACCCATGTTTTTAGATGTCCAGGGTAGAAGTAATTTTCCTTCAAGCTTAATTTTGAATTGTTTAAAAAATTTTCTTCCCCCTGCAAAACAGGAAACAATTGTGTGACTCACTTCCAACATTCTTGTATCTATTATCAACATATTTCACATACTCCTACCTGGCAGTGTGTCATATTTGTGTAATCAATGATGATCTTAGATCATGTCAATTGAGGTGTTATAAGGAGTCTGGTATTCTCCCCTAGAATGTGTGCAGTCTTGGTAATCTCCCCTAGGATGTGTGCAGCTTATTGCTTTGTGCATGTTACTGTTAGGTGGGAGAAAATTTTAAATGTGTCATAGATTGGATTTTAATGAGAAAAATAAAATCAAAGAAAAGGGAGTAACTGAACACACCATCAGGATTTTATGGGGTCATTTGATTTTGTTTATTGCACCAAATGCACCACATCTCAGGCATATTTTGTTCAACCATAATTTGTGAAGTATGTTTTTTTAAAAGATTTTATTTATTCATTTGATAGACAGAAATCACAAGTAGGCAGAAAGACAGGCAGAGAGAGAGAGAGGAAGGGAAGCAGACTCCCTCCCGAGCAGAGAGCCTGATAATGGGCCTCAATCCCAGGACCCTGGGATCATGACCTGAGCCAAAGGCAGAGGCTTTAACCCACTGAGCCACCCAGGATCCCCTGTGAAGTATGTTTTAATGCATGGCTTTATCGTGGTAATGTCTTCCAAAGCATTTTTTTTTTTATTTCTCTTATATAATCATTGGCCCTTAACACTTTCCTCTATAGTCTTTACAGGTACACTATATTTTTGTGGGGTTTTTTGGTAGTTTTTTTTTTTTTTCCTGTGCAGGAAGTATTAACCATTATATTTGATAGCTTTATCATGCCATTAGAAAAATATATGCACAGTACATGAGTTTGTTCATAGGCTGCTAATCACTAATCAGTACCCATACTAGACCCAGAAAGGCTGACAAGCAAATTCCTAAGTAGGATGCCTTTCATTTGTCCTTTAGGCGCTGTGTTTCCACATTTAGTTATCCTATTTCTTCTTTGTGTCCTATGGACCTGCATTCCAATGCCAAAGTCAGTGGTCCTAAGCCTGTAACCTGAAACTGGGTTTTCCTCTTGGTGGAGGTCTAGCCAAAAGAGTGGGAAAAAGAAGGGTTTTACTTGTAACAAGTAAGGAAAACAGTGGGGATATTTCTCAAAGCAGTTCTTGCCGCCTCCACAACAACAAAATCAGAGAGGCTTTAGGCTTAGGGTGCATGCATTTTCATGAAAGGGATTGGCAAAGGAGAGTTCCATGTAGAATTGGGACCAAAGTCATCCTAAGTCAATGGAATCCAGGTCCTGGTTGATTGAGGTCATAAGGCAGCAAGGGTCAGCATCAACAGTTCTCTAGATCCTGTTAATCCAGAGTTTGAGTGCTCAGAGGGGTTTAAATCCTGCAAAAAAGGACTGAAGAATGTGAGATGGGTCAATCTTTACTTTTGAAACAGTTTTATCATTGGTTTATTGTCTCTGATATGGTCAGGCTATTTTCTGTTCTGTTAGTAGAGATTATTAGTTTTTGTGTTCTTTTTATTTCCTTAAAATATATAACCGTTGTGGTCTATTTTTCTGCAATTTGAATATATCCCAGGCAGTTCTGCAAGAAATGTGCTTGGGCAAGTAGTGCTGGTCAGGCATAGATCACAAAATTGCTGGGGGAACCTAAAATGATGTCTTTTATGTTAAAAAAGCTATGTCTCATCTTTCTTTTTCCAGGACCCCTAACTTAGCTGCCTAGATGCCCATCACCATGGCAACCCTCCTGGAGCTGCTCTCTCCCTCACCAACATATCCCCTTTCTTCAACAAGAAGGTGCAAGAAAAGGTATTTGTAGTTTCAGCTCATACGATACTGCTTCACTCTCCTGTAACTGTTCTGCTTCATGAAATCCAGGACAGGGTGTTGTTGGTCATTCACTGGGAGGAGTCTACTCTATTTCTTCATGTTTTAAAAAAGAGGGCTAAGTAAACCAGGCAAGTGAACATTCAGCTTCCTTGGTAAAATAACTGTTCACACAGGGATAGTTTCACAAATGGAAGATGATTAAATTCTCATAAAATTGTATCAACTCTCTCTAACCTTCAAATTAGCTTACCTACATTTTGGCACAGATATCTCAATCTAGGGACCAGAAAGAACCCTGGATGTAGTTACCTAGCAACTAGCTTTAAATTTTAATGAAGTTAAGTAAGTTTGCCCAGGAACCAAACCATATCAGGGACAGATACCTGGCCAAGATTAACCAAAATCCATTTACTTGAAAAGTCACATAAGTGAAGGTTGCTTTCTTAGGTATAAACAAATATAATGCTTCAAAGAAGATAAACTATGTTGATGTTTTGAGCTTTTACTATGTTTGGAACTCTTTCTGTGATTGTGTGTGTGTGGTTTTTCTTTCCTCATCATGTTTCATCTGCCTGTCCTCACCTTTCTGTCCTCCCTCTTCACACCATCCAACCAACCACTGAGTCTTGCCAGCTGTCCCTACCAAAACCCGTAACATCAGGCTGCTCTTCTATGCTTGCCCCCACCCCCCCCCCGCTCCAGTTTATGTTATCATCATTTCTCATTTACCATAATCTGTATCTTTAGAAACCAGTCCACAGAGATGAAGTGCAAACTTCTGTAATTAATTTGGCTTAGACTTTTCTGTTCCTCTTTCTAATCCTCCATGGCACTGGAACTTCTTGTAAAACATAGTTCTTAGATTCTTAAGGTTTATCATTAAGATAGTTGTGCAAGCAGGATCCATTAATATAGTCAGAATCCTGTGTGTTCCCTCTGTGACCTGCAGCTTGCCTTTTCCTTAGGTCATTCTCAGCACCAGCAGGGGCAATTGTTCTTTGTGAGAGACTGTGAGGGAATATGACCATTTGATAACTTCTCAAGATGTAAAATTGGAGTCCTTTTTATTTGCTCATTTTCTTTGCTCTGCTAATGGAGGGACCTAGTGTTCTTACCAGAAGTAATGTTGACGGGGTGCCTGGGTGGCTCAGATGGTTAAGCATCTGCCTTCAACTCAGGTCATGATCTCCAGGTCCTGGGAACAAGCCTCAGGGGCTCCCTGCTCAGCAGGGAGTCTGCTTCTCCCTCTCCCTCTGCATTTCCCCCTGCTTGTGCTCTCTCTCTCTCTCTCAGATGAATAAATAAAATATTTTTAAAAAGAGAACTAATGTTGACTTCTCAATCATAAGAAAGCTTAGGAATATTGAAATAACATATACCAAAAAGTTAAAGGTAGTTCATTCTGATGATTAGAATTACAGTGTTTTCTATACTTTTCTTTCATATGTATTTTTTTTCTTTCTTTTTTAATAAAGATTTTATTTATTTATTTGATAGAGAGAGAGAGATCACAAGTAGGCAGAGAGGCAGGCAGAGAGAGGAGGAAGCAGGCTCCCTGCCGAGCAGAGAGCCCGACGTGGGGCTTGATCCCAGGACCCTGAGATCATGACCTGAGCCGAAGGCAGAGGCTTAACCCACTGAGCCATCCAGGTGCCCCTGTATTTTCTTTTTAGTTCAAAAAGGCCACATAGTATTTTTGATAAAGAGTAGCCATTTTTCCAAACAAGATATATGACTGGCCAACCGATACATGAAAACATGCTTATCATCACTAGTCATTAGGGAAATGCAAATTAAAACCACAAGGAAATATCACCTCATACCTGCTGGAATGGCCATCACCAAGAACATAAGAGATAGAAAATGTTGGCATGGATGTAAGAAAAGAAAACCAGTGTGCACTGTTAGTGGCATTATAAATTAGTGCAACCACTGTGTGAAACAGTATGGAATTCCTCAAAAAGTTAAAAATAGAAATATCATATGATCTAGCAATTCCATTGTGGGAAGATAGCCAAAGGAAATAAAAACACTAACTCAGAAACATATTTACACACCCCCTATGCTATGCTATGTTCATAGCAACATTATTTATAATAACCGAGACATGGAAATGCCCATTGATGGATGACTGGATAAAGAAGTTGTGGCATATATGTACAGTGGAATATTATTCAGCCATAAAAGCTAGTAAGTCTTAACCATTCCTGACAACATGGATGGACCTGGAGGGCATTATTGTTAAGTGAAATAAGTAAGAGAAAGACAACTACTGTATGATCTCACTTTTAGGTGGAATCTAAAACAAAACACCACCAAACTCATAGAAAAAGAGCTCAGATTCATAATTGTTAGAGACAAGGTGTTGAGCAAGGGGGAGTTGGAAGAAGGTGGTCGAAAGGTGCAAATTTCCATTTTCAGGATAAATAAGTACTAAGGACATAATGTACAACATGACAACTATAGCTAACACTGCTATATGGTATACAGGAAAGTTGGTAAGAGAGTAGATCCTAAGAGCTCTCATCACAAGGAGAATTTTTCTTTTTCTTTTTATTGTTTCTATATGAGATGATTGATGTAATTACACCTATTGTGGTCATCATTTCACGTTATATCTAAATCAAATTATCATGATGAACACCTTAAACCTTACACAGTAATGTCTGCCCATTATTTCTGGAAAAAAAGGGGAAAAGATGTTAGAAAATAATTTTTTTAAGCTTTTACTTTCAAGTAATTTCAAATGTGCAAAAAGATGAAAGTAAGAAGAGTACAAAGAATTTCTGTATACTTTTGACATTCTCTCACTCTCTCTCTACATGCGCGCGCACACACACACACACACACACACACACACATTATTTCATGTATTTCTGAACCATTTGAGAGTAAATTGCAGACATCATACCTCATCGCTCTAAAAATGTCCTGCATAACCGGAATCTAACCATCCAAAGATATAACATTATCATCCAATGCACAGAACTCATTCAAATATTGAGTTGACCCAATCACCATTTCTATTCAGGAACAAGTTTCAGTCTAGGATTTCATGTTTCACTTAGCTATTATAATATTGTATTCTCCTTCATCCTAGAGTGGTTCCTCACATTTTCCTTGTTTTTTTGTTTGTTTGTTTTTGTTGTTGTGACTTTGGCATTTTTGAAGAATACAGGCCAGTTGTTGTCTTTCATTTCAATTTAGTCTGATGATTTCTTATGATTACATTCAGTTGATGCATTTTGGGAACAAACACCACAGAAGGTATGTTTATAGGCTCAGGCTTAGCCAGTCATTTCTTCTTTGTATGTGACCCCAGATATTTCTGAGATGCAAGCAGTGATTTTGTGGGTAATTCCACAACTGGTCAGTTTCTGTTTTCTTCTCTCCTGTGCTTCTATTCTAAGTCAGGGGGGAGAAGGAAGGAAAAGTGTGGGGCAAAGAAACTGGGAAGTTGGGTTAGGGAGGGATGGAATCAAGGGTGGGGTTACAGGTGAGGCCAGATTTGCAGTTCAGCTCACGCAAACAAAAGTGACACAAATGGGAAGTGAAAGCAGCCTCACCCATGAAGGTCCTGAATTAGAGTTAGGGTTAAGCTCATCAACATCATGCATTGCTTGGTAGTAGGCATTAGTTTTTATTAATTTTTGATGGTCAAAAGTTAATTCACCCTCCTGGTCTGGCATCCACTTCTTCAGCAATGCCTATCTTGTAACACTATAATATCCCTCACCACTTTGGTAATCAGAGGGTCCTCTATGCATCAACAGCCTGGCATTCTGTGGTATACATGCAGAAACTCAGCCAAATTCAAGACTGGCTAAATCAGAATTTCCATTTTAACAAGCTTCTCAGGTGACTCATATACACATTCAACTTTGAGAAGCACTGTTCTGGAGAACAAAAAGTCTGCATTATTTCATTAATTCATTCCAAAATATCTGAGCACTTACATCATGTGTTGGGCAATGTTGGAGACCAGGGAAGGAGTTTGTTTTGTCACTCTTTTTCTAGTCTTGGACTGAATGCATTTGCATTTTATACTCCTCTTTTAAACTCTAAAACAGATATTCTTAACTTCAAATATTCTAATTCAATCTTTCTAGTGTGGTACCAGCATCACTATTTCCTAAATTCTCCCCTGGTGATCTAAATGTGTAGCTAGGGCTGGGTCAATACCATCATTTTCACACATGGAAAATTTGTAGGAATTAAATGTATAAACATGTAGCAATCTTGGGAATAAAGAACTTCCAGTAATATAGCCTTCTAATCCTTGAACTTCAGGATTATATCTTCCTCTCTAGTTTGTTCCCATGTCTGTACAGATGTCATGACTAAGAAATACAACCTCACCAAATCCCAATTTCACATGGTTTACTTTCCAGCCATTACCTCCTATCTTCAGCTCGCTGTTTGTGGTATCTGGGCTCCAGGAGTCCCATAACTCCTCTAGAGCTTATCTATCCATCCTGCCATATTTTCACTTCCTGTCTTATCCAACTTATATTTAGTGGCCCAACACCATAATTCCTTCTTTCCCTCTACCCCTCACTCCCTTGCCCCTCAATTATTTCTTACCATATGCTTGTCAAATCCCAAACCTGGTGGAATGAGACTTTCTCTCTGTTCACACCTGAACCCATACAGTACAATGTAAATGTAAAACAAATAAAACAAACAAATGCAAATTCCCAGATCACATTGACCCACAGGTTGATCTCACTTTAAGTTCAATGGACCCTCCATACTGTCCAAAAATCCTACCCCATTTCCCTAGTCCAGTAACATGCCACATGGTTATGGTATCTTAGCCTTTTCTCCCAAACCCCCATTCCCACTCTCAGCAATGGCTTCCCCCCAGAGAGACTGTGGGGGTAAAAGTAAGAAGGCTACCAAGCTCCTCCTACAATGCCACTTTGCCTGCTGCGTTTGCGCACAGTTGCCTTTCCTCTTTGGCTGCCCCTGGAGGAGAAAAGTGCCCATTCTTAACCAAGACGATCCCTGCACTTTAGATCCCACTCCTTCCATTCGTGCAAACTCTTGAGCCACCAGTTCTCTTTCTCTCTCCTACACCACTAGTTTTTGCCTCATCATTTCTATCAATTTTCACACATGCTTTTTCATCCCATTGAAAACAAACTCTCTAGATCCAACCTCTCAGGCTGTCACACATGCTTTTTCATCCCATTGAAAACAAACTCTCTAGATCCAACCTCTCAGGCTGTTGCCCCCTTTCTTTGCCTCACTTCGCTCTCTTAATAAGGGACTGTCTATATGCACTGTATCCAGTTTTTCTTATGCCATTATTTATTGAACTCACTTTAAATTGCTCTTTTTATGAAAAAAAAAATGATCTCCATGATGGTAAGTGCAATGATGTTCTCAAATCTCATTTTATTTTATTTAACAGCAGAATTTCAGGGATCACTCCACTTTATTGGAATATTTAATTTGTTTTCACTTCTAGGATGTCACTCTTTTGGTTTCAATCTTGCTTCTTCTCAGTCTCCTTTGCTGCCTCTCCTAGTTTCCTTTACTCTTTAATATTAAAACGTCCAAGAACTCAGTCTTTCACCCTCTTTTCCTCTCACTTTGCACCTGCTCCCCTGGTGTTCTCAACCAATCTCTTAGGTATAAAAGCTCAGCTAAGCCTTCCCTGGTGTCACTTCCCAGTGTGCTCCTTTCCAACATTCTCCATCAGTAACTCTGCTCTAGCCCACATGCAGGCACACTCCCTGCAAAGCCTCCTTACTTGTGGTTTGTCCTCTTGGTATCTTCTTTCCCAAATTTATTTGTGGCTTGTTCCCAACCCCCTCCCAGATTTTGCTTACATGCTGGGCCCTCCTGGATCTTCCTCTTTCCATTTGTCAGTGCTCTATTCTTTTCATTTATTAATTTTACTTTGTACTTACACTGTACACTTTAATTCACTTATTTACTTTTTAGCTTGTAATCTGTATGTACCAACTGAAGTTAGAATTTAAGTTCCACAAAGAGAATATTTTTTTTGTTTTTCCTGATAACCAATAAATATTTGTAAAATGAATAAATCCTACAACAGATCTCTAGATATAATATCTATTCCTGCTTACACACTAGAAACTTAAACAAACCAGAATTTAGTTTCCTAACATATCCTTCCCTCTCTCTCTGTCTCCTCCCTAATTTGTCTTCCCAGCTCCCTGCTATATTCCGTTCTTTTACATTTTACAGATTGCGAAATGACTTCAAAGAATTGGGTTAGGTAGATTCTCTAAAGTCTCAATGCTAATAATACATGGCAGAACTAGAGTTAGTTCCCTTTTTGAGTACAGAATCCAACCCTTTGTATTTTCAGGCATTTCCAAACACTGTTCCATAAATTGAATTCAGACTTTCCTTGAGAAATTTGTCTCCTAACTGTCAAGGTGATGATGAGAACTCTTGGTTTGTTCATCTCCTGCTAAGTGTTGCTTATTCTTGGGTTCTTTGGAGGGTGATCCAAATACAGTAAAGTCTGATGATAAACCATTCTGTCACTGAATGTTGACATGATGAACAATATCTGAAGCTCATAGTCTACCATCATGTGCTGAGGGTGGCCAATGAGGAACTCTGACACCTGGATGTGGATTTCAGTAGGCAGCTGCATAGGGCACCAATGCGAATGTGGACAAGGGTATAACTGTTGAGAAAGTCTTCTTCCAGATATCTAAGAAGGTGGTGTGTAATACGGGGTATGACCAGTCTGAGTAAGAGGGAGGAAATTTGGTGGGGCCCCTGGTGAGTACAACTCCAGGCCTAGGTCCTCGTAGAGATTTGGCTATAAATGCACAGAGATATTTCTGTGCATTTATAGCCATAGCTCCCCTCTAGTGACATCCAAACTATTTATTCTCCTAGCAATCAAGTGATTTATGCAAACTAGACTTTATTATTTTTTTAATACTTGGTATAAATAATTTTGTCACCTTCAAAAGCTAATCTTTTAGCTTTATAAGAGAAAACTCTATATTTCACTTATTGAAAAAAGCAAAGAGAAGTATGTTAGGTCCTTTAAAGATAATTCTAACTGTTATAAGTCATTGCAAGATTGTACAAATAATTTTATATTTTTTATCACCAACTTGTGAAAGTTTCCCTTTGGTGATGACTATCATGTGAAGGCAGCATTGTTAAGAGCTCTTGATTAGAGGTTGCATATAGTTATTTCAAGTAAAAATCTGTTGGTAAACTATGACCCAGCAATTGCACTACTGGGTATTTATCCCAAAGATACAAATGTGATCTGAGGGGGCATCTGAACCCCAATATTTATAGTAGCAATGTCCACAATAGCCAAACTATGAAAAGACTCCAAATATCCATCAACAGATGAATGGATAAAGAAGATGTAGTACATATACAAAATGGAATATTACACAGCTTTGAAAAATTAAAACTTGCCATTTGCTGTGACATGGATGGAACTAGAGGGTATTATGCTAAGCAAAATAAGTCAATCAGAGAAAGAAAATTATCATATGATCTCACTCACTGATGCAGAGTTTAAGAAACAAGGCAAAAGATCATAGGGGAAGAGAGGAAAAAATGAAGCAAGATGAAACTAGAGAGGGAGACAAACCATTAAGAGACTCTTAAGAAACAAACTGAGTGTTACTGAAGAGGAGGTGGGTGGAGGGATGGGGTAACTGGGTGATGGACATTGGGGAGGGTGTGTGTTTTGGTGCATGCTGTGTGTTGTGTAAGACTAATGAATCACAGACCTGTGCCCCTGAAACAAATACATTATATATTAATTTAAAAACATAAAATAAAATATGCCTTAATGGCTACAAAAAATCTGTTGATAAAATCAAGTTCAAATTTTGAATTAAGAATAGAAGAGATTTGGGGCACCAGGGTCACTCAGTGGGTTAAGCCTCTGCCTTCAGTTCAGGTTATGATCTCAGGGTCCTGGGATTGAGCCCCGCATTGGGCTCTCTGCTCAGCGGGGAGCCTGCTTCCCCCCTCTCTCTCTGCCTGCTGCTCTGCCTACTTCTGATCTCACGCTGTCAAATAAATAAGATCTTAAAAAAAATAGAAGAGATTTTATTTGGAAGGTTTATTTTTTCTTATCATTATGTAATGTATGGAAATTATAGTTGACATAGAAAGTTGATTAGTTTCAGGTGTACAGCATAGTGATTTGGCAACTCAATATGTTGTGTTATGTGCACCCCAAGTGTAGCTATCATCTGTCACCATATAATGCTATTACAATACCACTGACTATTCATTCACAACTAGAGGCCTGTAGCTACCACTCCCCTTCACCCATTCTGTCCATCCCCCATCCCTTCTCCCTTCTGGCAACCATCAGTTTGTTCTCTGTATTTGTGAGTTTGTCTCTGTTTTGTTTGTCCATTTGTTTTGTTTTTAAGATTCCATATGTAGTGAAATCATATAGTATTTGTATCTCTCTGACTTATTTCATTTGGTATGATATCCTATAGGTCCTTCCTTATTGCCATGAATGTTAAGATCTTTTGAATGGCTGAATAATATTTATATATATTAAATTATTTAATAATAATTTTAATAATATTCTATAAATTTAAGTTAAATTATTTAATTAAATTAAAATTAAAATTCATAAAAAATTAATAATAATTTTATAAATATTATAAATTACACACACACACACACACACACACCACATTTACCCATTCATCTATTGATAGACACCTGGGTTGCTTGCATATCTTGGCTACTGTAAATAAAAAAATAGGGATATATACATGTTTTGAATTAGTAAATATCAGTAGTGGAATTACTGGGTCAAATGTTAATTCTATTTTTAATTTATGAGGAACCTAAAAATAAAATTACTATATGATCCAGTAACTCCACTACTGGGTATTTATCCAAAGAAAATGAAAACACTAATTTAAAAACATATATGCCCCCATAAGTTTATGTTTATTGCAGGATTTTTGGTTTTCGTTTGTTTGTTTTTGCAGAGTTTCATATATTTGTCACTGAATTTGCCCAGAGGGCTCAACAAAGGCATAGTTTTCTGTGTGTGCCATGATGAGAGCAATGTTAAGCAAGCATAGGGCTGCATCCCACTCACACAAAGTTCCAAGTATCAGTGATGGCAAGGTGAAAAGTGGAGCTATGATCATCAGTGAGGTGCCCCAGCAGTCAGAGGCCAGTGTTAATTGGAAATTTGAGAATTGCTAGGTAAATTATCAGTGGAACACTACAGCCTATTCAAATATACAAAACGATATTAAAATGTTACTAGATATTTCTGATTCTGTCTTTGAATCATTTATATTAATGGTTCATTTTGAATGATGAACATGGTAATTGTCAATGTGCTTTCTTCCCTTAAATTGTGTAAGAGACTAACACATAGTTCTCTATAACCTAATTAGGGATACTTTATCTCAATGTAGATATGAGTGTCTTCATCAGTCCTAATCAATTTCAGTCCTCGATTCATATATTTCTGTACTATAGTTTCTGGCTGATTTCCTTCTTCCATCACCAGTTGATTTTTAATTGCCTTCCTTACTAGGCAGGTTCTGTTTCTCTCATTCTCAGAAGATGGAAAGGCTACTGAGGTTTCTCCTTTCTTTGAAAGCCCAAATGTTATCTCATTTAATAAATCACAGCAAATATTTTTAACTGTATGATTTCTTCAGATGGCATTTCTTACCTACCTCAGCATATTCTGTTTCTTTTAAAACATTTTTTATTTAAATTCAATTTAATTAACATATTGTATTATTTGTTTCAGAAGTAGAATTTAGTGATTCATTAGCTGCATATAACGCCCACTGCTTATTACTTCAAGTGTCTTCCTTAATGCCCATCACCCAATTATATGAACCCTTACCTACTTCCCCTCCAGCAGCCCTCAGTTTTTTCCTATAGTTGAGTCTCTTATAGTTTGCCCCCCTATTTTCATCTTATTTTATTTTTCCTTCCTTTCCTCTATATTCATTTGTTTTGTTTCTTAAATTCCACATGTGAATGAAATCATATGGTATTTGTCTTTTTCTGACTGACTTATTTCACTTAGCATATACCCTTTAGTTCCACCCATGTCATTGCAAATGGCAAGATTTCATCCTTTTTGATGGCTGAGTAATATTCTTTATATATATATACACATATATACATATATATGTATATATATATGAATGAAATGTGGAGATATATATATATCTCAACATTTTCTTAATTCATTCCCCTGTCGGACATCTGGGCTCTTTCCAAAGTTTGGTTATTGTGTACATTGTTGCTATGTTTATATCCTTTGGATAAATACCTAGTAGTGCAATTGTTGGGTCATAGCCTAGTTCTATTTTTAACTTTTTGAGGGAGCTCCATACTGTTTTCCAGAGTGGCTGTTCCAGTTTGCATTCCCACCAACAATGCAGGAGAGTTTCCCTTTCTCCACATCCTCACTGATATCTGTTGTTTCCTGACTTGTTAATTTCAGCCATTCTGACAAGTGTGAGGTGGTATTTTCATCTGTCTGTTGGCCATTTGTATGCCTTCTTTGAAGAAAGGTCTATTCATGTCTTCTGCCCATGTCTTGACTGGGTTATTTGTATTTTGGGGTGTTGAGCTTGATAAGTTTGTTATAGATTTTGGGTATTAGCCCTTTGTCTCAGAAGACATTTGCAAATATCTTTTCCCACTCTGTGGGTTACTTTTTAGTTTTGTTGACTTTTTCCTTTGCTGTGCAGAAGCTTTTAGTCTTGATGAGTCCTAATAATTTATTTTTGCTTTTGTTTCCCTTGCCACTGGAAATATGTCTAGCAACAAGTTGCTGCAGCTGAAGTCAAAGAGGTTGCTGCCCATGTTCTTTAGGATTTTGGTGGATTCCTGTCTCACATTTAGGTCTTTTATCCATTTTGAGTTTATTTTTGTGTGTGGTATCAGAAAGTGGTCGAATTTTATTCTTTTGCATGTGGTTGTCAAATTTCCCAATACCACTTGTTGATGAGACTATCTTTCTTCTATTGGACATTCTTTCCTGCTTTGTCGAAGATTAGTTAGAGTTGAGGGTTCATTTCTGGGCTCTCTATTCTGTTTCATGGATCCATGTGTCTGTTTATGCCAGTACTATCCTATTTGATGACTACAGCTTTATAATACAGCTAGAAGTCCAGAATTGTTATGTCTCCAGGTTTGGTTTTCTTTTTCAGCATAACATTGGCTATTTGGGGTCTTTTGTGGTTCCATACAAATTTTAGGACTGTTTGTTCCAGCTTTGTGAAAAACACTGTTGGTGTTTTGATAGGGATTACACTGAGTTTGTAGATTGGTTTGGTAGCCTAGACATTTTAATGATATTTGTTCTTCCAATCCATGAGCATGGAATATTTTTACATTTCTTTGTGTCTTCCTCAATTTCTTTGATAAGCATTCTATAGATTTCAGAGTACAGATCCTTTGCCTCCTTGGTTAGGTTTTTTCCTGGGTGTCTTATGGTTTTTGGTGCAATTGTAAATGGGATCGATTCCTTGATTTCACTTTCTTCTGCTTCATTGTTATTGTATAGAATTGCAACTGATTTTTGTGCATTGATTTTATATTCTGCAACTTTGCTGAATTCCTGTATAAGTTTTAGCAATTTTTGGGTGGTGTCTTTCGGGTTTTCTACATAGAGTATATATCTTCTGTGAAGAGTGAAAATTTATTTTCTTTGCAGATTTGGATGCCTTTTATTTCTTTTTGTTGTCAAATTGATTGGTGAGACGAGGACTTCCATTATTATGTTAAACAACTGTGGTTAGAATGGACATCCCTGTCGTATTCCTGATGTTGGGGAAAAGTTCTCAGTTTTTCTCCATTGATGATGATATTCACTATTGGTGTTTCATATGTGGCTTTTATGGTATTGAGGTATGTTCCCTCTATCCTTATACAGCAGAGAGTTTTTATCCAGAAAGGATGCTGTATTTTGTCAAATGCTTTTTTTTGCATCTATTGAGAGGGTAATATGGTTCCTGTTCTTTCTTTAATTACTGTGGTGTATCACACTGATTGATTTGAGGATGTTGAATCACCCTTGCAATCCAGGTGTAATCCCACTTGGTTGTGATGGATAATCCTTTTATAATGTACTGTTGGATCCTATTGGCTAGTATCTTTTTTTTTTTTTTTAAGATTTTATTTATTTTTTTGTCAGAGAGAGAGAGCGTGAGAGTGAGCACAGGCAGATAGAGTGGCAGGCAGAGGCAGAGTGAGAAGCAGGCTCCCTGCTGAGCAAGGAGCCCAATGTGGGACTCGATTCCAGGACTCTGGGATCATGACCTGAGCCGAAGGCAGCTGCTTAACCAACTGAGCCACCCAGGCGTCCCTGGCTAGTATCTTCATGAGAATTTTTGCATCCATGTTCATCAGGGGTATTGGTCTGTAATTTCTTTTTTAATGGGGTTTAAGTCTAATTTGGGGATCAAGGTAATGTTGGCCTCATAGACTGAGTTTGGAAATTTTCTTTCCATTTCTATTTTTTGAAACAATATCAGAAGAATAGGTATTAATTCTTCTTTAAATGTTTGGTATTCCCCTGGGAAGCCACCTGGGCCTGGATTCTTGTAATATGGGAGGTTTTTGATTCAACTTCTTTGCTGGTTATGGGTCTATTCAGGTTTTTCTATTTCCTTCTACTTTCTATTTCTTCCTTTTTCAGTTTTGGTAGTTCATATGTTTTTAAGAATGCCTCCATTTCTTCCAGATTGTCTAATTATTTTACATATTATTACTCATAATATTCTCTTAGAATTGTGTATTTCTTCAGTGTTGGTATTATGTTTCTAATTGTTCTTGTGTCAGACAATTTGAAGCTGGCTCTGGAATATTAACTGGGAGAAGCAAGGCTAACTCACATTTGTTTCTATTAAAGTTTATCAGAAGCCCGGGTAAAAAGAGCTCTTTTGCATCACTAATTTAGAAAAAAAGACCACATTAAATAATAATCCCCATGGTTGTCAAAATGCACTTAAACTAACTCTCATTTTTCCTTGATGACTTTATAAATTCACCCAAACATTCCCCATTTCATGAATTCTATTAAAGAAATCATCTAATAAAGGGGGAAACAGTTATTTGAAGGATATTTATGCAACATTATTGGAAAAGAATAGAATTTATGGAAACAAATTAAATGTTCAAAATGGAATAATAATTAAATAAACCATGTTATTTTTGTTCCAAGGAACATTTTATGGCGATAAAATACATGGCAACATGTAAAAAATTTATATACTATTGACTGAAAATCAAAACTAAGTAGACTGCAATTACAGCTATGTCAAACACTCATTTCAAAAAATCTTGCAAGGAAATGAACATAAGTAATACTGGTTGCATGGTAACAAGGATATGATTGTAGGATATCAATTTTCATTTGGTAAATTGCAAATCCTATATAATACAATTAAACTACTTAAATCTTAAAATGAGTGATGTTCAAGAATAGTGCATGCAATTTGAATTTGAAAAATCCTGATATATCATCCAACTGATAAACATAGCCATAACCATAATAGAGGGTACAAGAGTCTTGATGCAACACAAACTCTCCACCAGTGGGAGCTGTCCTTCAAAATATTAACATTTGTTAATTTAAGAAGCATGCGTATTTTGTTTCTGTTGTAATTTTTCTCCTTTCATAGTAAGATTGAACATTATCATATGTTTATTGGTATTTTGTGTGTGTGTTTGTGTATACTCTCTTCTAAGAGCTATTTATATCTTTGCCTATTTTTCTATTTTAGTATTTTAGTGATTTTAGTATTTAGTATTTTTTGGTAATTGATTTATACAAGGTCTTTATAGACTAAGGAATGCAGTGATCTCATCATTGTGTTATGCTTATTGTCAAATTTTCTCTCTTAATTTATTAAATAATTATTTTAGGTATAAAGATGCTTAAAATTTTTTTATTATTCAAATCAGTAATGTGGCTTCCATTATGATTTTACTATACAAATGTGATTTCCTACTTTTCCATTTTGGGGCAAATTAAAACATACATACTGAAGAGTGTTTTATACACACACATATACACACATACAATTTCATATGTATGATGAAATACAGCATTGCCAACATTCCAGAAGCCATCCTTTGTCTCTTTTTTCCACTTTGTGGTCACAAGACTCCTCCTCCCTCTAGTGGTAACTGCCTGTGGGAGGAAGCCTTTATGATGGCTCCTAGTTTTATCTGGTGTAATCTCTTTCCCTTCAGTGTGAGTTGGAATAGTTGACTTGATTCATACCAATAGAATCCAGGAAAGACAAGATGTGCCACTTTTGAGATAAGGTTTGGTTTTGGTTTCTGTTGTTCCTTTCCCCTCCTCTTCCCTATCCCTCTCTTAGTCCTTGCTTTGGGGAAAGCTGGCTGCAATGTTCTAAGCTGCCCTATGAAAAGGTCCATGGAACAAGGCACTGATATCTCCACTCAATAGCCACTGAGGATCTGGGGCTGGCAAAAATCACATGAGTGGCCTTGGGAGAAAATCCAGACCCAGTCCAGCCCTGAGATGACAACAGTCCCTGTAACATCTTGAATGACCCCTGAGATGCACACATCTAAGATACACTGGGATTCCTGATCTGCAGCAACTATGGGATAATAAATGTTTGCTGTTTTTAGCCACTAAATTTGACAATGATGTGTTATGCAGCAAATGATAACCAATACACTACTCATTTTTATAATAATAATTTGCTTTTTTTAATTTATCATATAAATTTGGCTTTCCTAAAATTGAAAATTGATATATAGGTATAACCTATCATTATTTTTATCTAGCTTCTGCAACATAATGATTATAGTATTCATCAATCTTGTGACATGTAGTTACAGTTTATCTTTGTAGCTGTATGGTATTCTATTTTAAAATATGCATCAATTTATTCACTAATTGTTGATGGACATTTGATTTGTATTTTTGGCTATTATGAACTATGGTGCTGTCAACATTCTTTTATATGCACAGTGGTACACATTTACATTTATTATCTGTATGTGTACCTAGCAGTGGAATTTACTCTGTCATAAAATATTGATGTCTTCAGATGTTCAAACTATTTTCTGAA
Source organism: Lontra canadensis (assembly GCF_010015895.1). NCBI lineage: Eukaryota > Metazoa > Chordata > Mammalia > Carnivora > Mustelidae > Lontra > Lontra canadensis. Next base: position 261,164 of record NW_022631171.1, read on the forward strand.
GTGTTGTACTAATTTGTTCTCCCACAAGCAAGTTATTAGAGTTGTTTTGTTCCACTTTCTTGTCAACTCTCCTAAGACTTTAAATATTTCATCAGTCTGGCGGGCATATGGTGCTATCTCATTGTGGCGTCAGCCTCCATTTCTTTTTTTATAATGCAATGAAGAAGCTTTTTATATATTTATTAGCCATTAGGATTTTCTCTTTGTCAAGTATCTGAGTATATTTTTTAATTGGGTCACTTGTCTCTCATTCTTATTGATTAATAAAATTAAAAAAATATTCTGTATAAAATTTTTTTTTGTGTATGTGTGTGGTATATGTTACAAATATCTTCTCCCATTTTGTTGGTATTCTTTTTTACTCTCATAGTGTATTTATTTGTACAAAAGTTTTGTCTTGTTTAAGAAATCTTTCCCTACCAAGAGATCATGAAAATATTATCTTCATCATTTTTTTTCTAGTTTTGCCTTTCACATTTAGGTATTTAATCCTTCTTAAGAGGACTTTTTGCAGTAGATGTAAAGTACAAGTTAAGAAGGGGCATGATGGCAAAGGAGTAGGGGACCATATTTCAACCAGTCCCCTAAATTGAGTTGGATATCTACAAGAAAACACTCTGAACACCCATGAAATCAGCCAGAGATGGAAAATTATACATTTCTGTTCAGAGGCAGAGGATCTTCAGTCCAGAGGTGAAAAAAGCCACCAGAGAACAAAAGCCTGAAAAACCAGTTTCCAAGGAGTCCAGACCCTTGATAGGGGGCAGGGCAACTCTGCCCAAGCAGGACTGACTGAAAAACAATGTGGCAGGCCCCTGCCCGGGAAGACAAACTGAAAGAACAAGAGGGCAACAACTACAGGGTCTCCATAGAACTGTAAACCCCAGCACCAGGAGAAAACAGTATATTAAGCTCCTGGTATTGCCTCACAGCCTGTATATTTCTTAGGTACACTTTTTTTCTCTCTTCTTTAAAAAAATTCTTTCTCATGATTCTTATTTTTTTATTTTTTTACCTACTTACCATTTCAACTACATGTTTAATACAACATATTCCATAGTAACTTTTTAACTTGAAGTTTTTCATACATATAATTTTCTTCTTTTTCTTTATATATATATATATATATATATATATATATATATATATATATGTAAGCTTCACTGTAGTCCTTTTTTCCCTATTCAATAGTACCTTTATATTTATACCAGTTTTAATTTCCTTGTAACTCTGGAAAGTTGAGTTCTAACAAAGATAACAAGATAAATCCAGGAAGAACTGAAATACCCTTCCTCGCCCATACTGAGGGATTATAACTACCTTTCCATCACCCCCCACCCCTTTTACTTTGGTTTTTATTTTCTTTTTCTTTTGTTGATCTTTCTGTTTGTTTGTTTTTGGTTTTGTACTTTATAAATCTTAGTTTTGGAGCTCATTTTGGCTGTTTTTTTTTTTTTCTCTTCCTTCTTTTTGGCAGTAACTTCTGATTGCTCCAAAATTTTCCAGGGTGCACATTGCCTGGATAGTGGTTGATATTTTCAGCTATACATCCCCTCAACACAACTCAATGGAATGACAAGGAGAAGGAAATCCCAACAAAGAAAGACCCAGAGAAAATGGTCTCTCCAGGATATCTAATGGATGTGGATCTAAACAAGATGTCTGAAATAGACTTCAGGGTAGCAATTATGAAGACAATAGTCAGGCTGGAAAAAACTATTAATGGCAACATAGATTAGTTAAGGGCAGAAGTGAGAGCAGATCTGGCAGAATTTAAAAATGCTATCAATGAAATACAATCTAATCTAGATACTCTAACAGAGTTAATGAGGCAGAAGAATGAATTAATGATCTTGAATACAAACTGATAGAAAAGAAGGAGCAGGAGGAGACCTGGAACAAACAGCTTAAAATCCATGAAAACAGAATTAGAGAAATAAATGAGACAATGAAACATTCCAATGTCAGAATTATTGGGATCCCTAAGGGGGAGTGGAGAGAGAGAGAAGACTAGAAGATATATTTGACCAAATCGTAGCTGAATGCATGATTTGGGAGATTAGATTCCCTAATCTGGGGAATTAAACAAGTCATTGTGTCCTAGAGGCAGAGAGGACATCCCCCAAGATCAATGAGGGCAGATCAACCCCCAGGCATGTAATAGTAAAACTTGCAAATCTTAAAACCAAGGAAACAATTTTAAGGGTAGTTAGGAGTAAGAAATTCCTTAGGTACAGAGGGAGGAACATCAGAATAACGTCAGACCTGTCCACAGAAACTTGGCAAGCCAGAACGGGCTGGCAAGACATATTCAAGGTATTAAATAATAAGAATATGCAGCCAAGAATTCTTTATCTGGCAAGGCTGTCATCCAGAATAGATGGAGAGATAAGAAGCTTCCAGGACTGGCAGAGACTGAAAGAATATGTGACCACTAAGCCGGCCTTGAAAGAAATATTAAGGGGGGGGGGTCTATAAAAGGAGAAAATCCCCAAGAGTGATACAGAACAGAACAAAGATAACAAAGACAGCCCATAGAAACAAGGACTTCCCAGGCAACATGATGACAGTAAAATCTTATGTTTTAATAATCGTTCTCAATGTGAATGGCCTAAATGCGCCCATAAAATGGCATAGGGTTGCAGGTTGGCTAAAAGGCAGGACCCATCCATATGCTGTTTACAGGAGACTCATTTGGAACCCTAAGATACATCCAGACTGAAAGTGAAGAGATAGAGAACAATTTTTCATTCCAATGGGCCTCAAAAGAAAGTTGGGGTAGTGTTTCTCATATCAGACAAATTCAATTTTAAGCTAAAGAGAGTAGGTAGATACACAGAAGGACACTATATCATTCTTAAAGGGTCTATCCAACAGGAAGATCTAAAAATTGTAAATATCTATGTCCTCAACATGGGAGCAGCCAACTACATAAGCCAACTGTTAACCAAAATAGACATATTGGTAAGAATTCATTAATTGTAGGGGATCTTAACAGTCCACTCTCAGCAACAGACAGCTCATCTAAGCAGAAAATTAACAAAGAAACAAGAGCTTTGAATGACACACTGGACCAGATGAACCTCGTAGGTATATACAGAACATTCCACCCTAAAACAACAGAATACTCATTCTTCTTGAGTGCACATGGAACTTTCTCTAGAATAGACCACAAACTGGGTCACAAATCAGGGCTCAACCAATACCAAAAGATGGAGATTATTTCTTGCATATTCTCAGGCTGCAATGCTTTGAAACTGAAACTCAATCACAAGAAAAAGTTTGGAAGAAATTCAAACACTTGGAAGGTAAAGACCATCCTACTCAAAAATGTTTGGGTCAATCAGGAAATCAAAGAAGAACTTAATCAATTCATGGAATTAAATAAGAATGAAGACCCATTGATCCAAAACCTATGGGATATGGCAAAGATGGTCCTAAGAGGGAAATACATAACTGTTCAAGTCCCGCTCAAAAAAAAAAAAAAAAAAAGAAAGAAAGAAAGAAAAGGAAATCCTGAATACAGAAAACTATCTTTACCTCTAAAGGATCTAGAGAATCAACAAAAATTTAAACATAACCTATGCATGAAAAGAGAAACAATTAAGATTAGAGCAGAGATTAATGGATTAGAAACCAGAAATACAGTAGTGTAGATCAATAAAACTAGAAGCTGTTTCTTTGAGATAATAATAAGATCAACAAACCACTGGCCAGACTTATCCAAAAGAAGAAAAAGGACCCAAATTAATAAAATTATGAATGAAAGGGGAGAGATCATGACTAACACCAAGAAAAAAGAAACAGTCATTAGAAATTATTATCAACAGCTATATGCCAATAAGTTAAGCAACCTAGAAGAAATGGATGTATTCTTGGAACATATAAACTTCCAAGACTGAAAGAGGAAGAAATTAACATCCTGAATAGACCAATAACTAGTAAGGAGATTGAAGCCGTGATCAAAACCTCCCAAAAAATAAGAGCCCTGGGGAATTCTACCAAACATTCAAAGAAGAAATAATACCTATTCTCCTGAAGATGTTTCAAAAGATAGAAACAGAAGGAAAACTTCCAGACTCTTTCTATGAAGCCAGAATTACCTTGATCCCCAAATCAGGCAAAGACCCCATCAAAAAGGAGAATTTCAGACCAACATCCCTTATGAATATGGATGCCAAAATTCTCAAACAAGATCCTAGCTAATAGGATCAAACAGTACATTAAAAGGATTATCCACCATGACCAGGTGGGATTTATCCCTGGGATGCAAGGGTGGCTTAATATTCACAAATTGATCAATGTGATAAAACAAATCAATGAGAAGAGAGAAGCACCACATGGTCATCTCAGCTGATGCAGAAAAAGCATTTGCTGCTTTGGGATGAAATGCTATGAACATATCTGTTCAGTCATTTGGTCCAGTGTGTCATTCAAAGCCATTGTTTCCTTGTTTATTTTCTGCTTAGATGATCTGACCATTGATGTAACTGGGGTGTTAAAAACCCTACTATTATTGTTGTTATCAATGAATTGCTTTATGTTTGTTATTAATTGATTTTTATATTTGGGTGCTCCCAAGTTAGGGGCATAGATATTTACAACTGTTAGATGTTATTGGATAGTCCCCTTTATTATCACATAATGCCCATCTTCATCTCTTGTAACAGTCTTTGATTTAAAATCTAGTTTGTCTGATTCAAGTATTGCTACTCTGTTTTTTTTTTTTTTAATGTCCAATTTCATAATAAGTGGTTCTCCACTCTTTCATTTTCAATATGTAGGTGTCTCAGGTCTAAAAGGAGTCTTTTATGAATTACATATAGATGGGTTTTGTTTTTTATTATCCATTCTTACACCCTATGTTTTTTTATTAGAGGATTTAGTCCATTTATATTCAGATATTATCAGATATGAATTTTTTTATTAATAGATATGTATTTAGTTCCATTTTATTATATGTTTTGTTTCTGTTTCTGGAGATTTTCTCTCTTCCTTTCTCACCTTTTGTCACTTTTGGCCTTTCCTTCCCACTCCAAGTGTCCCTTTAATATTTCTTGTGGGCTGGTTTAGTGTTCATGAATTCCTTTAGTTTTTGTTTGTCTGGGAAACTGTCTCTCCTCCTATTCTGAATGATAGTCTTGTTGGATAGACTATTCTTGGCTGCAGGTTTTCCCCATTCTGCATATTGAATATATCATGCCACTCTCTCTGGCTTGGCACATTTCTGTTGACAATTCTGCCTAGCCTTATCAGTCATCCCTTGTAAGTTAGGTACTTCTTTTGTTTTGCTGCATTTAGGATTTTCTTTATCACTATATTTTGCAAATTTAACTACAATATGTCTTGGTGTTGTCCTGCTTTTGTTGATTTTTATAGTTCTCTATGCCTCCTGGATTTGGATGTCAGTTTCCTTCCTCAGATTAGGGAAGTTTTCAGCTATTATTTCTGCAAATAATCCTTCTACCCCCTTTTCCCTCTGTTCTTCTTCTGGGCCTCTTATGATATGAATGTTATTATGTTTGATGGAGATGTTATGCTCCCTAACTCTAATCTCATGATCCATAGTTCTTCTTTCTCTTTCCTGTTCAGCATTCTTATTTTCCATCATTCTAGCTTCTATATCCCTTACTCATCCTCTGTTTCTTCCATCCTTATGGTCATTTCAACCAGTTAGTTTCTTTATTTTTAAAATTTTTTTTTATTTTATAAACATATAATGTATTATTAGCCCCAGGGGTACAGGTCTGTGAATTGCCAGGTTTACACACTTCACAGCACTCACCATAGCACATACCTTCCCCAATGTCCAGAACCCCACCACCCTCTCCCTACTCCCCTCCTCCCGGCCACCCTCAGTTTGTTTTGTAACATTAAGAGTCTCTTATACAACCAGTTAGTTTCAAATCTCAGTTATTGTATTTTTCATTTCTGATTTTTTAAAAGTCTTTTATCTCTGCAGTAAGGGTCTCCCTGATATTGTCCATGCTTTTCTCAAGCCCTGCAAGTATCCTTATGATTATTGCTTTAAATTCTCCATGAGGCATACTACTTATATCTGTTTTGATTAAGTGTCTATCAGTGACCTTTTCTTGTTCTTTCTTTTGGGATGAATTCCTCTGTCCAGGCATTTTTTCTAGGTTTCTGGCTTCTTCTCTGTTTTAGAAAAGCCTGTTATGTTTCTTGCTCCTGAGGATAATGGTTTTATGAAGAAGAGGTCTTACAGTGTCCAGGGTCTGACACTCAGGGAGTTTCTCTGGTGAGTGCTGCACTCTGCTCCTGTGTTTTGGCTGCTTTCTCCCTCAGTGTAGTTGTCTGAAGAGGCTGTCCTTACTTGCACTGGGCAATCTTTGGACCTTAACCAGAGTGTGTTGAGTTTTAATGAGGTGTGCTCTGGTGTGCTTGCTAAATGATACCTGGTGCTACTTCCACTAGAACTGAAGTGTTGCAGAACTCTGTGATTGGTAGACAGGGTGCATGCAGAGGTTTCTGCTGATCTTCTGGGGAAGAGGCCTGCTGCACTGGTCTTTTGGCACACTTGCTGAAGATGACCAGTCCCAACAGAGTGTAGGGGGGCAGGATTTGGTGTAAGTAGGTTAGGCAGCCAGTGTAGGTGTTTTACTGCTTACTGAAGTTGGTTTATGTTGAGGGACAGGGTAGGGAAATTGTGCCAGCCAGCTCATTTGCCCTTGAAGAGCAGACAATGTGCCTGCTGCTCTCACAGAAGCAGTTGTTGAAGAGTGAATAATTTCCCCTGGTGAGTTCCAGGTGTTTTCAGATAGCTGTTTTCATGCAGTTTGTCCCTGGGTTGCTTGCCTGCCTGGAGCAGTGAAGTGCACTTTGGGCTCTATCTCAGCCAAGGCTGCTGACTTTTAAAACTCCAAATTGTAAGTATATATTGTGGTGGGGCCCACACTGGTCTCCTGGGGGAAGTCTCACTGCACTGAGATGGTTGACCAAGAAGGGCAGTTGTGCCAGAGCACAGGGGTGTGAGATTTGGAGCAAAGTAGGCTAAGCTTCCAGCGTCCAGGTTAACAGTCCTCAGCAGGTGTCTCTGTGCCTATGATGAGGGGTGAAGGAATGTGGGGTTGTTTGCCTGCCTTCTCTTCAGGAATAAGTCAGTGATCTTAGGGCTCTATCCCTGTCAAGCCCACCAACTGCCAAAGTTCCAGTCTTTGAGCCCTTCTGGTTGCAAAAATTCACAAAAAAGCAGCGCCTCTTGTTTTCCCAGCCAATGACTTTGGGGAAGTGTGCTCCTTGTCCATTCCCTGTGCTGCTCTGGCACTTGTGTCTCTCCATGACCAGGGTTCCCTCCCTCTGCAGCACCCACAATCTGTTTCTCTCCCAAACCAAGTTCGGTGTGGCCTCTTCTCTCCCTCTGCTTGTTCAGTTTGTTCTGTTAGTCCTTGGGTTGATTTCTTGGGTACTCAGAATGATTTGATAGTTATCTATCTGTGTTCAAGGGATGAGGCAAAACTAGTGTCCTCTTACTATGCTGCCATTTAACTCCCCTCCCCATGAGTCTTCAGATCCACCCATATATAACAAATATGTTTTATCTATAACTTTATGGTTATCTCTATAGAAGTTTTGAACAGATTTTGGATTGACTTTATCCTTAGTTACTTGACAATTTTGAAGCTATTAGTGGTATTTTTAAAAATTTAGTTTCTTGGTTTATTTATTATTAATTTTTGCAAGTATATGGTAATTATATATTGCATATTATTTTTTATGTTATAAAGCTTGTTAAATTCTCTTAATACTAGGAGTTTATAAATTCTTCTTGATTTCTTATCTAATCATATCCTCTATTAATAATGATAATTCTTTTTAATTTTTATAATTCATTTTATGCTAAAGAAATAGAGTTCTCTCTTTCCAGAACAAATAGTCAACATTTTTACTAATCCTTTATGATAATGTAAGAACATTTATGATGTTAAAAATAGTTAATATTGATTTATAGCTAGAGTTTATTATATACTGTGGGAAATAAGACTCCAACTTTGTCTTTTTCAAAGATTAACCAATTGTTTCAACACTATAAATACAGCCTTTTGTTGCCTTTCTCATATACCAAATTACAGCATACATTAAAGTTAGTGTTTTATTTACATAGTCTGACCCATTGATTTGTTGAATCTTGTTCTGATTACTGTTTTTTAGGACCCTTAAATTGATGTAGCAGAGTTTGTGCTTTAAAAGCCAAGTCTCCCCTCAACAGTGAGAAAGTTCAGAAATTAGAGCCATATTCAAGGTGTTTTTTTTTTTTTTTAAGCCAATGGCAAATATTTCCCAAATCCCATAAGGATGTATCAATTTGCCATTGGTGTTTCATAGTTATTAAATAACTAATTTCTAGGGGTAGGCAAGCTCAACCTTTCTGGACAAAGATGCAGCATGGTTATCCTGTTCTTTGTGAAGAGGAAACAGGTTACTTCCCACCCTATCCATCCAAAGAGAGTGTAACCACATTTGGGAAGTGCTTGAGCCTAGCACAGTGTGTGGGTAATGCACATACTGTTGGTGTTCTCGCTGGTTTTATTTAAGGTTAATTTGGAATTCTGCATTTTGTTGTTGTTCTCTTTACAACCAAAGAGAAGACAACATTCCCAATTAACATAATCTGTTGGAGTGATCTAAATCATTGCCATGCTTTCGTTGACTTGCAGAAGAATTGTTTTAAAAGAGTATTATTTGTTAAAGGTTTTCTAAATGCTTCCACTCAAAAGGCCAAGTTTCAATGCAACCTGATTATCTTTAAATGTTCAGCTTACAGAGATGGAACATTTGTTTTCTTGCCCAAATATGACTCCCACCCACTTCCTTACAGGTTCTATGATAGACTATATGGTGGGTTTGGATAAGCTTGGGAAATGGTATTGACTGGAAACCATACATTTTGGTTCAGAGATTTCCTCATTTTAAGATGTGATTAACTCTGAATGTGAGAAGGCAGGACTACAGTTTTTGAGTCTTAGGAAAGTGGATTTTAGGCTTTGCCTCCAGCCAGATTATCTTAGGTTGCCATTGTCCTCAGGGCTATTTTTCAGATCACAAATGTCTTCTAGAGGTATCCCTGGGTGGCTCAGTTGGTTAAGCATTTACCTTCAGCTCAGGTCATGATCTCAGGGTCCTGGCATCGAATCCCACCTCTGGCTCCTTGCTCCGCAGGAACTACTTGCAGTTCCCCCTGCTTATGCTCTCTGGCTCTCTCTCTGACAAATAAATAAATAAAATCTGAAAAATAACAACAACAAAAAACAACACACATCTTCTAGAACTTTAGTAGGAGATCTTTTTAGACAACCTACATGGTCCTCTTTCGAGGAAAACAACTTTGTTCTACTTCATAAATATGCCATGGGCAGTGGCCAAGAGCTGTTGCCTTCCTTAGCCTAGAAAATTTTGTTTCCAACTCACTGATGTGAGACATTGAGGAGGAGGCAAAGGGAAAGTATAAAGAACTTTTATTGTAGCTATATTGTTCTTGAGTTGGTAGAGAGAACCTCACAATAGAGCTTTCTTAATCTGAAATCACTGGTTCAATGCTAGAAGTCCAAAGAGGTCCCCTTTTAACTCATTTTCCATTCTAATTACTTTAACTCTTTTTTTTTGGTCCCCATTTTTGTGCCAGAAATGTAATTGTCTTCCTAGTAATTTCTGAATAGCAATCATATTAGCACAACTGTTTTTGTCTCTTACCATTGTATACTAATTAGCTATTTTTCTGAATCCTAAGCAGAACAGTAATTTTGAAGACCTCTCTAAACAAAGGTAACACAGTGACAGTATTCTCATACAATGGCTCCAAAGCCAAAAAAAGGACTTATTTTTATAGTACTTACATAAAAAAGTAAGCAAATAATCAAAACAATTAGATGCTAAGACTGCATTCCCAAATGCTAGTTTAGACATCTTGCTTAGAATCTAAAGTTATTTTTCTTTCTTATTGGAAGATGTCTCCTCAATCATACTGAATCATAATTATGTATTGTTTTAGGTTGAAAAATGAGCTATTGATCTATATAAACTACCTAAGATCTCTGCACATTAAGGAGATCTGTTAAAATTTATTATTTCCTTCAAGTAGTATCACCTGCAATTATTCTAATTCTAAGATAAGTAAGACTAAGAAAGTATTATGGAATCTTACAAGGAACATAGAAAGATTGTTGATTAATAAGAAATTAGGCAGAAAAAAAGAGACCATAGCAATGTATCACAATGAAATATTTAGGCCTCATCTTCTCTTTGTGAATAAATAATTCCTCAGAATTGTACAGCTTCCAGATAGATATTGAAGTGTTCCTATTGTCTACCTTCATGCTACATTTTGATTTGGTGATACTGCTGTGCTCTTTATGACAAGAAAAGAGAGCAGCATAGAATTTTACAGTGAGAAGGAATGTGCAGGACATCTTACCCAGTCACTCAACCAAAACAGTATTTTTTTTTTTAAAGATTTTTCTATTTGTGAGAGGGAGAGGGGGAGAGAGGAGGAGAGAGAGTGTGCAAGCAGGGGAAGGAACAGAGGGAGAGGGAGAAAGAATATCAAGTAGACTCCACATTTAGTGTGGAGACTGATACAGTTGATCTCATGACCTTGAGGTCATGATCTGAGCTGAAACCAAGAGTCCAGTGCTTAACCTGCTGTATCACTCAAGTGCCCCCAAACAGTAATTTTTTTTAACCTTGTCTGCATCCATACCATGTGGCTATCCATGTTGTCGTACATGTCAGGAATCCTTTTTAAAGGATGAATAATATTCCATTGTATGAATATGCCACATATCATTGGTTCAGTCATCTGTTGATATTTATTTGGATTGCTTCCATATCTTGGCTACTATGAATAATGCTACAATGAACACAAGGACATATGTATCTTTGAATTCTTGATTTCAATTCTTCTGGATTAATTCCCCTATAGTGGGTTTGCTGGATCATATGATAGTTTGGTTTTTTATTTTGAGGGACTTCTATACTGTTTGCCTTAGTGGCTGTACCAATCCCATCAAAGTGTGCATAAGGATTCTTTTTTCTCCACATCCTTGCCAACACTTCTTATTTCTTGTCTTTTGGATAATAATCATCCTAACAAGTAATGAGGTGATATCTCATTGTGATTTTTGAATTACAGTTCCCTGATGATTTGTGATATTGAGTATACTTTCGTATACCTGTTGGTCATTTGTACATTTTTTTGGAGAAAAAACTAAGTCCTTTAATCATTTTTTAGTCACGTCATTTTTTTATGCTATTGAATTATATGTGTTTTTTACATATTTTGGATATTGACCCCTTACCAGATAGATTGCAAATATTTTTCTATCATTCAATTTTTTCACTTTATTGATGGTTTCCTTTGTTATATAGAAGCTTTTTGTTTGATGTACTTCCACTTTGTTTTTGGTTTTGTTGTCTGTGCTTTTGGTGTCAAATCCCCCAAAATCACTGCCAAGATCAATATCAAGAAGCTTTTCCTCTTTATTTTCTTCAAGGAATTTTATATTTTCAGGACTTATACTTAAGTTTTTGGTCAATTGTATGTTAATTTTTGTGTACAGTGTAAGATAGGGTCTAATTTCACATTTTCTGCATGTAGATTTCATTTTCCCAACAGCATTTGTTGAAGATACTATCTTTTCTCTGTTGTTTGGATTTTCTATTCTATTTCATTGGTCTATCTGTCTGTCTTTATGCCAGTACTACACTGTTTTTTTTTTTAAATCTAAATTTTATTGGAGTTTTTGTTTTTGTTTTTGTTTTTATAAACATATAATATATTTTTTTCCCCAGGGGTACAGGTCTGTGAATCGCCAGGTTTACACACTTCACAGCACTCACCATAGCACATACCCTCCCCAATGTCCATAACCCCACCCCCCCAACCCCCCTCCCCCCAGCAACCCTCAATTTGTTTTGTGAGATTAAGAGTCACTTATGGTTTATCTCCCTCCCAATCCCATCTTGCTTCATTTACTCTTCTCCTACCCCCTTAACACCCCATGTTGCATCTCCTCTCCCTCATATCAGGGAGATCATATGATAATTGTCTTTCTCCGATTGACTTACTTCGCTTAGCATGATACCCTCTAGTTCCATCCATGTCGTCTCAAATGGCAAGATTTCATTTTTGATGGCTGCATAGTATTCCATTGTGTATATATACCACATCTTCTTCATCCATTCGTCTGTTGATGGACATCTAGGTTCTTTCCATAGTTTGGCTATTGTAGACATTGCTGCTATAAACATTCGGGTGCACGTGCCCCTTCGGATCACTACGTTTGTATCTTTAGGGTAAATACCCAGCAGTGCAATTGCTGGGTCATAGGGTAGTTCTATTTTCAACATTTTGAGGAACCTCCATGCTGTTTTCCAGAGTGGTTGCACCAGCTTGCATTCCCACCAACAGTGTAGGAGGGTTCCCCTTTCTCCGCATCCTCACCAGCATCTGTCATTTCCGGACTTGTTAATTTTAGCCATTCTGACTGGTGTGAGGTGGTATCTCATTGTGGCTTTGATTTGTATTTCCCTGATGCCGAGTGATATGGAGCACTTTTTCATGTGTCTGTTGGCCATCTGGATGTCTTCTTTGCAGAAATGTCTGTTCATGTCTTCTGCCCATTTCTTGATTGGATTATTTGTTCTTTGGGTGTTGAGTTTGCTAAGTTCTTTATAGATTCTGGACACTAGCCCTTTATCTGATATGTCGTTTGCAAATATCTTCTCCCATTCTGTCAGTTGTCTTTTGGTTTTTTTAACTGTTTCCTTTGCTGTGCAAAAGCTTTTGATCTTGATAAAATCCCAATAGTTCATTTTTGCCCTTGCTTCCCTTGCCTTTGGCGATGTTCCTAGGAAGATGTTGCGGCGGCTGAGGTCGAAGAGGTTGCTGCCTGTGATCTCCTCAAGGATTTTGATGGATTCCTTTCTCACATTGAGGTCCTTCATCCATTTTGAGTCTATTTTCGTGTGTGGTGTAAGGAAATGATCCAATTTCATTTTTCTGCCTGTGGCTGTCCAATTTTCTGAACACCATTTATTGAAGAGGCTGTCTTTTTTCCATTGGACATTCTTTCCTGCTTTGTCGAAGATTAGTTGACCATAGAGTTGAGGGTCTATTTCTGGGCTCTCTATTCTGTTCCATTGATCTATGTGTCTGTTTTTCTGCCAGTACCATGCTGTCTTGATGATGACAGCTTTGTAATAGAGCTTGAAGTCCGGGATTGTGATGCCACCAACTTTGGCTTTCTTTTTCAATATTCCTTTGGCTATTCGAGGTCTTTTCTGGTTCCATATAAATTTTAGGATTATTTGTTCCATTTCTTTGAAAAAAATGGATGGTACTTTGATAGGAATTGCATTAAATGTGTAGATTGCTTTAGGTAGCATAGACATTTTCACAATAGTTATTCTTCCAATCCAGGAGCATGGAACATTTTTCCATTTCTTTGTATCTTCCTCAATTTCTTTCATGAGTACTTTATAGTTTTCTGTATATAGATTCTTAGTCTCTTTGGTTAGGTTTATTCCTAGGTATCTTATAGTTTTGGGTGCAATTGTAAATGGGATTGACTCCTTAATTTCTCTTTCTTCTGTCTTGTTGTTGGTGTAGAGAAATGCTACTGATTTCTGTGCATTGATTTTATATCCTGACACTTCACTGAATTCCTCTACAAGTTCTAGCAGTTTTGGAGTGGAGTCTTTTGGGTTTTCCACATATAGTATCATATCATCTGTGAAGAGTGATAGTTTGACTTCTTCTTTGCTGATTTGGATGCATTTAATTTCTTTTTGTTGTCTGATTGCTGAGGCTAGGACTTCTAGTACTATGTTGAATAGCAATGGTGATAACGGACATCCCTGCTGTGTTCCTGACCTTAGCGGAAACGCTTTCAGTTTTTCTCCATTGAGAATGATATTTGCGATGGGTATTTCATAGATGGTTTTGATAATATTGAGGTATGTGCCCTCTATCCCTACACTTTGGAGAGTTTTGATCAGGAAGGGATGCTGTACTTTGTCAAATGCTTTTTCAGCATCTATGGAGAGTATCATATGGTTCTTGTTCTTTCTTTTATTAATGTGTTGTATCACATTGATTGATTTGCAGATGTTGAACCAACCTTGCAGCCCTGGAATAAATCCCACTTGGTCATGGTGAATAACCCTTTTAATTTACTGTTGGATCCTATTGGCTAGTATTTTGGTGAGAATTTTTGCATCTGTGTTCATCAAGGATATTGGTCTGTAGTTCTCTTTTTTGATGGGATCCTTGTCTGGTTTTGGGATCAAGGTGATGCTGGCCTCATAAAATGAGTTTGGAAGTTTTCCTTCCATTTCTACTTTTTGGAACAGTTTCAGAAGAATAGGAATTAGTTCTTCTTTAAATGTTTAGTAGAATTCCCCCGGGAAGCCATCTGGCCCTGGGCTTTTGTTTGTTTGGAGACTTTTGATGACTGTTTCAATCTCCTTACTGGTTATGGGTCTGTTCAGGCTTTCTATTTCTTCCTGGTTCAGTTGTGGTAGTTTATATGTCTCTAGGAATGCATCCATTTCTTCCAGATTGTCAAATTTGTTGGCATATAGTTGCTCATAATATGTTCTTATAATTGTCTGTATTTCTTTGGTGTTAGTTGTGATCTCTCCTCTTTCATTCATGATTTTATTTATTTGGGTGCTTTCTCTTTTCTTTTTGAGAAGTCTGGCCAGGGGTTTATCAATCTTATTAATTCTTTCAAAGAATCAGCTTTTGGTTCATTGATTTGTTTTTGTTTGTTTGTTTTTGGTTTCTATTTCATTGGTTTCTGTTCTGATCTTTATGATTTCTCTTCTCCTGATGGGTTTAGGGTTTCTTTCTTGTTCTTTCTCCAGCTCCTTTAGGTGTAGGGTTAGGTTGTGTACCTAAGACCTTTCTTGTTTCTTGAGAAAGGCTTGTACCGCTATATATTTTCCTCTCAGGACTGCTTTGTTGTGTCCCACAGATTTTGAACCATTGTATTTTCATTATCATTTGTTTCCATGAATTTTTTCAATTCTTCTTTAATTTCCTGGTTGACCCATTCATTCTTTAGAAGGATGCTGTTTAGTCTCCATGTATTTGGGTTCTTTCCAAATTTCCTCTTGTGATTGAGTTCTAGCTTCAGAGCACTGTGGTCTGAAAATATGCAGGGAATGATCCCAATCTTTTGATACCGGTTGAGACCTGATTTAGGACCCAGGATGTGATCTATTCTGGAGAATGTTCCATGTGCACTAGAGAAGAATGTGTATTCTGTTGCTTTGGGATGGAATGTTCTGAATATATCTGTGATATCCATCTGGTCCAGTGTGTCATTCAAGGCCTTTATTTCCTTGTTGATCTTTTGCTTGGATGATCTGTCCATTTCAGGGAGGGGAGTGTTAAAGTCCCGTACTATTATTGTATTATTGTTGATGTGTTTCTTTGATTTTGTTAATAATTGGTTTATATAGTTGGCTGCTCCCATGTTAGGGGCATAGATATTTAAAATTGTTAGATCTTCTTGTTGGACAGATCCTTTGAGTATGATATAGTGTCCTTCCTCATCTCTTATTATAATCTTTGGCTTAAAATCTAATTGATCTGATATAAGGATTGCCACTCCTGCTTTCTTCTGATGTCCATTAGCATGGTAAATTTTTTCCACCCCCTCACTTTAAATTTGAAGGTGTCTTCGGGTTTAAAATGAGTTTCTTGTAGGTAACATATAGATGGGTTTTGTTTTTTTATCCATGCTGATACCCTGTGTCTTTTGATTGGGGCATTTAGCCCATTAACATTCAGGGTAACTATTGAGAGCTATGAATTTAGTGCCATTGTATTGCCTGTAAGGTGACTGTTATTGTATAGTGTCTCTGTTCCTTTCTGATCTACTACTTTTAGGCTCTCTCTTTGCTTAGAGGACCCCTTTCAATATTTCCTGTAGAGCTGGTTTGGTGTTTGCAAATTCTTTCAGTTTTTGTTTGTCCTGGAAGCTTTTAATCTCTCCTTCTATTTTCAATGATAGCCTAGCTGGATATAGTATTCTTGACTGCATGTTTTTCTTGTTTAGTACTCTGAATATATCATGCCAGCTCTTTCTGGCCTGCCAGGTCTCTGTGGATAAGTCTGCTGCCAATCTAATATTTTTACCACTGTATGTTACAGACTTCTTCTCCCTGGCTGCTTTCAGGATTTTCTCTTTGTCACTAAGACTTGTAAATTTTACTATTAGGTGACGGGGTGTGGACCTATTCTTATTGATTTTGAGGGGGGTTCTCTGCACCTCCTGGATTTTGATGCTTGTTCCCTTTGCCATATTGGGGAAATTCTCTCCAATAATTCTCTCCAATATACCTTCTGCTCCCCTCTCTCTTTCTTCTTCTTCTGGAATCCCAATTATTCTAATGTTGTTTCGTCTTATGGTGTCACTTATCTCTCGAATTCTGCCCTCATGGTCCAGTAGCTGTTTGTCCCTCTTTTGCTCAGCTTCTTTATTCTCTGTCATTTGATCTTCTATATCGCTAATTCTTTCTTCTGCCTCATTTATCCTAGCAGTGAGAGCCTCCATTTTTTATTGCAACTCATTAATAGCTTTTTTAATTTCAACTTGATTAGATTTTAGTTCTTTTATTTCTCCAGAAAGGGCTTTTATATCTCCCGAGAGGGTTTCTCTAATATCTTCCATGCTTTTTTCAAGCCCGGCTAGAACCTTGAGAATCATCATTCTGAACTCTAGATCTGACATATTACCAATGTCTGTATTGATTAGGTCCCTAGCCTTTGGTACTACCTCTTGTTTTATTTTTGTGGTGAATTTTTCCGCCTTGTCATTTTGTCCAGATAAGAGTATATGAAGGAACAAGTAAAATACTAAAAGGGTGGCAACAACCCCAGGAAAATATACTTTAGCCAAATCAGAAGAGATCCCAAATCGTGAGGGCGGGGGGGAAGGGGATAAAAAGAGGTTCAGAAAGAAAAAAAAAAAAAAAGAAAGAAACAAATAAAAAAAGAGAACCAATAATGAAAAAATATAAAAAGGAAAAATATATATATATATATATTAGATAAGCTAGTTAAAAAACGTTAAAAAAGGGGCACCTGGGTGGCTCAGTGGGTTAAGCCACTGCCTTCGGCTCAGGTTATGATCTCAGGGTCCTGGGATTGAATCCCACATCAGGCTCTCCACTCACAGGGAGCCTGCTTCCCTCTCTCTCTCTCTCTGTCTACTTGTGATCTCTCTCTGTCAAATCAATAAATAAAATCTTTAAAAAAAAAAGTTAAAAAAGAAAAGGGTAAAAGTTAAAAAAATTTAGTAGAAGAAGAGACAAAAAATTGAAAAAGAAAAATAAATTAACTTCAAGGCTAAAGAATCATGGGGAGAAAGCCATGAGTTCCGTGCTTTGCTTTCTCCTCCTCTGGAATTCCGCTGCTCTCCTTGGTATTGAAACTGCACTCCTCGTAACTGAACTTGGTCCTGACTGGGTTTCTTGTTGATCTTCTGGGGGAGGGGACTGTTGTAGTGATTCTCAAGTGTCTTTTCCCCAGGCGAAGTTGCACCGCCCTTACCAGGGTTGGGCTGAGTAATCCGCTCGGGTTTGCTTTCGGGAGCTTTTGTTCCCTGAGCGCTTTCTGTAGAGTTCCAGAGGACGGGAATGAAGATGATGGCCTCCCAGTCTCCAGCCCGGAGGAGCTGAGAGCCCGGGGTCCCACTCCTAAGTGCGCCCTCAGAGAACAGCGCCCAATTACTCCCGTCACCCTGGCTTCCGGCTGCGCTCCGAGCTGACTGAGCTTGCGAATGGTTCAAGGTAATCCTGAGCTGAGAGTCACTCCTCGGCTCTCTCTGTAGCCGGCTTCCCCGTTCTAATACCTGCAAGCTCTACGACACTCAGACACCCCCGATCCTTCTGTGACCCTGCGGGACCTGAGGCCACACTGACCCCGCGTGGGCTTCACCCCGGTTAAGCCTCTGGAGCGCTGTCCCTCAGCGGAACAGACTTTTAAAAGTCCTGATTTTGTGCTCCGTTGCTCCGCCGCTTGCCGGGAGCCGGCCCCTCCCCCCGCGGTCTATCTTCCCGTCGCTTTGGATTCACTTCTCCGCCAGTCCTACCTTTCAGAAAGTGGTTGATTTTCTGTTTCTAGAATTGCTGTTCTTCTTCTCTTCGATCTCCTGTTGGATTTGTAGGTGTTTGCAATCTTTAGATAAGCTATCTAGCTGATCTCCCGCTACTTGAAGTAGTCTCAGCCTGCTACTTCTCCGCCATCTTGACTCCTCCAGTACTACACTGTTTTAATTACTATAGCTTTGTAATATATTTTGAAATCAGGAAGTGTGATGTCTTTGGTTTTGTTCTTCTTGTTTGAGGTCACTTTGGCTATTCAGGGTCTTTTGTAGTTCCAAATGAATTTTAAGATTGTTTTTCTATTTCTGTAAAAAAAAAAAAAACAGCACAGGGATTTTGAATCTATTGATGACTTTGAGTAATATGGACATTTTAACAATATTAATTTTCCCAATGCATGTATATGGGAATATCTTTCCATTTATTTATGTCTGCTTTATTTTTTTCATCAGAATTTTAGACTTTTCAATGTACAAGTCTTTTGTTTCCTTGGTTAAATTCATTATTCTAAGTGAAATAAGCTAGTCTTAGATAGACAAATACTTCATGGCTTTACTTATATGAAATAATCAGATTCATAGAAGTAGAATATAGAATGGTGGTTGCCAAGGGTTGGGTGAGGGAGGAGTGGGTAATTGTTTTTCAATAAGTGTAAAGTTTTTGTCATGAAAGTTGAATAGATTTTTAGAGATTGCCTATGTAACATGGTACCTGTAGTGAAGAATATGGTATTGTACATTTAAAAATATGTGTTGAAGTAAATTTCTAGACCCAACGTGGAGCTGCTCCTGTCCAGAGTGTCACATCAACTAGCTGAAACCTAGGTAACTTTCCTGGTCCTATCAATGATGTCCTTGACTAGAAATAGAATATTTCTGGCTAATCAATTCCCAACTGATGATATCTGTCATGATTTCCTTGTTCCAAATAAGGTCAAATGTGCAAATCTAACCAGTAATTTTAAGCCAAAGACTCTCCTTATTCCCTGATTGGCTTCTGCAAAAGCTACTTGCTGTGTAATTCTCTGGACTCTTCAGAGTAAAAATTGTCCACTCCATGAAGTGTGAAATAAAATTTGCTTAGATTAGCTAATTTATTTGTTCTCTTTGATGATCTCACATTAAGTGTTCTTACAACACACACACAAAAGAACATAAGGAAATTTTTAGAGATGATGAGTATGTTTAATATCTTTGTTGTGATGATGGTATCATAAGTGCATATATATGGTGAAACTCATCAGAATATGTACACTAAATGTTCACAATTTTTGTGTATAAAATATGACTCAATAAAACTTACAAAAGACAAAAAAGGAGCTCTCTAAAAAAATACAGAAAAAAGAGGGGACATTAATTTGATATATAAATTTTGAAGTAAGGAAAATAGTAAGATTATATCCAATAGTTTGACATTTCAAAACAATATTGATAAAGAGTTTAATGGCACAATTTTCACCATTTTTAACATTTGTAATATATTTCGTATGTTTTTAAAATATCCCATACAAAGATAAGCTAGAATACAATAAATTACCTAAAATCTCATCAAACTAATAACACATTATTAAATTTATTCTTGCATTAAATTTACTCTTACATTTGTAGAGTTTTGTTTGTTCTAGAGAACAAACTCATGGTTACCAGAGAGGAGGTGGGTGAGGGGATGGGTAAAAATAGGTGATGGGGATTAAGGAATGTACTTGTGATGAGCACAGGGTGATGTATTGAATTGTTGAATCACTATATTATATGTCTGAAACTAATATAGTATTTTATGTTAACTATATTGGAATTGAAAAAAATAAATTTGATTTTGGTATCTATAAATAAGAATATAATACTCTCAGAAATTAACACTTACTGATTTAACCAATATTATCTGAATAATCAAGAAACCACTTCTTTCTCACCTTCCAGGTTTTGTTCTGCCAATCAATGAATTGTTTTCCGTAGCAAGTGACATAATATCCAACTAAATATCGTTTAGCAATAAAGTTCACTATACAATTACATACAAGAATAAAAGATTCAGGCAATTCTTGTGTTGGCTACCTCAACCTTGTAATGATGTCAGAGCTCTAGATAGACAATGTATATCCACTTCAGGATTTTCTCCCAACCTCTCTTCTGGCCAGTAGATCTATAAAGAGGGTTAAGTTACAGTATAATTCATCTAGGGGTATGCTAGACCTGATAACAGGTTATACTTCACAACAGCTACAGGGCCTAGATAGCATGTACTGGAGAACTACTCGGGATTATGATGGTTCTTAGTCAAAGGGGCCAGAATGTAGAACATGAGAGAGAAGTGGGGAGTTCATTGTTCTGGGAGCACTTGACCCAGATACTAGATTTGTCACCCTATCACAAATTCCAGAGATGGTACAGTCTCAGTGCTAGGATGTCTGCTAGAAACATGAAAAAAGCATCACCCAGGCTTGTCCAGAGGCCAAGCAGTCCCTAAGTGGTTGGTGTGTTAGAATGGATACACAATGTAATGCTGAAAGTCCCTTAGATGTTTGAGTTCCATGAGTTGGCCCAAAGATAACTACTTACCAGTTTTAAACAAAGTGAGCATCACTAAACTACTTACAAAGGCTCACCAATAACAAAAGAGATAATAGAACCCTGCAACAATGGAGGACAATTGGTGGCACTTAATTTCCTGAAGTCATATGTATGCGGCTATTATAATGAGGTGTAGTGTCAGAGTGGTCACCAAGGATGATCAGCCTACAAAGAGTTGGTTAATAGAACCCAGCATTGCTAACGATAAGAGAGATGACACTACTCACTACATACTTCAGAAGAAATCAAGGATAGATGGCCAGGAGTCTGAGGATGGTCACTGCATAAAGTCACAATTACTTTTCTAGTTTCTAGATCTGAGCCAGACTTAGAATCTATTAATTGAAGGGGAAACTGGATTTCCAGGGGTAAGGACCTTGCAATGCCATGACAAACATAGAGGATTCCCTTAGTCCTTCCTCAAAGAGACCTGAAGCTACTTACTCCTGTAACCGTTAACTGAGGAAAAGGGAATATAAACAAGTTGGTTATAGGGCTGGTTTACCACTAAAATCCAAAGACCTGAATAGTCATCATAGTCCCCCTGTTACATTGAGGTAGATGGAAGCTAGGCAAAAATTGTAGTCTTGGCTAAATTCCTACTTAAATGGATCCACTGGGTTTGCAGACCCACCTGATAGTAATTTCTCCATTCTCAAATGTGTATCTGTGATTCACATACTTAGTAGTTTGTGTAATCTCCATCTTGAGTTCTTGATTTATGGAATCAGTGCTATTATAGTAGGGAAGGCCAAGAGATAATCTCTGATGATCCCCTGCCCCCAGTTAATATAACCAATCAAACATCATATTGTATCCTAAGATGGACTAGATGCACAAGTTAGATTAATAGGTAGTGATTGGTCAGGGGCCTGGAGGAAGAAAATTGGAAAATTAAACAAGGAGGTGTGAGGTAGAGGGAGGTAGATATACATCAGGGAATGGAATAAAGTATGGAAAGCTTTGTATCACATGTTAACATTCAATAAAAAGCATCCACCACTAAACAACTGGGTTGAGGATGATTTGGCCTAATGATATCATTAGTCTTAGTCATTAGCCCTCCCAGTACTGGCATGATAGGTACATAAATTGAGTGGGAGAGAATGGGAGAGGTTATGCATTGGCTCAACAGTATGGGTTCACACTTAAATGGTTGGTTTAGGTTCTACAGTCATGGAATGTTGAATTTGCCTGCAACAGAGACCAACACTGAACCAGAGGTACAGTCTCATGCTACAGAGAGACCAACCACTGCTTAGCAGCAAGTGAACTATATCAAATTCCTTCTATCCTGGATGAACCAGAGACCTGTTACAATAGGAAAAGACATGAGCTCCAGGTGTAGGTATGTCTTTCCTGCTGTCAAAGTCTCAGCTAGGATGATTATCTGAGGTCTTCAAGTGTTTGATCCACTGAATCTCACATAATGTCACATTAGACTAGACAATCCATTTTTGAAGATATAGGAATGGGATCACAAAAATGAGACCCACTGGTTTATCCCATATTTCACCACACAGAAACTGCAGCCTGATAGAACATCATACAGCCTCCTGATGGTATAGTCAAAGGGCCAACTTGAGGGAGACACTGTGAAAGTGGGGTGACATTCATCAGTTCTACATATGTACCCCTAATCCAAGACATTTCTAGGCATTATATTCCCACTGTATGTATGAGTATATCCCAATGTATGAGTATAGGAGCCAAGGAGTACAGGCAGACCCACTTGCTATCATTCCAGTTATCTACTGAGGGACTTTGTGTTTTCTTTTCACTCAACTCTGGGCTCTAGGTGGTTAGAGGTCCTGGCCCCAAAAGGGAATGGACTTTTCCATAGGACAGCAATAGTGCTACTGAACTACAAGCTAAAACTGTTGTGTGGCACTTCAGATCATGCATCCCAAGGGTAGCAGGCAGGAAGAAAAGCCTTCGTCTTGGCAGATTATTGACCTGGATCTTCAAGCAGAGGTAGGGTTACAATTATAGAATGAGGGAGGGAAGAATATGTGTGGCACTCAAGTGTCTCACTTGGACATCTCTTAATGTTCCTTGACGAATTGTAATGGTAAATGGACAAGATGGACAAGTGCAGTGATCCCAGATTCAGTAAGTCACAGTGACTATGGACTCAGATTTCACTGGGATGGGGCTTTGAATCATATTATCATGTCAGCTACTGAGACCAGTGGAGGTGGTAAGTGAGGGGAAGAAAAACCCAGAATGAAGAGGCAATGAGCATTTGTTCCAGCCAGAAGACCAACTGATCAGTGAGGTTGTGGTTTGCTCCACTAAGCTTTCTTTTCCTTCTGAAGAAACAATGCCCTCAGGAATCCTGGAGGAGATACACCCAAATGCATATGAAGTAGTTCTATGTGGCACAAAGTGGAGTTGTGGTGGGTACAGAGATGTGCCACCTTGAGCCTCCTATGAGGAAGCACTTGCTCCTCCACCTGTCAACAGGCTCTTTCAGATGTCAGTTTCTTAAAGGTCTGTCTTGGCTACAACTGCTAACCCAAGCACATACTCTTTGGGGTACTTATTTTCATGTAGGGGGAAACAGATTGACTGTTTTGGCCCCTCTCAGGATAACTTTTAGGAGCATATGTCCTTCAGGTATCTGTGTGGGGTCAGTGGAGGTTTTGCTTGGCTAGACAGTAGAGGGACTTCTCCTTTTCCCTAATCCTGCATCCTCCTCCACTCCTCACCACCCAAAAAGTTTGATATCTAATATCCTGCAAGTCAATCTCATCTTAGCTTTTGCTTCTACACAGTCCAGCCTGGGACAACATTCTTAACATGATAGCTCCACAGCCAATTAGCCAAGATGCCTGAAGAAGACGTAAGATGAATTCTTATCCAAACAACTCTCAGACATGGGTGGCATTCTAAGGGTTAGCATGCCTCTACTTAAACTAATAAAATATAATGTTGGATAATTTATTCTGTACCATTCAGTTCTAGATAAGTTAACAAAACAGACTGGAATGTGAAGGTATGGTGGCATTTCTCCACATCTTGCTAACTGACGGATTTGATCAGCCTGTCTACAGCACCGAACTGTAGAATAGTGTTCATGTTAGAATTCCACGCTGGTGTTAGTCTCAAGAATTTTCCCTAATATTTACAGTTGTTGAAGAGACAATATGAAATTCAACCGTTAAATGAATAAGCTTTTGGAGTGCATTCATTTAACCCTGGGAAAAAAATTTTATCTTGATAGAGGGTAGAAGACCATTAGAGGATCAGGCAGCTCTGTCTCCAATTATGAGGAGATATCCAGGTACCTGAGCTCTCCATCATTATTAAGGCTTCCTAAGGCATATTAAGAACAGCCTTTGCTAACTCATTCTTGTGTACAACCTTCCTAGCAGCTTCTTGGTCTAGAACATAAACACACTCAGTACAGTTACATGGAACTCAAGGATACAGGGAGCTGGTTGTGGCTGGTATGAAAAGTTGTGCCAAGAAGTTGCTGAGTGTAAAAACAGTCAGTTAAAAAAAAGGAAAGAAAGTAAAAAAGAAACTAGGAAAGAAAGCTAGATTATCAAGAGTTTAAACTAGGCTACCATTAGGGGAAAAAAGAGATATGGAAGGAAACAACAAAGTATGTCCATAATTAAAATATTTACTATCTGTTTGTTATTTGGGACAGGGGGTGGTAGGAAGAAGGGACATTATTATAAAAATTTTTTAAAAGTATTTTGATATGAAGAGAAATTATATTTAATATTTATTTATTTTAAACAACTTTATTTTAAAGCTTATTTTAAATGACTTAAGCTAGTAAAGATAGAGCTATTTTAAATGCAAGCACTTAATTATTTCATCAAAAGACTTATAATTTACAATGGAGTGTGATTAAGATATTATATCCAGCCATGGATGATTTCTATTTGCTGCTAATTAGTATTTTTATACAATCTTGAAGTATATTTTGTTTATTTAATACTATTGTTTTTGTGTTCATCTTGATCTTGACTGTCTCCACAGGATGATGAAAGGGGACAGGACAGCATCGCTTCTGGAAGATTTGTGCTCCAGAGCAGCTTCATATATCTCCAAATGACAGGGAGATAACTGGGAAAAAGTATTCCTTGGGAACTATTGGGCCAGTTCTTGTTTCAAGGCACTCATGATGGTTGGGGTGGGGGTGGTAGAAGGTAAACCTGGGACATTCTGGGGAATTCAGAGTTTGTCACACAAATGGGGAGAAAATAAATTATGTAAAATTTGTTAAAAGAATGAATAAATTTTCTGCATGAAACATGCATTTAAATTTATTTTTATTGCACACATTTAAATGCATTTAGTGCATTTAAATGCATATATATGTGCATGTGTTTTATGTTTTTATACTTATATATTCATTTTTCAGGCTACATATGTGTGAATGTTCAAAAGTGAAGATATCGATGGAGCAGCACCTTTGTAAATTTATACTTTGGACTGCAAAGAAACTTGAAAGAAAAAACAATTCAAAGCATTAATGCTGGTATCAACTATCTGCCAGTCTGAGGGATTTATATGGTTTAATGTTCACCTGTTAATGATAATGATGACAAAAAAAATAACTTTAAGAATGTAGAGTTGCTCTGGCATTTACTAGCTATGTGACATTTTGAAAATTCCTTAATTCTGTTAGCTTGGAGTTCTCATAAGCAACAAAAGATAACCTCTACTTTCTTAGCCCCTCCATCATGGCAAATTTTCTCTGTCTTCAAAATGGTAAATATCAAGTTAAAAATTTTTATATAGAAATATTCAAAAAATAAAAAAAGAATTATATACACTTTATATATAATTATTTTTAATTGTTCATTATATATAATCATTATATATAGACAATTGTTCATTATTGCTCATTGTTCAATATTATATATATAATTTAAGATATATATCTCTATCTATCATTTCTATCTATCTATATATCCTTAACATTTGAAATCTGGAGCCAAGATATCCAAGAAACTATTAATATTGGGGTTTTTTTTAGGTAGTAGAATGGGTTGGGGGAAGAACATTTTTACATTTTATTCTTTTCTTTGCTATTGTAATTTTTACTAGGTATGGATATTATTATTCTAATATTGGAAAAAAGCAGTAGCCTGTCTTAAGTCTTGATATTGTCCCACCTGATATTGTCCCGAGGAAAGCAAGTCAATAGCACATATAAGACAGGGCAGTGTTCACAGAACCTGAAGGATTTGTTTTGGACAAGTCATAATAAAATTTACCTGTAGATTCACCTATAGATTACAGAAGGTTAATCAAGTTAATATTTTAAAATCATTATTTGTATAACTTTTTTATTTTGACATTTTAAACGTATAGAAAAGATGTAAATATAATACAAAGAAGTCCTGTGTGTTTTTCACTTAGATTTATTAATTGTTTACATTTGCCATATTTGTTTTGCACCTATCTCTTTATGCTTGCATGTATGTGTATATATTTATATAAACATAAATACTAATACATATATGTTTCTGGAAAGTTGGAGATTTGAACTGCAAATATTGTGTCTCTTTACCTTGAATGCTTTGTGTATATTTCCTACATACATGAAATTATAGTACAGTTCTCCAAATAGGAAAGTTACCATAGATTAAAAAAAAAGTTATTATCTAATCCATGTTCCATATTCAAATTTTGGTGATTGGATCAATAATATCATTTATAGTTATATCCCCAAGTCCAGGATCCAATCAAGTAGTACATGTTGCATTAAGTTGTCACACCTCTTTATTTTCCTTGACCTGAAACAGTTTCTCAGTCTTTGTCTTTTATGACTTTGACATTGTTAAAGAGAACAGGATATTTATTCTAGAGAATTTCTTTCAATTTGGATTTGTATGGTTTTTCCTCATGTTGAGATTCAGGGCATGCATTTTTTTCTAGAATGCTGGAAAGAGGATGTTGTGTCCTCAATCTATCACTTTCTAAAGCCCTTGATGGTTGATCACTTGGTTAATAAGGTGTTGGTAGATTTCTTCACTGTGAAATTCCTCTTTTCCTCTTTGTAATTAATATGTAATTTGTGAGGAGATACTGTAAGACTGTGTACATATCTTTTATTTCATTGTGATGATCTACTGCTTTTAAAATCCATTGATGATTGTTGCCTGACATTATTACTGTGGTGTTTCAAAATGGTGACATGTCTGTTTCATTACTTCTACATTTATTAGTTAGCACTATACTGTAAGGAACAACTGTCTCTTTTTTCTAATGTATTTATTAATATCTGTATGATTTCATGAAATTTTATTTAATTCAACTGGTTATAAATGTTTCTGTTATTGTTCTTTTGGGTTTTTTAAAAGAAGATTTTACTTATTTATTTGAAAGACAGAGAGCAGGAGGAGGAGCAGAGGGAGAGGGACAAGAAGAATTCATGATGAGTGCAGAGCCCAACACAGGGCTTGATCCCGGGACCCTGAGATCATGACCTGAGCTGAAATCAAGAGTGGGTCACTTAACCCACTGAGCCACCCATGCACCCCTACTGTTCTTTTGTTTTTAAGACTTTGTTTTTCAGAGCAGCTTTAGGCTCAGGGCAAAACTGAGTGGAAGGTGCAGAGATTTCCCACATACCCTCTGCCCCACACATGCATAGCTGCCCCCATTATCAACATCCCCACCAAAATGATACATGTATTATAATTGAACATACCATTGGCACATCATTATCATCCCAAATCCATAGTTTACATCAGAGTTCATTCTTGGTCATTTACATTCTACAGGTATGGACAAATTTCTAATGACATGTATCCACCATTATAGTATCTTACAGAATAGTGTTGCTTGCCTAAAAATCCTCTGTTCTCTATCTATTCATCACTCCTTCTCTCCCTAATCCTTGGAAAACGCTAATTGTTTCACTGTCTTCGTAGTTTTGCCTTTTCTCGAACCTCATGTAGTTGGAATCATAAAGCAGGTAGCTTTTCAAACTGGCTTCTTTTATTTAGAAATATGCATTGAAGTCTCCTCCATGTAATTTTATGGCTTGATAGCTCATTTCTTTATGCATTGAGTAATATCCCATCGTCTGGATGTATCACTGTTTGTTTATCCCCTCACCCACTAAAGGACATCTTGGTTGCTTCCAAGTTTTGGCAATAATTGTTTATTTTATACTCAAATTATGCAACATTTGGTCAATGGTAGTCACTTTAGTTGTCCTTGAATCCTTTTGATAACATTCCCACTTTTTGTTTGCTTGTTTGTTTGTTTTTGTTTTGTTTTGTTTTTTGCATTTCCTTACTTTCTGGTACAATAAAATTTTAAGTTCCTCAGGTGCTTTCCCAGTCCCAGCCCTATCTGTCCAAGAAGGATTGCTTCCTTTTAATGGCATTACAACCCAAGATCTAGGTGCTAGACGTGCTAATTATTACTGGAATGTCATTGCTTCTAGGCTCTCTTGGTGAATAAAGAAAACACATGCAACGGACACAGACACATTCATACACACATATGTACACACAGACACACATACTCACACATACACACACATACAGACATAATGTACACATAACACAAAGCACACTTGAATACTTAAATACCTATTTTTTAAAAATTATGTCATACTGATACAATACGTTCATTTCCTTCTAGTCCAACACCTCAGAGTTCATTCTATTCTTTTTCCTTTCCATATTTGTGACTGGCCATGTGGAAAAGACAGTGAAATCAACATACAGAGAAGCAAATAAAAGCTGGACAAAGACTCCTGGTGACAACATAATCCCTAATTCCAGTTGCTCTGGGTCTGCTCTGTACCTACCTTTCCTAAGGTTTTTGAAAATTCCAAGAACTTGCTCCCCCTCCTTTTTCTATTGAGTTTAGCTGGATGATAGTTTTTGCAATTAGGACAGTGTTGACTGATGCTGCGATGAAGAAAAATCCAATGCACTGTCATGATATGTCCTTCCCCTGTTCTCTTCTCCAATAGAATTGGAATGTAACTCACCACATTTGACCCTTGTACTATTTTTCTGTATCTGCCTGCAGAGACAAGGAGACAATAGTTATTACAATACGATGCTGAGTCATTTAGGTGTGTAAAAAGTATAATCCCTGTGACAACATAGGGAGTTAGTAATAGAACCTCATTTACAGATAAGGGAGTTGAGGTTTAGAGAAGGAAAGTAAGTTCTCTGGGTCACACAGACTGGAATGAAATTTCTGGTCTCTACAAAACCCTTGGCTTGCTTCTCCATACAATGTCAGCTCTTACACAGCTCCTTACTGTGTAAATTAATTAATACAATAATTGTTTTTCGAGTACCACATATGCCAATCTCTACTAGGGTTGATTCAACAGACTTGTCAACACTTGTCAACTCTGTTGGCTGCTTCAGCACTTCAGAGAAATTTTAAATTACACCGATGTAAATTATACTCACGTAACAGTGGGAAGGAGCTGAAGAAGAAAAATTTGAGTCAAAGCTCTTGTATCCAAAGACTAATAAGTAAATTAGTTAACATTCAAAACCGGTTCTGATTTTCTAGGGAAAAAATTACATGGTAGTGTTCTTAAATACTTATTAGCAAATGCTTATTGTGTTATTGTGTTATTATATAAAAATAATTGTCATTATTTAAGTCTAAATTTCTCATAGAGATGGCCCCTCAAAAAGTTTATCTGGAATGGATCTGACCCCAATTGTTTGATTCAGATTCATTCCCATGATTCAATCAAAGAGTTCATAAAAACAGTGATAATATTTAAAGGGTATTAAACAGTGATAAAAACATTAACACAAAATATTATTAGGTATGAGTGGAATGTTTTATGCCCTTAGAAATAGTTACTCTATTATGAGCCCAAGCCTTTGTGACTTCTGCATCTTGGCTACACCTGATGAAAGTAATTAGTGTCATCCTGTGCTTTAATGTGGATAAGTCAGAGCAATAGTCCAAAACATGCTGGGTAATGAGACTTTGCGGTTTTTGAATGCCCTGTGACCAAGTCTCTCCTCAGAGGACTTCATGACATCAGACAACTGATGCCCTGAGCATCATGACTAACTTCTCAGGATTCCAGCATTTCAAGCTTATAAATGCAGGGTTTGCATATTTTAGCGCTTATTCATTCCTCATCAGAGATGAAGGAAATGTTCCCCCCTACCACTTTCTTCAGTCAGCAGAGGGCAGAAACAAATATTATTGCAAGAGCCAGATCTTATGCCAGTGACGTTTTAATCTTACATCATCTTTAGACTGACCCAGGGAAGCTAATTTAACTCTTCCCATTCTGCATATGGGAAATGGGCTCAGGGAAGTTAAGGTGGGCAGACGGGATAGTCATAAAGGGCAGAGCCTGCGCCTGTACTTGAATGTCTTTGACTCAACTTAGGCTTTTAGGTCCATCACATATCCTCCCAGTGAGCTTGTGACAGCCTGGCCTCTCATGACTTGACCATGTGGTTTAGGTATTAATTAGGGTAACAATTTAGTCTATTATTTTAAGGGCTACCTACATTCTAATAATAATAATTGTATGGAATTATTTTCAGTCAAATGCTTATATATTATATAGTTACTGTTACTTAGAAATCTTACTGAAAATTTGGTTTTAACTATAAACAATATTTTGTGGGCACAAATTGCTATGAGGTTCACATCTTTTGGTTATATGAAGTACTTTCTGAAGGAAATAAATTTAGGGCAAAACCTGTCATGCCTCTATGGATAACATGAACTTCTCCTTGTTAAGATTTTATTAATCAAAATGAATATAAAATGACATTCTTATATGATTACACATTACAATTGTTACATTTTCTAGTTATGAAATACCAGAAAATGCATAAAAGGAAGTGTTATAGCTTTTGCCCCATTAAATAAATAAAGCTTTGTGCATTAGAAAGGATATTATTTATGTACTAATTTTGAATAAGCAGTGTATCAACTCTTTTTCAGATCGGGTGGTGGTGGGGTGTGTGTGTAGACCTAACATCTCTCCCTGATCAGTTCTTCCTCTTGTCTATACCACATTTTGTATTTGGATGGTTCTTAATACATTAAAATAATAAAGTGCAGCTAAGCAGATATTCAACATTAATGTTTCAGCCTTGTGAAATTAAGAGAATAAAGAAGAAAAAAATGCAACATACTCATACCTCTCCTTAGCTCTGTGAAGTTTCTTTTACCTTGGCCTTGACTTGGACTCAGTTAACTTTCTATCTTTCTTTTTTTTTTTTCTTACTATTTTGTTTATTTATTTGAGAGAGAGAGAAAGAAAGAGAGCACAAGCTGGGGGGAGGGGCAGAGAGAGAAAAGCAGACTCCCCACTGAGCCGGGAGCCAGATGGGGGATGGATTCCAGGATCCTGGAGCTGTGACCTGAGCTAAAGGCAGATACTTAATCTACTGAGCCACCCAGGCGCCCTCTCAGTTAACCTTCAAACAAGTCACAGTCAAATAGTATAGTGCTGTTCCTAACTAGTTATTGAAATGCTTCCCCATAATGTGTTACAAAGGGAGGCTTTTCATTATGTGCTGTTCAGCTGTCAATGTTATGGTGCCCCAGCCTCTCTCTTTGCTGCACTGTTTTTCCCACTGGGTTTCCTTACCCTCATCTCCCCTCCAGATCCACCCCTTTGGCCCATTGCTTATCAAGGTGGTTGATTCTGACCTCAATTTGAATGTGCTTTTTGACTGTAATTTCAGCAGTTGTTCTAGGTCACTACTTACTTTGGTATCTATCTACTGTCCTGTCTTTGATCCACAAACTTAAGTAAACTCTTCTTCAGCTTCCCCGAAATTTTGTGGGACCAGCAACCAGGCCCATCAAATCAGAGAAATGCAATTTTAGAGACCACTGCACATACAATTTCACCAATGCATTTTGATCTTTCTGATCCTGTCTTGATTTAAAATTTTTATATTTTATTCATCATGAATTTTTTGCATTAATTTTATTTTAAAAATATTGTATTCAAATATTATTTATCTTGACTGAGATTTTGGGACCCCCTTAAGGTTTGTGCCTGGGGTCAGTGCTTTATTCACCAGCCCCCGTCCCAGCTGTGTCTGGAATTATTCTAGATCTAAACCACTGTCCCCCTACTCCTGATCTTAGCCTTTTATGCTTTGTAAGCACTTCCTTGTTTTGATTCTACATGGAAACTCTCAACCCTTAGCTGGTCTGTTGTGGTTTTTCTTCAGTTTGAATTTCCTGCTCTTGTTAACCTGGGCTTTACTTTGACACACCTCCAATGCCTCATTTCTCATGTCCAGCCCCTGGCTGTTCTGGCTATGACCCCAGGAAAGAAGCATCGCTGTCCTATACTCAGTTAGGACCTGTAGAGCCATCAGGGTTCAACCAGAGTAACAGAACCAGTAGGAGACAGATGTATTAAGAGATTTATTGCAAGGAATTGGCTTCCATGATTGTAGGATTGACCAGGCTAGTCTAAAATTCATAGGAGTGCAGGCTGGGACTCGGCTCAGGGTGAAGCTGCAGACCACGCTGGATTTTCTTCTTCCTTAGGGAAGACTCAGTTTGAGTCTTTCAACTGATTGAATCAGGCCTACCTAGATTACCTAAAACAATTTTCCTTACCTATGGTCAACTAATTATGACCTTTAATCACACATGCAACGTACTGTCTGACAGCACTTAGATGAGCATTTGAATCGCTGAGGTTATAACTTAGCCAAATTGACACATAAAGTCTAATTGATTAGGCCACGTCTTGTGTGGGGTTTCCTGTAAAAGCAATCACTCTTAAAGTTTAATATAAGTTATCAAAAAATAAAAAGATAAAAATTTCTCAGGGGCTGTACTATGAACATGCTTTAAGTCTCATGAAAGATACTCACATTTATTACTTGTTTGTTTTCTTAACAGCTGCAGGGATAACAATAGTGTGTCCTGAGACTTAATGCTAATTGTTCAAAATTTGGAACATATTTTCAAACAGAAAGGAAAAATAAATGAGAGTTAGGGTTCATTTCTGGTTCCTTTCTCTGTGTAGGACTTGTCCAAATTTCAAATTGTGTTTTCAGGAATTTCTGCATTTCCTTCTTGGTACCTGGGCCCCATGGCCTAGGAACTTGGGGCTCACATGGAATCTCTCATTTTGGTGGCTGTACCCACTGCCACTACTAGAGGGTAGCCATATGGTGCTGCCTGCAACCCATCTAGGACTCCCATTCTGTAGTTCATCTCACCTCCTGACATCTGCCCATGATTCTGGGACCATGGACTCGTCTCCTTTCTGACCCTTGACTTAACTCTAATTTCTCTTCTGCTGGACCTTGCTCATCTGAGGACTTTAGGGGAGAAAATCTCAGTGACCTGAGTGACCTGCCTGGAAAGGTCAC
Organism: Lontra canadensis; assembly: GCF_010015895.1. NCBI lineage: Eukaryota > Metazoa > Chordata > Mammalia > Carnivora > Mustelidae > Lontra > Lontra canadensis. The sequence goes on from NW_022631171.1 coordinate 294,207, forward strand.
TCCCACCCCAGCCCCCTGACCTCTTGCACTAGGAGAACAAAGTATGACTTATTGAATTTTCTTTGTGAACTGGAGCCATCACAACGACTGTTCACACCAGAGTCAGGTAAATTCTGAGGAGGGCTCCCATCCTATTTCTTTACTGGTGCTGATAACAGGATTTATGTAGACAGCAGGCATCACTCAGTGTCTTGATCTGGGTGAGAGTGAGGTGTGTGTGCTGAAGGTGGGGGGTTGCAAACAAATATACCAACACAAGTTCTTATTCAACATTCCATATAATCCAATAGTACATTTATTTTCAAATAGTAATTTGTATTGGTTAAAGTTTATAACTGCTTTGTTGTGAGTAAGTGATGATATATCATTAGAAACAGGTACAAAATTAAGTCCAGTTTTCAAAGTCTCTATTGGCTATCTTCTCTTTCAAAACTGAGGATGTATATTATTATGTATGTATGTGTTATCCCTGTGGCCTCTGACCTGGCCCCTTGATGATCGGCTGACCATGAACCAGACCCTGGTGGTTTTGAGCAGGGCTAAAATTTCTGGATTACCAGTGTCCTCAGGGAAGACAAAGAGAGCAAGATGGAGTAGGAAGCCTAAGAACAAGACAGAGCACACCAAACCATAAACTGCAAGAATAGAACGAGAGTCAGGAGAGGCTTCTGGAGCTTCAAGGGCCTGTGTTCTAAACCTCAGCTCTACTCAGTGTGTGACTGCAGGAAATGAGCAGAGAGGTTTTCTGGTTGTGGTGGTGGTGATGTTTTTCAATCTATAAAATCAGGATGACATTTTACCTTCTTCGTAAAATGTTCTCATGGGTCCAAAAAGATACACAGGTCAAACATCTGCATCAGGTTGGTGTTTTATAAGTGATATGTTTCATTATTATGACTATTAATATGGGTTATGCATCCTCAGACTATGCAAAGTGCTTACTTTGCAATAAAAAAATGAATAATGGCTGCTGGTTTTATTAGTAGAAATAACCACATTACTACTGTAGTCTCCAAGGGAGAAATTCAAGGACATAATATGTAACCACGTTTATGATGTGTGTTTGTGGAGGAGACAGGGCAGATTTGATTGGAAATGGATTTCACTGGTTTGGGGACATGGCCACTGTGGTGTGTACAGAATGAGGTAGTGAGTCAGGAAGGCATGGGGCTGAGCAAGTAAAGGCTTCTTTTGCAGAGTTCCTAAAAATTCTTATGGACTAGTGTTGTTTCCCCAGTTGGTTTATAAAGCCTCTAAAAAAACTGACAACACACTGACATTTCTAGAATGTTGGGTTAAGCTGAATGATGTCAACATGGTGCCAAGGATTTGAGAAAAACCTTTCAGAGAACAGGATGGTTTGCACCAAATTTGATGCAGGAAAACTTAAAAAATTCATGATTTTGACAAGTTCTAAAATGAACACTGCTGAAATGGATGGCATACATAAAACGATTCAATCTGGAGTGACCTCAGGCAGAACTTGTTCTTTGCAGTAAAGGAAAGTATCTTCCTGCCAATGTGTGTCTGTGTTTATATGGGGTGTTGGACCACTTGGGACAGTTGAGGGAAATCAGTCCCACTCACAAATGAATCTCTCTGGCATATGGGAAGGACACCAAGATATCTCATACGGGGAACAGTGTGGCCAAGTAATGTTTGCTTGAGCCTGAAGTAATGTTCAATTGCTGAGAGAAAGCTTGCTGCAGCAATATGAATTCCTCTTCTAAGACAGTCCTGTCCCTACCATCCCCATTTATATTGGTGCATTTTTGCGAAGAAAATAACGCATAGCAAGTTTGCTTATTTCAGCCATGGATGCAAAAACTGAGACAGATATTAAGAATAACTGTTCTCTGGTAGAAAAAAAAAGAATAATCAAAATGCTATAAAAACAGACACATAGATCAATAGAACAGAATAGAAAACAATAATGAACATACAACTACATGGGCAATTAATCTTTGAAAAAGCAGGAAAGAATATCCAATGGAAAAAAGTTTCTTCAATAAATGGTATTGGGAAAACTGGACATCAACAGGCAAAAAAAAATTATACCGGACCACACCAAACACAAAAATAAATGGATGAAAGACCTAAATGTGAGACAGGAAACCATCAAAGTCCTAGAGGAGAACAGAGGCAACAACTTCTTAATGTTTTTGGTGTATGGAAGTGATGGATCACTAAATTCTACACCTGAAACTAATATTGCACTGTATATTCACTAGCTGGAATATAAATAAAAATTTGGGAAAAAATGCTATCATATTTGACAATGAACCTTGACTCTCTACTGAGGAAAAGCATAAATGCAGTACAGTTTCTCAAGACCTAAAAGTGGGTGAGGACGTCAACATTGAAATAGAATAAGTAGATTTTATCCTTCATATAAATTTTAGTATCATCATTTTAATCAAATCCTCTCTGACACCTACAACATTTGACACTATAAATTATTTAGCAGATTTATTAAGAAAACAAAGCTTTCTATTTGTTTTCTTCTTAATTCACTATCAAGTTAGCTCCATGTTTGTGGGATAGGAAACCAAACACTCAATAATGAAATATGCCTTTAAATTTTTATCATGTAGAATTCATATTAGAAATATTTTTCCTTTTGGAAAAAAGTCCCTTTTCCTCATATTTCCCTGAACATACTTCCTAATAATATGATATACCTAGGTGTTTCAGCTAGAGGCAATGGAGATCAATCTATAGTTCAGAACTCTGGGGGCCAGTGCAGGAGGTGGTGGGAGCATGACCCCTGAGAATCTACCTGTAGCAGTGACAGAAGCATTTCTTGAAAGTTTTGATTTTAAGCAAAGAGAGTAGAACACATAAGCTTGGGATAAGAACAGCTCTGAATGTTCAGCACACTGTTCTGTGATTTAGCTCCATGCACACATGCTTGAGCCCATAGAAAGAGAAGCTGACATCTACATAATGTACAGACTAAATAAGCTGCTATCACAGAAGCGTCTTTTGAGCCAGAGTGACAAAAAAGGACAACACTGCCTTGGAACTTATGTCACTGAGTAAAGAACTTATCACATCATGGATGCACTATGTTGTGAAGACCCACAATATCTTCAATGACCTTTGGCAAAGGGCCACCTCCAAACAGTTCAGGGTTAACTCAGCAAATCTATTCAGTAGATCCGGGAGTGAGGTGGCGGGAGCAGGTGACAGGAGCAGCTGGGCATCTCCATGGCCTTTTTGGGGGACACTGAGTCCTTAGCAACAGAATCACCACAAGGATCAGGACCTGGGAGGTTGACAGGGGCCAGATGGTGGGCAGCACGTGGCAGATGAAGGGATATTGATTTTGGAATTTTTTTAAAAATTTTATTTATTTATTTGACAGAGAGAGATCACAAGTAGGCAGAGAGGCAGGCAGAGAGAGAGGGGGAAGCAGGCTCCCTGCTGAGCAGAGAGCCTGATGTGGGGCTCGATCCCAGGACCCTTAGATCATGACCTGAGCCAAAGGCAGAGGCCTCAACCCACTGAGCCACCCAGGTGCCCCTTGATTTTGGATTTTAAGCTAAGCTATGTAAGGCCTGGACATACATCCTGGATTAAAAGGCAGACAATCTGGCATTCTCTTTTGGACTTAGTAATGATAACCAGGTGCCTGGGACCTGCTACCTACCTATGGCTCCCACAATCCTTTCCTTGAACAATCCCACTTTTGCTTTGCACATGCAACTTTCCAGAGGCATACCCAATAGTGTGCTTTATCAGGAATCATCTTCTTTGCCGTCTCTGTAGAGTTTGGATGTGTTGGCCCTCCTTACTTCTGGAAACTTTCCTATTTGGTTTTTGACTCCTGCATTATACAGATTCTCTACCTCTCTTGGTCTTTCCTTCTATCTGCCCTTCCCTTACCACTTTCAAGACACTTTCTCTTTCAGAATTCTCTATTCAGGCAGCTGGTATCATAGGCATTCAGGCACCCAGTCTTTTTTTTTTTTTAATATTTTATTTATTTGACAGAAATCACAACTAGGCAGAGAGGCAGGCAGAGAGAGAGGAGGAAGCAGGCTCCCCACTGAGCAGAGAGCCCGATGCGGGGCTTGATCCTAGGACCCCGGGATCATGACCTGAGCCAAAGGCAGAGGCTTTAACCCACTGAGCCACCCAGGCACCCCCAGGCACCCAGTCTTAAATCTTAGAGTAGTCTGCTACTTGTCCTTTGCCTCTAGTCCTGCACCCATCGTTTTTCCAATCCGACTCTTCCTCCTTTTATACCTACTAATTTAGCATATTGGCAGCTGATGACTGTGCTTCCTGTTGAGTCTCCCTGACTCTAGGCTCCCTCCCCTCCAAAAAAAGCTTCAGACATGTAGGTAATGTGTACTGTAGTGTTTCTGCCTTACACAGCTCTGCGCTTCCCACTACGCTCAACACAATGCCTATTGAAACATAGGCCCTCAACAAATGTTTGTGTAATAAATGGGTAAAGAGAGGTGTGCTGGGCACTTCTGAAGTATGAGTGGCAGCCCAGATAGGGAAGGATTGCAATTGCAATTTATAAATACTCTTCTGTTGAAAATCAACAAGAAGATTAAGCTATAAATATTCTTTCTGAGTAATTAAACATAACAAAAGGTAATAATAGCATAAAATGCAATCATTTTTTAATAGCTCCTGAAAATTAAACAGGCTTTATGGCAGTAAATCTTAAAACACTTCTATTAGCCATAGTTCTCCATTAGAGAACTATAATTCCTGGAGACTTAGAAATGGCCCAGTCCTTTGAATTGCATTGAAATTATTACTATAGAGTCTGAAAGTTACATCCCTGGTATTAAGGAACCAAAGAGAATCATTTAAATATTAAATGGCATCAGGCCTGTCTTTTGATTTCACCTTACTTACTAAGCTTATACATTATCCTGTTAGTGTTTGATGGAAAAAGGCAGAAGACATAAAACTCCTGGGTCAGAGACAAAGGGCTTTATTACTCACAGCACAGCAATTAGTATGATTTGCATTGGTTCCTTTGCCCTCCAAGTCCCAAAGAGGTGAACCACCCAGTGGATGCCTGGACACCTAGCGAGTTGTGTTACAAGAGAGGAACACTAAGCTTGAGAAGCCTTCCAAAGAGCTTGCTCTTTGAGCTGCAAGGAGCTGCAAGGAAGCCTTATCCATCCCTAAGATTGTTCGCTGTAAATACAACCCAGAGAGATAGCTCAAGAGGGCTTTGCATTCTTGGCATTCTCAGCAAGAACCTGAAGGGACACTCAGGGTACATAGATTGCCTCTCCCTATGTCAGATAAGATTCATATTCAAAGCAACAAGGAGACCAGTCTTGGCTCTCAGAATTTAGAACGTTGACTATTAGGATTTCTTGATGAATGTCCTTAGGAAAAAAGAAAAAGTGAACACAAAATAAATGTTTATTAGTAAGACATACAAATACAAATCAGACCATAAAGAAAGGGAGATGGAAGTTATAACTTAATGCTTTTCTACAAAACAGTATAGTAAGCCAAATAAAATTCTCTAACTTTACCACAAGAATTGAGACTTTTGAAAAAATCTTTTCCTTGCTATGTATTATTCTTAAAAGTGCATGGCTCTTTTACTGCGGTAGAATCTGACATTATCCCAATTATCCTAACATTTGACCTCTTTACTGAGTCATGCGAGTTATGTTAGTGATACATATTCAAAACAGAATTCAAAACTAGTCCTCTTCCTTAAAAGACAGACAATTGAGTTTGGTCACAGGCCCTATCGTTTATTCTAGTATTTGAGCATAAAAAGATGTAGTAAAGCATATTAGTAGCTCATGAAATCCCTGAGAAAGCCTGACAAGCAGCTAGGGGTGCCACACTACCAGAAGACCCGCAACAAGGAGAAACCCAGCCAGGAAAATGCCCAATCTCATGAAAGGCTGTTGGGCAGAAACAAGACAGCAGCCACAGCCCATGGCTTGGCAGCTATGGTGCTCAGATTAGACCCTAGGCCTTTCCCACAGCCGCTCCAGGAAACAACATGCTTGTACCACCCATGGCTGCTAGAGAATCTTCTTTCTGAGACTGCTTCTTCCACATTACCTCTTCTACTTCTAGGTTGTACACTGTGCAACCTGATGGCAGGAGACTGATCTCAGACAGAACTTCACTACAAAGGACTCAGGGGAAATGACATTTTAGCTTTATAGCACTTCAGGAAGACAGGATGGAAGGGTGATTGGAATTAAGTAAGCCAGCCTTTACCCTTCTCCACCAGTATATAGTATATACAAATAGTAAATCACAAGCAGTTATTAATGGTTGGTAAAGAAAGGACTGCAGTAATATATGTAGAAGCTTATTGAATGTGTATAGATCAGTACCATCCATTAGAAGCATGGTATGAGCCACCAGTGTGAGTCTTATATGTGATTTTACATTTTATAGTGCCCATAACAAAAAGGTAAAAAGAAGCAAGTGAAATTAATTTTTTACCATAGTTTAACCCAATAGATCCAGAATATTATCATTTTATCATAGAATCTCAACATAAGATTAAAAATATTTTAATTCTCCTGCACATGCGCTGCTCCTCCATTCTGTGCCAGATTCTCCTGTTCCTCTGTCTTCCAGCCACCTGGGTGACAGGCACCCACCACTGCCAAGACCCAGCCACCACCCACCAAGTGAAGTCCTAGCTGGACGAGGAGAATAAGAAGTACAGTATTTTTAAGACTGTGGAGTTTAAGAGCCATGTGGTCTTGGGAGGACCTCTTCATCCAGGTTCAGGTTGATGAGGACTTCCTGTACCTGTGAGTATTTGAAAGTACCCTATACAAAATCAGGCCACTGGCCTCATCCAGCCATGAGATCCACAAAGCCAAACATGACCAGCTGATTTATTTCTAGGTCCCAGTTTTGAGTAGGGCTTATCACCCATGTGGTATAAATATACCTTTTGTTTTGTTTTGTTTTTGTTTTTTTTGTCTTTATAGATATAAATAAAGAAAGCTGGAAACCTTTAAAGAAAGGATCAAGGAATGCCAGAGTGGTGCAACAGATATTCCTTGAAAACTGGTACTCAAATCTTTGAAATGTTAAAATTACAGAGTTTGAAATTGGAAAATAATATGGAAAGTGTTAAGGTTGGTTATTTTCAAAGGTCTCAGAAGTCTTCACAGACTGGTTGCCCTTGCTGGGTTTGCCAGGGCTGGAAACTGACCCTCAGGAACCTAATCCTGTGAACACAGTGAGTTCTTCTCATAGAGGCAAATGCATAGTAGCCAATCTCACAACACTGATACATGAAATCAAAGCACCAATTTTTAAAATTACACATTTTTTAAAAAGATTATTTATTTATTTATTTGACACACAGAGAGAGATCACAAGTAGGCAGAGAGGCAGGCAGAAAGAGAGGGGGAAGTAGGCTCCCCATTGAGTGGAGACCCCAATGTGGGACTCAATCCCAGGACCCCGAGATCATGACCTGAGCTGAAAGCAGAGTCTTAACCCACTGAGCCACCCAGGCACCCCAAAATTACACATTTTTTGAGATAACTAAAGATTGACATGTAGTTGTGATAAACAAGACAGAGAGATCCCATGTACACTTTTCCCTCTTTCCCTCAATGATAATATCTTGCAAAACCATGGTCCAATATCACTACTAGGATATTGACATTGATACAGTCAAGATATAGAGCATTTTCATCACCACAGGATCCCTCATGTTGCCCCCCCTTTTTTTTAATATTTCTTAATAAGCTCTCCAAGTAATTTTATTTATTTTTAATTTATTTTTCTTCAAGCAATTTTAATACGAAGCTAGAGTCATGAACCAAAGGGTTGGCATACAGTTCTCTCAGAGGCTGTAGGAACAACTAGGATGGAGGAACTTAATAGTATGCTTGCCCACAGCAGGCCTCATGTTGCCCCTTTATAGACCCATCTACCTCCCCTCTGCTACCACAGCCTTGTTTTTTTTTTTTTTAATGCTCAACATCCACTAAACTGCTCTCCATTTTGTAATCTTGCCATTCCAAGTATATCATGCAAATGGAACCTTAAAGTATTATAACTTTGGGGCTGGGTTTTTCACTCTAGAGATACATCCAGGTTGTTGCATGTATCATAGTTTGTTCTTTTTTATTGATAACTAGCATTTCACTTATATGAATGTGCCACTGTTTCATCCATTGAAGAAACTCTGGGTTGTTTATCATATTTTGATTATTGCAAATAAAAGTGCAACAAACATTTATGTACAGGTTTTATAATTACTTGTTTTTGTTTTTGTTTTAAGGAGAGGTCCATTCTAGGAACTACTCCTTTATCTTATCCACTACAATGCAGAAAACCCTTATGTAAAGGCTTTAGCATAAACATAAATTTCCATTTCTGTGGTATTAATACCCAGGTGTTCAATTGCTGGGTTGTATGGCTGTGGTAAGTTTAGTTATTAGTGAAACTGTCAAACTGTAGTCTAGAGTGGCTGTACCATTTTACATTTCCAACAGCAAAGTATGAGCAATCCAGCATCTCCACATCCTCATCAACATTTGGTATTGTCATGATTATTTATTTTAGCCATTCTGTGTGGTGGGTAGTGATATCTCATTGCAGTTTTAATTTGCATTTCCCTAATGGCTAATGATATTGAACACATTTTTATGTGATTATTTGCCATCTGTATATCCTCTTCAGTGAATTGTATCTCCATGTCTTTGAACAATTTTCTATTTTGATTGTCTATTTTTTTACTGTTGAGTTTTGATAGTTCTTTATGTGTTCTAGATACCAGTCCTTTGTTGGATACACAGTATGCAATTATTTCTTCCCCATCTATAGAGGCTTGTCTTTTTATTCTCTTGACAGATCAAAATTATCATTTTGATGAAGTCCAATGTAGTAATTTTTCATGCTTTTGGTATCTAAGATGTCTTTTTTCTACTAGATCCCCAGATGTTTTTCTAGTTTTTTTTCCCCCTTAAAGCTTTATGGTCTTAGGTGTTACATTTAAATTGGTGATACATTTTGAGCTAATTCTGGTATATAGTGTGAAGTATAAGTGAAGGTTCATTTTATTTTGCCTGTGGATGTCCAGTTGTTTCAGCACCATGTGTTGAAGTCTATCTTTACTCCATTGAACTGCTTTTGAACTTTTTCCAAAAAGTTGGTCTTATTTGTGTGGGCCTACTTCTGAGTTCCCCATTTCACTGGTTTATGTGTCTATTGCTCTGCCAACTGGACAGAGAAAAAGAGACATCCTTGCTTTGATCCTGATGTCAAGGGGAATGATTTTAGTCTTTTAGCATAATCCTAGTGATAGGTTTTTTGTAAGTACGATTTTTCTTCAAATTTTTATTTAAACTCTAGTTAGTTGGGAGTCTAGAAGACTCAGTCGGTCATGAACAGGGAGTCCTGGAATGGAGCCCTGAGTCTGGTTCCCCATTCAGCAGGGAGTCTGCTTCTCCCTCCGCCTCTCTCTTGCTCATTCTCTCTCTTTCTCAAATAAATAAATAAAATCTTTTAAAAATTTTAAAATAAACTCTAAGTACTTAACATACATTGCAATATTGGCTTCAGGGGTAGAATTCAGTGATTCATCACTTATATACACTACCCAGTGCTCACCATAACAAGTGCCCCCTTTAATACACATCACCCATCTAGCCCATTCTCTACCTACTTCCCTCCATCAACCCTGTTTGTTCTCTATCATTAAAAGTCTTTTATGGTTTGTTCCCTCTTTCTCTTTTTTCCCCCTTCCTGTATGTTCATCTGTTTTGTTTCTTAAATTCCATATATGACTTGAAATCATATGGTATTTGTCTTTCTCTGCCTGACTTATTTTGCTTAGCATAATACATTCTAGATCCATCCATGTCATTGTAAATGGCAAGATTTTATTCTTTTTGATGTTTGAGTAATATTCCATTGTATATATATACACCATGTCTTCTTTATCCATTCGTCTGTCAATGGACATTGGGCTCTTTCCATAGTTTTGTTATTGTTGATAATGCTGCTATAAACATCAGGATGCATGTACCCCTTTGAATCTGTATTTTTGTATCTTTTGGGTAAATACCTAGTAGTACAACTGCTAGGTCATAGGATAGTCTCCTTTTTAAAATTTTGAGGAATCTCCATACTGTTTTACACAGTGGCTGTTCCAGTTCACATTCCCACCAACAGTGCAAGAGGGTTCCTCTTTCTCTGCATCCTTGCCAACAGCCTTTGTTGTTTCTTGTGTTCATTTTAGCCATTCTTACAGGTGTGAGGTGGTATCTCATCATGGTTTTGATTTTTATTTTCCTGATGATGAGTGATGTTGAGCATCTTTTCATGTGTCTGTTAGCCATCTAGATATCTTTGGAAAAGTGTCTATTCATGTCTTCTGCCCTTTTGGGGGCACCATCTCCACTCGTGTCTTGCCCCCTGTTCTAGTTCCCCACCTAGGGCCCCTGGCCCAGCCCAGGCTGACAGGTGAGGGAAGGGGAGGGGTGGGGCAAATCTCCATCCCCCTTTCCTTTTGACAAGGTCCTAGAGCTGAGGTTTCAAGCCAGGGCTGGAGGGTAAAAGTCATGACCTCATCAGCCACCTGTGAGGTCATGCAACCTGAGACCAGAAGTCACAACCCCCACAAAATCAAGCATCAGGTGGACCTTGGGGTCACTGGGAAGGCAGAGGTTATAAACCTCTAGAGAGAGGGGTATGTGTGAGTGTGTGTGTCTGTATACATGAGAGTTGAGAGTGGGGGTCATGTCAGAGGTCATAATTCATGACTTCCTGAGGTACACCATCACCTCTTCTGAGGGTCCCAAGGCCCTTGGCCTCACTTCCTAAGGGCTTACTAAGCCAGAGGCCAAAGTCCCCCCCTCCTCTTCACCTAGCACCCAAGTTCTCATGCCCTCTCAGGGCTTGGGGAGGAGGGGCTAATAGAAGGGGGATTCCATGTACATATTTATCTCCCCTTCCACATAGCCTCCCAGACCCTTTGTACAATTTTACAGAGGTGCCCCTCCCAATAATCCCCCTTCCTGGTTAATTAAATCCTCAGACTTATGCTGTGAAAAAAATAATTTCTTAACTGAATTATTTGGTTTTTTGGATATTGATTTTGGTAAGTTCTTTACAGATTTTGGATACTATCAGATATGTCATTTGTGAATAACTTCTATTCTGTAGTCTGCCTTTTAATTTTGTTGATTGTTTCTTTTGCTGTGCAGTTGATTGTTTCTTTCACTGTGCAGAAGCTTTGATCTTGATGTAGTCTCAATAGTTTATTTTTGCTTTTGTTTCCCTTGCCTCAGTGATGTGTCTAGTAAGAAGATACTATGGCAGAGGTCAAAGAGGTTGTTGCCCATGTTCTTCTCTAGGAGAGCTGTCTCACAGTTAGATCTTTAATCCATTTTAAATTTACTTTTGTGTATGGTGTGAGAAAATGATCAGTTTCATTTTTAGCATGTTGCTGTCAAGTTTTCCCAACACCATTTGTTGAAGAGACTGTCTTTTGTCCATTGGATGTTCATTCCTGCTTTATCAAAGATTAATTGACTATATAATTGTGGGTTCATTTGTAAATGCTTTGATTAAGTTGAGGAAGTTCTCCTCTATTCTTATTTTTCTGAGAATTTTTATTACGAATGGGTAGTGTTTTATCAAATGCTATTTCTTTACCAATTGATAAGATTATGCATTTTTCTTCTTTAGCTTGTTAATATGGTAGATTACATTATTAGCCATAGTGTATAACTCCTTATAAGTGGATAGTGTAAAATATATTCACATTTACTGTGAAGTAGATCTACAGGCCTTTTTTTCTTCTTGCAAATCTGGAATTCTATATCTATTATATAACTTCCATTTTTTCTCTCTCCCCAGCCCCTGGTCTGTTTCTGTAAATTTAACTACTTCAGCTACCTCATATAATTGGAATCATACAATATTTGTCTCTTTATGACTGGCTTATTTTTTAATTTTTTTAATTTATTTGACAGAAAGAGAGAGAGAGAGATCACAAGTAGTCAGAAAGGCAGGCACAGAGAGGTGAAAGAGGCTGAGCAGAGAGCCCGATGCGGGGCTTGATCCCAGGACCCTAAGATCATGACCTGAACAGAAGGCAGAGATTTAACCCACTGAGCCACCCAAGTGCCCCTGTGACTGGCTTATTTCACTTAGCATAATGTCCTCAGGGTTCATCCATGTTGTACCATGTGACAGCAATTTCTTCTTCTTTTTTTTTTTTTTTATAATTTTATTTTTTATAAACATATATATATATATATTTTTCCCCCAGGGGTACAGGTCTGTGAATCTCCACGTTTACAAACTTCACAGCACTCACCATAGCACATACCCTACCCAATGTCCATAACCCCCCCTCCAACCCCCCTCTGCCCAGCAACCCTCAGTTTGTTTTGTGAGATTAAGAGTCACTTATGGTTTGTCTCCCTCCCAATCCCAACTTGTTTCATTTACTCTTCTCCTACCACATTAACCCCCCATGTTGCATCTCCTCTCCCTCATATCAGGGAGATCATATGATAGTTGTCTTTCTCCGATTGACTTATTTCGCTAAGCATGATACCCTCTTGTTCCATCCATGTTGTCGCAAATGGCAAGATTTCATTTCTTTTGATGGCTGCATAGTATTCCATTGTATATATATATACCACATCTTCTTTTTTTTTTAAGATTTTATTTATTTATTTGACAGAGAGAGAGAGATCACAAGTAGGCAGAGAGGCAGGCAGGGGGTGGGGGAGCAGGCTCCCTGCTGAGCAGAGAGCCCCATGTGGGGCTCGATCCCATGACCCTGAGACCATGACCTGAGCCGAAGGCAGAGGCTTAACCCACTGAGTCACCCAGGCACCCCAATTTCTTCTTTTTTAAGGCTGAGTAATATTTCATTGTGTGTATTGACCACATTTAGTTATTCATTCATTGTTGACAGACATTTGGGTTGTTTCTATCTCTTGGCTATTGTGAATAGTGCTGCTATGAACATGGATGTGCAAGTATGTCTTTGAGAACTTGCTTTCAATTCCTTTGGATAAATTTTCAGAAATGGAATTGCTGGCTCTTATAGTAGTTCTATTTTTAATTTTTTGAGGAAAAAATAGAATAAAAATAGAGGCTATTTGGCAAACTCACCAACAGTGTACAGGGATTGCAATTTCTTCACATCCTCACCAACATTGGTTATTTTCTGTTTTTGCTAGTAGCCATCCTAATGAGTGTGAGGTAACAGTCCCTGCTCCCTCCACCTTCTTTAATACCAGCCACTCTTGCAGGGGCAGGTAGGTTGGGGCACACTGATACCCCATGTGGTGAGGGTGTAGGTCTAGGTTGTTCACTTGGCCTTTGCTGATGGGAAAGAGTTTTTTTAATTGCTTTTAAACCTTTGGTTTTTTTTTAATTTGGTGTTGGCCATAGTAAAATGGTTATTGTCTAAAAGTTTTCTGCCTCTTTCCTGGTCTTTTTTTTTTGTTTTTCTTTTGGTCTGTACGCATTTGCATCTTTGAACTTCCAGCTCCTCCAATTCTCAGTCTTGGGTACAGGAGGTAAAAAGAAAATGCAGATAATTTGCCACCATATTGTTTCTTGGATCCTAAGATTTCTCTATTTCAGAATCTTATGTTTGTTTCATATAATCTCATAATATATTTATATAATATATTACTGTATTTAGTGGGAGGGATACAGAAAAGGTCTGTTTTTTTTCTTCTAGGCTAAAGGGCCAGTTTTAAAATTTTCTGATAGAAATGTGATTGCCATGGAGACCAGAATATCTAGTTTGTCTTAATATTGCTAGCATATTCTCTTGTGTAGGTTGTCCTATGTGGGAAGACAAATTGTAATCAGGAAGTTGTTGAGTAAGTTTGGAATTAGGGCATAGGTTTTTAGATGCAAAAACAAAGCTTAAAGGCACACAGTAATGCAGCACAATGCAATCACCTTTTCCAGCAAGACTACATTGCCAACTTATGCATCTTTCCTCTGTATCAAACCAAGAAACAATATAGCCTGGTCAATAGTAGCATGGACTAGGGCAAGGTTGGCTGGCTTTGAGTTCTGGCTCTGCCTCTGATAAATTTTATTGTCTTGGGCAGATCATGTAGCTTTTCCATTTCTTTACCTGTGAAGTAAACACAACCAAACTACCTGTTTCATACAGTTGCTTTGAAAATGAAATAGTTAAAATGGTAAAGCACTCAGAGAAGTCTCTGGCATGTATCAAACAATCAAAACAATTTAACACTCATTAATTCTTACCAAGCATCCTGAAAGACATGATTGTTTATTAAATATGTTAATAGAATTACAGGATAGTCAAGTCTTATTACACTTTGGTTCCTTCAGGAAATCTTTGCCTCCCCTTTGATTCATTTATGTTGACTTCATGATTAAGCATCCAGAGAACTGTCCCATTTCCTCATTAACAAGTTCTTACATTTTAGCTATCAAGCAACCCGAGTACACTGACTGTAATACCTGGACCATTGGCAAGAGGCAGAGCGCTTTTCAGGTGAGTGAAAATGTGAAACGAAACCACTTAGAGTATGAGTGAGCAGGATTGGTACATTTGAATGGATTGGGTTCATGACGGGGAGAAGGGCCCAATTATCACAAATCTTAAATTTCATTTTAAGAATTTTTCTTTTTTTAACAATTGGAAAAAATTAGGCAAATTTGTCTGGAACATGAATTCTTACTTTTTTTTTTTTAATCTCATTATACCCTTAGTCTATCTAAGAAAATTCATAGACCTTCTCAGAAAAGCTTTTTAGATAAGAACATAGGATTACAAAGGAAATAAACTATAATGACATAGTTTCAACTATTCAAGTTAATATATTATGTACTTCTTCAATAGTAGATAGCAAATCTGATAATTATAATTTCAATGTGCTGAGAAGTATAAACATTATTTTACAATATTCACAAGAATTAATATGATATAAAAAAATCACTGATTTCTGTTGGTCACAAAACCATTGGTACTGAGAAAATGATTTACATTTGTGATTTGTTGCTTACATTCATAATTGAACAAAAATGCTAAATTTTGTTACAGGGTAGTGAAAACAAAGTTGCTTTTTGTCCTTCCCCATATAAATTTATGACTGTGGATCCTACACTTGAACTTCTTGCAGGTCGGTGGGCCTCTGGTTAAAAAAAATCTCTGGTCAGTGGGCCATTTGGTTTGATTCATTAAGCCTATAGAAGAGCGCAGATGTACCCAGACCTCCTATCTTCCACCTGATTGCTTCAAAAATAGAATAACTGGAAAATGTTAGAAAGTAAAGAGGCATAGTGCCATCTCTGATTTGGATGAAAGTAGGCTTTACAACGCAATAAGTAAACAAATAAATGTGAAATTTTACATGTAGAATTTTTGACAAATTTATTAGACATTTATTTTTTTAACTTTAAGACATCAAATTTAAAAGTAAAGAATGGAGGGATAAAACTACACTTAAAAGGCAGCACTAAAGCACATGATTTATTTATATAAACTGAAATAAGCCCATCAATAATTGTGTGTTAACTCAATGCTTGGCACTCAGAGAGGAGAAAAAAAGTATGTCCTGAAACCAAGATTGAACAAGTAAATTATTGAATGATTCATGTAAGTTGACATCCCTAGCTCTTGCCTGGACACCAGCACTCTAAATTGATGGCACCCATCCCCTGGTGACTCAGAAAACTTAAATAAAACAGAATCAAGCAAATTTAAGTGTAATTTGAGGTTATACTTTCTCCTAAAAGATTGGTCACTTGTTTATTTAAGACATCAATTCTCTGGCTACCCTTCCCCCTTCCAGGGAGCTTACTCTCAGTTGATCCAAAAAGAGCTAACTATACAGACCCAAATAAAATTGGGAGGGTTGTTTACAAGTCAGAGGAATAAAATTGTCAGAGTGGTCTATACATATATGTATTTGCTATTTATGCAAGCTTACAATTTTCATCATCAAAATCAGTAGTGCTAAGGGGCTTTTTGTTAGGAAATGTTCTATTCATATATTCAGAAGTGAGAGCAACTTTTAGCTATTCAGCATGATTTTCTACCTATGTAGGCAGATTTCCACTGTTAGCTAATGTTTATTGAACATTTAGTACACTTCAGACACTGTTTTAAATGCAGACAGTAATTTTTCCAATCTCCTTAATAACATTAATGTATTATTTTATAAAGAAGAAAAATGAGGCAGCAAATTGTCCAGTAACTTGCCCACATGGCTTGTAAGAGGGGCTTTGGGAGTTTAAACCAGACTCCAGAGTTTGCACTCTCCAGATTACCAAGTAATTACTATGATCTCATGCCCTCTTCAGTAGAATATAAATGTTAGATGCAAGCTAATTCCTATTGTTTTCTATAATATAATAATTTGTAAGGTTGGAGCTAGTATTTTTGACAAAAGTATATGAAGAAAATGATGAATATTTAGGTATTCTTCCCCAGAAAATTCAGGTAATTAAAAAGAGAGAGATAAATTACAGATACAGAAATTTAAAATGATGCAATTTTTAGGTTTTGGAAACTTTGTATTTTTTAATTCTCAGATGGAATATTTCCCGCTAAAAAGTCATAACCAACATGTCAGAGGTTAATTAAGAACATGAATTGACCAAAGCCAAGAGAAATATTGATTTATTCATCTTGATTTATCTGAGGGTCCTGCTAAAATATTTGAATTCCTACCAAGCTGAACATTTGAATAAGAAGCATATGATCAGCATTTGAAAACTTTAACTTTATCATTTGTTTGTTCTTTATAGACTTCTAGAGCAGAGAGTTGAGTTAGTTATACTCCTGAGTTCATGGAACATGTCTTCATTTGTGCAAGGTGTCTTGGATAGTCTTTCAGATATTTTTTTTTTTCCTTTCACACCATGTCCCTCATTCTTATTCTCCTCATTCTTTTTCACAAGCACAGATTCTAATATCTTTAATGTGTCCTTGAAAGATAAGCTCTGTTGTTTTGTGTTTGTATACAAAATATGATACTATAGGGGAGGAGTTAAGATGGCAGAGAAGTAGCAGGCTGAGACGACATCAGGAAGCAGGAGATCAGCTAAATAGTTTATCAAACCATTCCAAACACCTACAAATCCAACAGGAGATTGAAGATAAGAAGAGCAACAATTCTAGAAACAGAAAATTGACCACTTTCTGAAAGGTAGTACTGGCGGAGAACTGAATCAAAAGCAATGGGAAGACAGACCGCAGTGGGAGGGGCTGGCTCCCGGCAAGCGGCAGAGCAACGGAACACAAAATCAGAACTTTTAAAAGTCTCCTCCACTGAGGGACATTGCTCCAGAGACTAAACCGGGGTGAAGCCCACGCAGGGACAGCATGGCCTCAGGTCCCGTGGGGTCACAGAAGGATCGGGGGTGTCTGAGTGTTGCAGAGCATGCAGGTATTAGAGCAGCTACAGAGACAGAGCAGAGGAGTGAGCTCTCAACTCGGGGTTACCTTGAATCATAATCTGTGGCACAGGCCACTGCTCTGTGAGTGGGGTCCCTACAAGATCTGGGGAGACCCCCCCCAGAAGAGCTTAGGGATCTGCAGGGTTAGGAGACTCCAGGTGGAGCTGTGCCAGAGACAGAGATGCTTGGTCACAGGCTGGGTGAGCTCTGAGTGCAGCTGGAGGCCAGGGAGACGGGAGTGATTAAGCGCTTGTCTCTGAGGCGCACTGAGGAGTGGGGCCCCGAGCTCTCAGCTCCTCCAGACTGGAGATTGGGAGGCTGCCATTTTCATTCCCATCCTCTGGAACTCTACAGAAAGTGTTCAGGGAACAAAAGCTCCCGAAAGCAAACCCGAGCAGTTACTTAGCCCAGCTCCTGGTAAGGACAGTAATTCCGCCTCAGGCAAAGACACTTGAGAATCACTACAACAGGCCCCTCCCCCAAAAGATCAACAAGAAATCCAGCCAAGACCAAGTTCACTTACCAAGGAGAACTGCAGAATTCCAGGGGAGGAGAAAGCAAAGCATGGAATTCATGGCTTTCGCCCCATGATTCTTTAGCCTTGCAAAGTTAAATTTTTTTACATTTTCTTTTCTTTTCTTCTGCTAAATTTTGTTTTAACTTTTACCCTTTCATCTTTTAACATTTTTTAACTAGTTTATCTTAACAATACCATTCATAAAAAAAAAATCTATTTTGAACCTTCATTATTATAGTCATATTTTATCCTTCATTGTATCTAACTTTATTTTTTGTATACACATAGGGTTTTTTCTTTTAAAAAATTTGCAGTACAACTTCTTTTAATCGATCAAAATACACCCTAAATTTAGCATCAGGCTTGTTCTAATTTCCAGCCCTAGCAAATTCTCTCCACCTTCTTTTTCTTTTTTCTCCCAATAAACTTACCTTATCAACTCGTTTTTTAGAAATTAAAAAATTTTTTTTCATCTTTATTCATATTCCATCACTTCATCTTATATACCATCATATTCCATCATATTCCATCACTCATATTCCATCACTTCATCTTATATACCCTTATATACATTTTTCATTTTCATCATATTCCATCACTTCATCTTATATACCCTTATATACATTTTTCATTCTTTAAAATTTTGGGAGGTAGTTTCTTCTATGAGACCAAAATACTCCCCAAATTAAGTGGGTGACCCTGTTCTAGTCACCAGTCTAATATATATGTATATATTTTTCTTTTTTTATACTTTTTCTTTATTTGTTTTCTTTTTTTAATTTTTTTTGAACTTTTTATCCCCTTTCTTCCCCCTTCTCCCCATGGTTTGGGGTCTCTTCTGATTTGGTTAAAGCACATTTTCCTGGGGTCTTTGCCACCCTTTTAGTATTTTATTTGCTCCTTCATATATTCTTATCTGGACAAAATGACAAGACGGAAAAACTCACCATAAGAAAAAGAACAAGAGGCAGTATGGAAGGCTAGGGACCTAGTCAATGCAGACATGGGTAATATGTCAGATCTAGGGTTCAAAATGATGATTCTCAAGGTTCTAGCTGGGATCGAAAAAGGCATGGAAGATATTAGAGAAATCCTGTCTGGAGAAATAAAAACCCTTTCTAGAGAAATAAAAGAACTAAAATCTAACCAAGTTGAAATCAAAAAAGCTATTAATGAGGTGTAATAAAAAATGGAGGCTCTTACTGCTAGGATAAAGGAGGCAGAAGAAATAATTAGTTATATAGAAGACCAAATGACAGAGAATAAAGAAGCTGAGCAAAAGAGAGACGAAGAATTCCTGGACCATGAGGGGAGAATTTGAGAGATAAGTAATACCATAAGATGAAACAACATTAGAATAATAGGGATTCCAGAAGAAGAAGAAAGAGGGGAGCAGAAGGTATATTGGAGAGAAGTATTATAGAGAGTTTCCCTAATATGGCAAAGGGAACAAACATCAAAATCCAGAAGGTGCAGAGAATCCCCCTGAAAATCAATAAGAATAGGTCCACACCACATCATCTAATAGTATAATTTACAAGTCTTAGTGACAAAGAGAAAATCCTGAAAGCAGCCTGGGACAAAATGTCTGTAACATACAATGGCAAAAATATTAGATTGGCATCGGACTTATCCACAGAGACCTGGCAGGCCAGAACGAACTGGCATGATATATTCAGAGCACTAAATGAGAAAAATATGCAGCCAAGAATACTATATCGAGCTAGGCTATCATTGAAAATAGGAGAGATAAAAAGCTTCCGGGACAAACAAAAGCTGAAAGAATTTGCAAATACTGAACTAACTCTACAGAAAATTTTGAAAGAGGTCTTCTAAGCAAAGAGAGAGCCTAAAAGTGGTATATCAGAAAGGAATAGAGACAATATACAGTAACAATCACCTTACAGGCAATACAATGGCAGTAAATTCATATCTCTCAATAGTTACCCTGAATGTAAATGGGCTAAATGCCCCATCAAAAGACACAGGGTATCAGAATGCATAAAAAAAAAAAAAACAAAACCCATCAATATGCTGCCTATAAGAAACTCATTTTAGACCCAAAGACACCTCCAGATTTAAAGTGAGGGGCTGGAAAACAATTTACCATGCTAATGGACATCAAAAGAAAGCTGAGGTGGCCAATCCTTATATCAGATCAATTCAATTTTAAGCCAAAGACTATAATAACAGATGAGAAAGGACACTGAATCATATTAACTGGTCTGTCCAACAAGAATATCTAACAAATTCAAATATCTATGCCCCTAACATGGAAGCAGCCAATGATATAAACCAATTAATAAAAAAATCAAAGAAACTCATCAACAATTATACAATAATAGTAGGGAACATTAACACTCCCCTCACTGAAATGGATCATCCAAGCAAAAGATCAACAAGGAAATAAAGGCCTTAAATGACACACTAGACCAGATGGACATCACAGATACATTCAGAACATTCCATCCCAAAGCAACAGAATACACATTCTTCTCTAGTGCGCATGGAACATTCTCCAGAATAGATCACATCCTGGGTCATAAATCATGTCTCAACTGGTATCAAAAGATTGGGATCATTCCCTGCATATTTTCAGACCACAATGCTCTGAAGCTAGAACTCAATCACAAGAGGAAATTTGGAAAGAACCCAAATACCTGGAGACTAAACATCATCCTTCTAAAGAATGAATGGGTCAAAAAGGAAATTAAGGAAGAACTAAAAAAATCTGTGGAAGGAAATGATAATAAAAAAAACCACTGTTCAAAATCTGTGGGACACAGCAAAGGCAGTCCTGAGAGGAAAATATATAACAATACAAGCCTTTCTCAAGAAACAAGGTCTCAATACACAACCTAACCCTACACCTAAAGGAGCTGGAGAAAAAACAACAAAGAAAGCCTAAACCCAGGAAGAGAAGAGAAATCATAAAGATCAGAACAGAAACCAATGAAATAGAAACCAAAAACAAACAAACAAAAACAAATCAATGAACCAAAAGCTGATTCTTTGAAAAAATTAATAAGATTGATAAACCCCTGGCCAGACTTCTCAAAAAGAAAAGAGAAAGGACCCAAATAAATAAAATCATGAATGAAAGAGGAGAGATCACAACTAACACCAAAGAAATACAGACAATTATAAGAACATACTATGAGTAGCTCTACACCAACAAATTTGACAATCTGGAAGAAATGGATGCATTCCTAGAGACATATAAACTACCACAACTGAACCAGGAAGAAATAGGAAACCTGAACAGACCCAAACCAGTAAGGAGATTGAAACAGTCATCAAAAATCTCTAAACAAACAAAAGCCCAGGGCCAGACGGCTTCCCAGGGGAATTCTACCAAACATTTAAAGAAGAACTAATTCCTATTCTCCTGAAACTGTCCCAAAAAATAGAAATGGAAAGAAAACTTCCAAACTTATTTTATGAGGCCAGCATCACCTTGATCCCCAAACCAGACAAGAATCCCATCAAAAAAGAGAACCACAGACCAATATCCTTGATGAACACAGATGCGAAAATTCTCACCAAAATACTAGCCAATAGGATCCAACAGTACATTAAAAGGGTTATTCACCATGACCAAGTGGGATTTATTCCAGGGCTGCAAGGTTGGTTCAACATCTGCAAATCAATCAATGTGATACAACACATTAATAAAAGAAAGAACAAGAACCATATGATACTCTCCATAGATGCTGAAAAAGCATTTGACAAAGTACAGCATCCCTTCCTGATCAAAACTCTTCAAAGTGTAGGGATAGAGGACACATACCTCAATATTATCAAAGCCGTCTATGAAAAACCCACTGCAAATATCATTCTCAATGGAGAAAAACTGAGAGCTTTTCCGCTAAGGTCAGGAACACGGCAGGGATGTCCGTTATCACCACTGCTATTCAACATAGTACTAGAAGTCCTAGCCTCAGCAATCAGACAACAAAAAGAAATTAAAGGCATCCAAATTGGCAAAGAAGAAGTCAAACCATCACTCTTCGCAGATGATATGATACTATATGTGGAAAACCCAAAAGACTCCACTCCAAAACTGCTAGAACTGGTACAGGAATTCAGTAAAGTGTCAGGATATAAAGTCAATGCACAGAAATCAGTTGCATTTCTTTACAGCAACAACAAGACAGAAGAAAGAGAAATTAAGGAGTCCATCCGATTTACAATTGCACCTAAAACCATAAGAAACCTAGGAAAAAAACCTAACCAAAGAGGCAGTGAATCTATACTCAGAAAACTATAAAGTACTCATGAAAGAAATTGAGGAAGACACAAAGAAATGGAAAAATGTTCCATGCTCCTGGATTGGAAGAACAAATATTGTGAAAATGTCTATTCTATGTAGAGCAATCTACACAATTAATGCAATCCCTACCAAAATCCCATCCTTTTTTTTTTTTCAAAGAAATAGAACAAATAATCTTAAAATTTATATGGAACCAGAAAAGACCTCGAATAGCCAAAGGAATATTGAAAAAGAAAGCCAAAGTTGGTGGCATCACATCACAATTCCAGACTTCAAGCTCTATTATAAAGCTTTCATCATCCAGACAGTATGGTACTGGCACAAAAACAGACACATAGATCAATGGAACAGAATAGAGAGCCCAGAAATAGACCCTCAACTCTATGGTCAACTAATCTTCGACAAAGCAGGAAAGAATGTCCAATGGAAAAAAGACAGTCTCTTCAACAAATGGTGTTGGGAAAATTGGACAGCCACATGCAGAAAAATGAAACTGGACCATTTTCTTACACCACACATGAAAACAGACTCAAAATGGATGGACCTCAATGTGAAAAAGGAATCCATCAAAATTCCTGAGGAGAACACAGGCACCAATCTCTTTGACCTCAGCCGCAGCAACTTCTTCCTAGGAACATCACCAAAGGCAAGGAAAGCAAGGACAAAAATGAATTATTGGGACTTCATCAAGATCAGAAGCTTTTGCACAGCAAAGAAAACAGTCAACAAAACCAAAAGACAATCAATAGAATGGGAAAAGATATTCACAAATGACATATCAGATAAAGGACTTGTATCCAAAATGTATAAATAACTTATGTAACTCAACACCCAAAGCATAAATAATCTAATCAAGAAATGGGCAGAGGACATGAGCAGACATTTCTGCAAAGAAGACATCCAGATGGCCAACAGACACATGAAAAAGTGCTCCACATCACTCGGCATCAGGGAAATACAAATCAAAACCACAATGAGGTAGCACCTCACATCAGTTAGAATGGCTAAAATTAACAAGTCAGGAAATGACAGATGCTGGCGAGGATGCAGAGAAAGGGGAACCCTCCTACACTGTTGGTGGTAATGCAAGCTGGTACAGGCACTCTGGAAAACAGCATGGAGTTTCCTCAAAAAGTTGAGAATAGAGCTACCCTATGACCCAGCAATTGCACTACTGGGTATTAACCCTAAAGATACAAATGTAGTGATCCTAAAGGGCATGTGCACATGAATGTTTATAGCTGCAATGTCCGCAATAGCCAAACTATGGAAAGAACCTAGATGTCCATCAACAGAAGAATGGATAAAGAAGAAGTGGTATATATATACAATGGAATACTATGCAGCCATCAAAGGAAATGAATCTTGCCATTTGCGATGACGTGGATGGAACTAGAGGGTATTATGCTTAGCTAAATAAGTCAGTCAGAGAAAGACAACTATCATATGATCTCCCTGATAAGAGGAAGTAGAGATGAAACATGGGAGGTTTGGGAGGTAGGAAAAGAATAAATGAAACAAGATGGGATCCGGAGGGAGACAAACTGTAAGAGACTCTTAATGTCACAAAACAAACTGAGGGGGGTGGGGGGAGGGGTGTAGGGAGAGGGCGGTGGGGTTATGGACATTGGGAGGGTATGTGCTATGGTGAGTGCTGTGAAGTGTGTAAACCTGGCGATTCACAGACCTGTACCCCTGGGGCTAATAATACATTATAAGTTTATAAAAAAAAAATAAAATAAAAAATATGATACTGTAGATATTTGTTATATGTATTTCACACATTATTATTTTTAAGTGTTGGGGTTAATGGAGAGCATGAAATCAGCTATAGTACCTAGCTTGCTAAAATTTAACACAGAGGCCATTGAGGGCAGGAAATATTTTAGAGTTGGGCATGGGACTTTGGAATGCTTATCACAATGTTAAAAAAAATAGAACTACCATATAATCCAACAATCACACTTCTGTGTATTTGTCCAAAGGAAATGAAAACCCTAACTTAGGTATCTGCTTCCCCATGTTCATAGCAGCACTATTTACAATAGCCAATACATGGAAATAACCTAAGTGTCTAGTGATGGATGAATGGATAAAGAAGGTGTGGTATATGTACACAATGGAATATTATTCAGCCATAAAAATGAGGAAATCCTACTATTTGCCACAACATGGGTGGACTTCAGGGGCATTATGCTAACCGAAATAGGGCACACAGAAAGACAAATACTGTGTGATCTCGCTTCTATGTGGATATATAACAAAACAAAACAGGGCAAAACAAATCAAAACAAAAGTCCCACCAAACTCATAGAAAAATAGATCAGATTTGTAGTTACCAGAGGTGGGGGGGATGGGGAAATGGAGAAAGTGAGTGAAAATATATAAACTTCCAATTATATGATTAAAAAGTACTAGATAAATAATGTACAACCTGCTGACTATAGCTAACACTGCTCTAAACAGGAAAATTGTTAAGAGAGTACATGCTATGAGTTCTCATCAAAATGATAGATTTTTTTCTTTTCTTTTTATCATATCCAAATGAGATGATGGATGTTAGCTGAATCTACGGTGGCAATAATTTCTTAATACATGTAATTCAAACCATCATGCTGTATGCCTTAAAGTGGTACAGTGATATTTGTCAATTATTTCTCAATAAAACTGGAACAAAAGACCCTGTTTTGGGAAATAAATTTCTTTTAGAAGTGATTTCATTCCTGGCATTTTCCTGTAAGCTATAGACACAGTATCTTTAATTTTTCAAGTCACAGTTTTCTAAGAGACATGGTTTTTAGGGATGATAAGCTTTGAAATTTTTAATTAAATAATCACAAATGAAATAAATATAATTTTCAATTTCTTCCCCTAAACTTTTTCTAGATATACATTACATATTGAGGAAGAATTCCTTTTTAATTAATCATATGTATGTACACAGATATTAGGAGGAAATATATTTTTTTATTTAACAACTTTATTATTACAAAATTTACATAGCACACAATTCATACTTCTAAGGTGTACAATTAAATGTTTTTTATTATTTTCACAGAGCTGTGTAGTTATCACCACAATCAGTTTTAGAACATTTTTGTCAAACCAAGAAAGGAACTTCCTTCCCATTAAAGTCATCCCCATGTTAGACAACTACTAATCTACTTGCTGTTTAAAGACTTGCCTATTCTGTACATTTCATGAACGGAATCATATAATATGTGGTCTTTTGTGATTGACTTCTGTCATTTAACAAAAATTTTTCAAGGTTATTGATGTTATAACATGTATGAGTGGTTCAGTCCTTTATATTATGAAATAATATTCCATTGTATGGTTGTACCACATCATATTTATCTGTTTGCCTCTTACACACTTTTTCCCCCACTTTTTGTTCTATTATAAATAAAACTACTATGAACATTTGTGTACAAGTTTTTATGTGAACAAGTTTTTATATATCCATTTTCCTGGGTGGATGGCTGGGCCATATGGTAATTATATTTAACTTTTTGATTAACTGTCAGGCTGTTTTCCAAGGCAGCTGCACTAGTTTACATTTCCACCAGCAATGTAAAAGGGTTCCAATTTCTCCACATCCTCTGCAACCCTTGCTATTATATTTCTTTTTGATCAGAGTCATCACAGTGGATATAAAGTGGCATCTCAATGTGGTTTTAATTTGTACTTTTCTAATGGCTAATACTAGTGAGCATTTTTCATGTGCTCATGAGCCACTTTTGTATCTTTGGAGAAATGTCTATTCAGATCTTTTACCCATTTTTAATTGGGTTATTTGTCTTTTTAATTTAGAGCTGTAAGAGTTCTTTGCCTATATTCTAGATACAAGTCCCTAATTAGATACAGATTTCACAAATATTTTTTCCAATGGTGTGACTGTTTTTCACTTTTTTGATGGTATTCTTTGAAATATGAGTTTTTAATTTTGATGAAGTGAAATTTTCTATTTCTTTTCCTGTTGTTTGTGCTTTTGGTATTTCAAGATGACCAAAATTTATGACTATATTTTCTTGTTAGAGTTTTACAGTTTTAACACTTATATTTAGGTCTTTGATTCATGTTGAGTTAATTTTTATATATAGTATGACTTAGGATATCCAATTGTTCCACATCATTTGTTGAAAAGATGAATCATTCTCCATTGAGATGTTTTGAGAACCTTGTTGAAAATAAATTGACCATAAAGGGGACTGATTATTTCCAGGCTTTCAGTTCTGTCCATTATTATGTTAGTATCACCCTGTCTTGATAACTAAGATCTCCAGTTAGTTTTCTAATAAAACTAGGAAGTGACGCTCCTACAACTTTTTTCCAACATCACTTTAATTATTTGCAGTTTCCTAAATTTCTTATATATTTAGGATAATTTTGTCAATTTCTGCAAAAAAAATTATTATCTGGGATTTTGATATGGACTGCATTGAAATCTGTCAAACAAATCAGAGAGCATTGCCATCTTAACAATATTAAATGTTCTAAATCATGACCATAAGTTGTCTTTCCGTTTACTTAAGGTTTATTTTTTAAAAATTCAACATGTTTTGTACTTTTCAGAATATGTTTTGTTCTTCTTTCATTAAATTTACCTAAGTATTTTATTATTTTTGATGTTATTGTAAATATAATTCCTTTTTTATTTTCATTTTTTTGGGTAGTTTGTTGATAGTGAAGAGATATACAATTTATTTTTGCAGATTGATCTTATGTCCTAAAATTTTGTTGCACTCATTTTTGATTTTTCAAATCAATTTCTTACCATTTTTTGTATATAAGATTTTGTAACCTGTCCATAGGGATAATTTTGTCCCCCACCCCCCAAAATAAAATAGTTTTACTTCTTTCCTTGTTTTCCCACTGCTGGGAGACTTTATTTATTTAATTATTTATTTCCTTATTAACAAGTAAGGTATTATTTCTTTCAGGGGTACAGGTCTGTGATTCATCAGTCTTACACAACACCTAGTGCTCACCACAACACATACCCTCCCCAATGTTCATCTCCCAGCCACTCCATCCCTCCACCCCACCACCCTCCAGCAACCCTCAGTTTGTTTTCTAAGATTTTTTTTAAGACATTTTATTAATTATTTGACAGAGAGAGCACAAGTAGGCAGAGAGGCAGGCAGAGGGAGAAGGAGAAGAAGGCTCATCACTGAGCAGAGAGCCCAATGCAGGTCTCAATCCCAAGGAGACTGGGATCATGACCTGAGCTGAAGGCAGATGCTCAACTGACTGAGCCACCCAGGTACCCCTTGTTTCCTAAGATTAAAAGTCTCTCATGGTTTGTCCCCCTCTCTGGTTTCATCTTGTTTCATTTTTCTTCTCTTCTCCTAAGATCCTCTGCCTTGTTTCTTAAATGCCACTTATCAGTGAGGTCATATGATAATTGTCCTTCTCTGATTGATTTATTTCACTTAGCTTAGTACCTTCTAGTTCCACCCACGTCATTGCAAATGGCAAGATTTCTTTTTTTTTGATGGCTGCATAGTATTCCATTGCATATGTACACCACAACTTCTTTATCCATTCATCTGTTGATGGACATCTCGGCTCTTCCCACAATTTGGCTATTGTGGAGATTGTTACTATAAACATTTGGGTGCATGTACCCCTTCAGATCACTATATTTGTATATTTGGGGTAAATACCCAGAAGTGCAATTGCTAGGTCGTAGGGTAGCTCTATTTTCAACTTTTTGAGGAACCTCTATGCTGTTTTCCCACCAACACTGTAGGAGGGTTCCCCTTTCTCTGCATCCTTTCCAACATCTGTTGTGTCCTGACTTGTTAATTTTAGCCATTCTGACTGGTGTGAGGTTGTATCTCACTGAGGTTTTGATTTGTATTTCCCTGATGCTGAGTGATGTGGAGCATTTTTTCATGTTTCTTTTGGCCATTTGTATGTTTCCTTTGGAGAAATGTCTGTTCATTTCTTCTGATCATGTCTTGAATGGATTATTTGTTCTTTGGGTGATGAGTTTGATAAGTTCTTTATACATTTTTGATGCTAGCCCTTTATCTGATATGTCATTTGCAAATATCTTCTCCCATTCTGTCTTTTGGTTTTGTTGACTATTTCCTTTCCTGTGCAAAACCTTTTTATACCAATAGTTGATTTTTTCCCTTGCTTCCCTTTCTTTGGTGAATGTCTAGTAAGAAGTTGCTGTGGTCAAGGTCGAAGAGGTTGCTGCTTGTGTTCTCTTCAAGGATTTTGATGGATTCCTGTCTCACATTGAGGTCTTTCATCCATTTTGAGGCTATCTGTGTGTGTGGTGTAAGGAAATGGTCCAGTTTCATTCTTCTACAGGTGGTTGTCTGTTTTTCCCAACACCATTTATTGAGGAGACTGTTTTGTTTTGTTATGTTTTGTTTTTCCATTGGAATTTCTTTCCTGTTTTGTCAAAGACTAGTTGACCATAGATTTGAGGGTCGATTTCTGGATTCTCTACTCTGTTCCATTGATCCATGTGTCTCTTTTGTGCCAGTAGCATACTATCTTGATGATTACAGCTTTGTAGTAGAGCTTTAAGTCTATAATTGGGATGTCACCATCTTTGGTTTTCTTTTTCAACATTTTCCTGGTATTCAAAGTCTTTTCTGGTTCCACACACATTTTAGGATTATTTTGTTCCAGTTCTGTTAAAAAAAAGTTGGTGGTATTTTGATAAGTATTGCACTGAATGAGTAGATTGCTCTAGGTAGCAGACATTTTTACAATGTTCTTCCAGTCCATAAGCATGGATTATTTTTTCATCTCTTTGTGTCTTCCTCAATTACTTTGATAAGAGGTCTATAGTTTTCTGGGTACAGATTCTCTGCCTCTTTGGTTCAATTTATTGCCAGGTGTCTTATGGTTTTGGGTGCAATTGTAAATGGAGTCGACTCCTTAATTTCTCTCTCTCCTGTGTCAGTGTTGGTGTATAGCAATGCAACCGATTTCTGTGCATTGATTGTATATCCTGACACTTCACTGAATTCCTGTATGAGTTCTAGCAGTTTTGGGGTGGAGTCTATTGGGTTTTCCACATAAAGTATCATGTCATCTACAAAGAGTGAGAGTTTGATTTCTTCTTTGCCTATTCAGATGCCTTTTATTTCTTTTTGTTGTCTGATTGCTGAGGCTAGGACTTCTAGTACTATGTTGAATAGCAGTGATGATAGTGGACAATGCTGTCATGTTCCTGACCTTAGGGAGAGAAGTTCTCTGTTTCTCCCCATTAAGAATGATATTCACTGTGGGTTTTTCATTAATGGCTTTTATGATATTGAGGTGTGTACCCTCTCTCTGTACAATGTAAAGAGTTTTGGTCAAGAGGAGATGCTGTACTTTGTCAAATGCTTTATCAAAATCTACTGAGAGTATCATATGATTCTTGTTCTTTCTTTTATTAATGTATTGTACACACTGACTGATTTTTGGATGTTGAACCAATCTTGCAGCCCAGGGAATAAAACCTACTTGGTCATCATTCTCTTACACCGTACACAAAGATAAACTTGAATGGATAAAAGACCTCAATGTGAGACAAGAATCCATCAGAATCCTAGAGGAGAACATAGGCAGTAACCTCTTTGATATCAGCCACAGCAACTTCTTTCAAGATATGTCTCCAAAGGCAAAGAAACAAAAGCGAAAATGAACTTTTGGGACTTCATCACGATCAAAAGCTTCTACACAGCAAAGGAAACAGCAAAACAAAGAGGCAACCCATGGAATGGGAGAAGATATTTGCAAATGACAGTACAGACAAAAATCTGATATCCAGGATCTATAAAGAACTCCTCAAACTCAACACACACAAAACAGTTAATCATGTCAAAAAATGGGCAGAAGACATGAACAGACACTTCTCCAATGAAGACATACAAATGGCTATCAGACACATGAAAAAATGTTCATCATCACAGCCATCAGGGAGATTCAAATTAAAACCACATTGAGATACCACCTTACACCAGTTAGAATGGCCAAAACCAACAAGACAGGAAACAACATGTGTTGGAGAGGATGTGGAGAAAGGGGAACCCTCTTACCCTGTTGGTGGGAATGCAAGTTGGTGCAGCCACTTTGGAGAACAGTGTGGAAATTCCTTAAGAAATTAAAAATAGAGCTTCCCTATGACCCTGCAATTGCACTACTGGGTATTTACCCCAAAGATACAGATGTAGTGAAAAGAAGGACCATCTGTACCCCAATGTATATAGCACAATGGCTATGTTCACCAAACCGTGGAAAGAACCAAGATGACCTTCAACAGACAAATGGATAAGGAAGATGTGGTCCATATACACTATGGAGTATTATGCCTCCATCAGAAAGAATGAATACCCAACTTTTGTATCAACATGGATGGGACTGGAAGAGATTATGGTGAGTGAAATAAGTCAAGCAGAGAGAGTCAATTATCATATGGTTTCACTTTTTTGTGGAGCATAACAAATAACATGGAGGACATAGAGAGATGGAGAGGAGAAGGGAGTTGAGGAAAATTGGAAGGGGAGATGAACCATGAGAGACTACGGACTCTGAAAAACAATCTGAGGGTTTGAAGGGGCGGGGGGGTGGGAGGTTGGGGGATCCAGGTGGTGGGTATTATGAAGGGCACGTATTGCATGGAGCACTGGGTGTGGTGCATAAACAATGAATTCTGTTATGCTGAAAGGAAATTTAAAAAAAAAAAACCTACTTGGTCATGATGAATAATCCTTTTAATGTGTTGTTGGATGCTATTGCCTAGTACTTTGGTTAGAATTTTTGCATCCATGTTTATCAGGGATGTTGGTCTGTAATTCTCCTTTTTGATAGAGTCTTTGTCTGGCTTTGGAATCAAGGTAATGTTGGCCTCGTAAAAACAGTTTGGAAGTTTTCCTTCCATTTCTATTTTTTGGAACAGCTTTAGAAGAATAGGTATTAATTCTTCTTTAAATGTTTGGTAGAATTCAACTGGGAAGCCATCTGGCCCTGGGCTTTTGTTGTTGGGAGATTTTTAATTACTGGTTCAATTACCTTACTAGTTATGGGTCTGTTCAGGTTTTCTGCTTATTCCTGGTTCAGCTTTGGCAGTTTATACATCTCTAGGAATGTACAAACTGCCAGATTGTCTAATTTGCTAGCATATAGTTGCTCATAATATGTTCCTATACTTGTTTGCATTTCTTGGGTCTTGGTTGTGATCTCTCCTCTTTCATTCATGATTTTATTGATTTGGGTCCATTCTCTTTTCTTTTTGATAAGTCTGGGCAGGGGTTTTTCAATATTATTAATTCTTTCAAAGATCCAGCCCCTAGTTTTGTTGATCTGTTCCACTCTTCTTTTGATTTCTGCTCTGATTTTTATTATTTCTCTTCTCCTGCAGGGTTTAGGCTTTATTTGCTTTTCTTCCTCCAGTTCCTTTCAGTGTTGTGTTAGGTTGTGTATTTGAGTTCTTTCTTGTTTCTTGAGAAAAGCTTGTATTGCTATATACTTTCCTCTTAGGACTGCCTTTGCTGCATACCAAAGATTTTGACTAGTTGTGTTTTCATTTTCAGTTGTTTTCATGATTTTTGAAAATTTTTCTTTAATTTCCTGATTGACCCATTCATTCTTTAGTAGGATGCTCTTTAGCCTCCATGTATTTGAGTTCTTTCCAACTTTCTTCTTGTAATTGTGTTCTAATTTCAAAGCATTGTGGTCTGAAAATATGTAGGGAATGATCCCAAACTTTGGTCCCAGCTGAGACCTGATATTGTGACCCCAGATTTTATCTATTCTGGAGAATATCCTATGTGCACTAGGGAAGGACATGTGTTCTGTTGTTTCGGAATGGAATGCTCTGAATTTATCTGTGAAGTCCATCTATTCCAGTGTGTCATTTAAAGCCCTTATTTCCTTGTTGATCTTTTGCCTGGATGATCTGTCCATTTTAGTGAAGGGCAGTGTTAAAGTCTTCTACTATTATTCTATTATTCTCACTGTGTTTCTTTTGATATTGTTATTAATTGGCTTATATAATTGACTTATCCCATGTTAGGGGCAGAGATATTCAAAATTGTTAGAACTTCGTGTTGGACAGACTTGGCTTGATTTTATTTAATCCAGAGAGGGTTCTCTGGTATCTTCTATGCTTTTTTAAAACCCAACTAGTATGTTTATAATCACCATTCTGAATTCTAATTCCAACAGCTTACTAATGTCCGTGTTGATTAGGTCCCTGACAGTCAGTACTGCCTCTTGTTCTTTTTTTTTTTTTTTAGGTGAGTCTTTCCACTTTGTCATTTTGTCCAGAGAATAGTAGAGGAATAAGAGAACAAAATACTGAGAAGGGTGACAATGACCCCAGAAAAATATACACTAAACAAATCAGGAGATCTGAAACTGTGAGGAAAGAAAGAAAAAAAGAAGATAAAGAATATGATCAGATAGATGAATAGAACAGAGCCACGCACTAGATTTCAGGTGCATTTTTGTCTGTTAGAAGAAACTGCCTCCCAAAATTTTAAAGAAAAAAAAATATGTGTGTGTGTATATATATATGTATATATATATGTGTGTGTGTGTGTGTGTGTGTGTGTATACACACACATATATATTTTTTAGTATATAAATATAAATATATATATATATTTTCGTGTGTGTATATATATATGTGTGGGTGTATATATATACACACACACGAAAATAAGGGTGACCACAATGAAGGGATGGAATACGGCTGTAAAAATGAAACTTTAAAAAGATTTTAAAAAAAGAATTAATAAGAAGTTGGTTGATAAAAGAAAGAAGAAAAATTTTAAAAAAAAAAGAGAGAGAGAGAATGTGATCGGGCAGGTGAACAGAACAAAGCCAAACACTAGATTTAGGGTATATTTTGTTCTGTTAGAAGCAATTGCATCCCAAAATTTAAAAGAAAGATTAATTTAAAAGAAAGAATATATACATATATATATATAATCTTTCTTTTAAATTTTGTATATATATATACACACACACACAAAATATAAGTTAATTACAATGAAAAAATAGCATATGACTATAAAAATGTAAATTAAATAAGATTTTAAAAAAGGAATTGATAAGATGTTAGTTGAAAAAAGAAAGAAGGAAAATTTTAAGAAAAGAAATAGAATAATAAAAAATAAAGAAAATTCAAAAAATTAACTTTGAAAGATTAAAGAATCATGGGGGAAAAGCCATGAATTCTATGTTTTGTAGTCTCCTAGCACTGGAGTTTTGTAGTTCTAATTGATCGGTAAACTTGGTCTTGGCTGGATGTTCTTGGGGATTTTTCTGGGAGAGGGGCCCATCCGGTGATTCTCAAATGTCTTTGCCCAAGGAGGAATTGCACCACCTTTGCCAGGGGCCAGGCTAAGTAATCTGCTCAGATTTGCTCTCAGTAGCTTTTGTTCCCTGAACTCTTTCTGCAAAGCTTTAGAGGATGAGAATGAAAGTGGGAGCCTCCCAATCTCTGGCCCCAGAGGAGCAGAGACCTCCAGGTCCCACTCCTCAGTGAGCCCTCAGAAAACAGTGGTCAATCACTCCTATCTCCCTGATCTCCGGTGGCACTCTGTGCTCACCCAGCCTGTGGCCGAGCATTTCTATCTCTGGCACACAACCCTGTTTTGAGTCTCCAAACCCAGTATATTCCTACAGCATGTCCCTGGGCTGCTCCTCCTGGGGGACAAGGGGAGTCTCCCCAGATTGGCTACTTATTCAGCCCCTGCACTGAGACCCCACTCCTCACCTCCATCTTTTCAGCTGGCTTCCCTGCACTGATATCTGGGAGCTCTGCCACAGTCAGGCACCCTCAGTCTCCCTGTAAGGGTCCTGAGACCACACTGTCACAGGGTTCGACCTCCCACTTAGCCACTGGAGTGATGTCCCTCATCACAGCAGACTTCTAAAAGTTCCGATTTTGTGCTCCACTATTCTGTCACTTGCCAGTAGCCAGCTGATGGAGCACCCCCCGCCACGCCCCATGGTCTATCTTCCCAAATATAGCCTCGGATTCACTTCTCCACAGGTCCTACCTTCCAGAAAGTCATCAATTTTCTGTTCATAGAGTTGCTGCTATTTTTTTCTTCAACCTCCTGTTGAGTTCATTGGTGTTCAGAATGGTTTGATAACTATCTAGCTGAATTCCTGGGATGAGATGAAATTTAGTTCTGTTACTCCTCTGCCATCTTGCTCAACTCTCCTGACCAAGTGGGATTTATTCTTGGGCTGTAAGTTTGGTTCAACATCTGCAAATCAATCAATGTGATACCCTACATAAGTAAAAGAAAGGACAAAAACCATATGATACTCTCAGTAGATTTTGAAAAAGCATTTGACAAAATACAGCATACTTTCTTGATTAAAACTCTTCACAGTTTAATGATAGAGGGAACATACATCAATATCATAAAAGCCATCTATGAAAAACCCACAGTGAATATCATTCTTAATGGGGAGAAACAGAGAACTTTTCCCCCTAAGGTCAGGAACATGGCAGGGTTGTCCACTATCATCACTGCTATTCAACATAGTACTAGAAGTCCTAGCCTCAGCAATCAGACAACAAAAAGAAATAAAAGGCATCTGAATAGGCAAAGAAGAAGTCAAACTCTCACTCTTTGTAGATGACATGATACTTTATGTGGAAAACCCAATAGACTCCACCCCAAAACTGCTAGAACTCATACAGGAATTCAGTGAAGTGTCAGGATATACAATCAATGCACAGAAATCAGTTGCATTGCTATACACCAACACTGACACAGGAGAGAGAGAAATTAAGGAGTCGACTCCATTTACAATTGCACCCAAAACCATAAGACACCTGGCAATAAATTGAACCAAAGAGGCAGAGAATCTGTACCCAGAAAACTATAGACCTCTTATCAAAGTAATTGAGGAAGACGCAAAGAGATGAAAAAATAATCCATGCTTATGGACTGGAAGAACAAACATTGTAAAAATGTCTGCTACCTAGAGCAATCTACTCATTCAGTGCAATACTTATCAAAATACCACCAACTTTTTTTTTAACAGAACTGGAACAAAATAACCCTAAAATTTGTGTGGAACCAGAAAATATCCTGAATAGCCAAAAGAATATCGAAAGGAAAACCAAAGTTAGTGACATCGCAATTACAGACTTCAAATTCTATTCTAAAGCTGTGATCATCAAGATAGTGTGGTGCTGGCACAAAACAGACACATAGATCAATGGAACAGAGTAGAGAGTCCAGTCCCTCAACTCTGTGGTCAACAAATTTTCAACAAAGAAGGAAAGAATGTCCAGTGAAAAAAAGACAGTCTCTTCAACAAATGGTGTTGGGAAAATTAGACAGCCACCTGCAGAAGAATGAAACTGGACCATTTCCTTACACCATACACAACAATAGACTCAAAATAGATGAAAGTTTTACTTCTTTCTATGTAATCTAGGTGCCTTTCATTCCATTTTCTTGCCTTACTGCCATAGCTAGAATTTCCATTATAATGGTGAATGGAGTGGCAACACTAAACATCCTTATTTTTTACTTATTTTAGGGGGGAAGCATTCAGTCTTTCTCATTAAATGTGATGTTTTGATTTTTGTAGATAGATAGTCTTTTTCTTATGATGTCTATGTCTGCCTTTGGTATCAGGGTGATTCTGCCTCATAACATGTTAATAAGTGTTCTCTTTAATTTTTTTGGAAGAGTTTGAAAAAGAATGGCATTATTCTTTAAGTGTTTAGTAAAATTGACCTGGCAGACAATCTGGTTCTGGGCTTTAGTTCATTGGGAGAGTTTTGATTCCTGATTCTATCAGCCCATAGGACTTGCCCCCTCCACTTCTTTTATGACTTTATTTAAATGTCACCTCATTAGAGTTTCTCTCTGTCTATCCTTCACATAAGAACATTTCTCAACTCTCCCAGCATTGTGTATGGTCTTGCCCTGCCTTATTCCTCTTAGAAACTTTAGTAAACACTGCCATCACATACACATGTGTAAGTATTTGTGTGAGCTGGACTTGCTCCCTGTTTTGTCTCCAGTACCTGCTATGCAAGGCACACAGAGAGTGCTTGATGGATGGTTGTGAATGAATTGGCAGGGCAAATGTGATCTCGCTACATGTGGTAGAGCTGCCAGAAAGCAGTTAGAGGGACTCACTCTCATCAATGTGAATGTTTAGGTGATACATTATTTGGATAATAACCTCGCCATTTTGAATTTTATATGGAAATAATTCCAGTGAGAGAAAAATAACTTTTTTACCTTTTGAGTTCCTTTAATAACTGAATAGCTTAAATACAATTTTTAGCGAGAAGACTTTAAATAAATGTAAGTTAAAGTGATTAGTTAACTTACCCCCCAAGCTCTAACATTTTTTTTTTATTTGAGTGGGTTTTACTGGTTGATGTTAAGCACTTCTGAAAGACTTAGTTCATAGTGCAAACAATATCACATCAGAGAATTTATTGCAAATTCTCGAGCAAAGTCTGGTCTTTGGAAGCAGACACACTTCTGTAAATCCTATGCACTGTCACCTCTGGGGTCTGTGATCTGGGACAAGGTACAATGGGAGTAGGGGTATTTATTTGACTTCAGCTTTAACTTCATTCAACTTCATTCTTTGTAAAAAGGACATTATTATAATGCTCACTTGCCAGATTCAAAGATTAGACAATACAATGTAGAAAAAACACTTGACACAGTGACACACAATAAATATGAGCTCTTGTTATTACCCAAACACAAACAATAAAAGAACTCAGTTGCCATAAGGGCAGGGCCAATGACTATATGCAACATTCACTAATATGTGCTAAGGACACAGCACTTAATAGGCACACAATAATATCATTAAAAAAGTGAATATTTTACTGATGAATTTGAGCTTTTCTTTTTAAAGTGTCTTGTTACTTATTTTCTTTGTATATGACAGTTATGACATTAAAAAAAAATTAAAAACCTGCCAAAAATTTGGACTCATCATTTTAGTTCACTGGGAGAAAGACAAGAATAGAGCTAGTGGGGTGCTACTAATATGTTAAGATTAAAAAAAAAGGCAGCAGCAGAATTTGGCACTACTCTTAATACCTGGATTTTTTTTTTAATATGGAAGAAGGCAGACATTCTGTTAAGAAATGCAGAAATTGTATTGTATCAGTGGTTCTAAGACATTTTTGAGTGTCAGAATCACTTTGGAAGCTTAACAAATTCAAATACCTGGACTCATTCTCAGAGATTGCACAATTCAGTCTGGGGGCATGGGGTCTGGCCATCTCTTGAGATGAGGCAAACACATATCCGGGTCCAGGGAAGAGATGATCCACTGTAAGGCTCTATCATTGTCTCTGGGCTATCTCCAGAAGACTGTTTGAGAGTGTTTTCACCTGAATATAAACATCCTATAAACATATAAAGTTCATAGTTTTAGAGTTTATAAGGATAAATGGCTAAAAGTGAAATATATTTATTTATTTATTTATTTATTTAAAGATTTTTTGTTTATTTGACAGAGAGAGAGATCACAAGTAGAGAAAGAGAGAGAGAGAGAGAGAGAGAGAGAGAGAGGAGGAGGCAGGCTCCCTGCCTAGCAGAGAGCCCGATGTGGGACCCGATCCCAGAACCCTGAGATCAGGACCTGAGCTGAAGGCAGAGGCTTAACCCACTGAGCCACCCAGGCAGCCTAAAAGTGAAATATATTTAGCAAAAGAGTTTAATCTTCTATGTCTTCTTGGATGGCATGGAAATGAGTTGAAAGAGTCAGAGAGTATCTCTTTTAGAGCTGGGTACTGTGGCCTTGTAAGTAGATCTGAGCAAATTAACATTTCTCTGAAGAACATCATATGGTCTCAAAACAGTGGTGGTAGAAGAAAGTGATACACTTGGTATTGATTACTGAAAGTAATAATTTTAAATACATGTTTGTTTTTGCAATAGTTATTAAATTAATGTGTTTCATTTAAAATTCTAAATATGGGGGTGTCTGGGTGGCTCAGTGGGTTAAGCCTCTGCCTTCAGCTCAGGTCATGATCTCAGGGTCCTGGGATGGAACCCCACATCAGGCTCTCTGCTCAGCAGGGGGCCTGCTTCCCCCCCCCACCCCCGCCTGCCTCTCCACCTGCTTGTGAACTTTCTTTGTCAAATAAAAAAATAAAATCTTTAAAAAAATAAAATAGGGTGCGTGGGTGGCTCAGTCATTAAGCATCTCCCTTCGGCTCAGGTCATGATCCCAGGGTCCTGGGGTCAAGTCCCGTATCAGGCTCCCTGCTGAGCGGGGAGCCTACTTCTCCCTCTCTCCCTGCTTGTGTTCCTTCTCTCACGGTCTCTCTCTGTCAAATAAATAAAATCTTAAAAAAAATAAAATAAAATTCTAAATATGAAATTCCACTTGTTGCAATAAGCCACACTTCCAATCAAGTTGTAGGCAGCCTACTCAGCTAAATAAGAAATATACAGCAATTGATTTGGATTGTGATTCATTTTATGCATTTCACATAAACTTTTATTCTGATGATGCCAAAGCAACATACAAAATTGTTATTTTTAGTCTGAAGCTGAACAGATATAATTTTGCATAACATATAGCTTGCTTTTCTATGGAAGAAGAGAACAGTGCCTAACAAAATTAAAAATGGTTTCTAATTAGACTGTCACAATTTTAAGCACTTATCAACTTCTTTTTAGCTCCTAGTTTTTTGATGCTTTGTCATAGCTGTTCCCATCAACAAGGCATGAAATTAATGCATTGTTGAGAGTGTATGTGAATGGAGGCATAAAGCTGCAGAAACATGGGAAGGACAGTGAGCAAAAGGAGAGGGTAACTAAAAACACATATTACGAACATCTTCCCCCAGCAAAGTTCAGGAAATAGAAATTATCCTGAATGTCAGGGATTAAAAAATAGGTTCTTAGCACCAACAACAGAAATGTGGGGAAGAAAGAAATATTTAAGGAGAAAAATCAGTTGATTGGTATTTTGTAGTGAATTGGCAGTGACATTAATCATTCAAATAAAAATGCCTAAAAATTAACCAGAAATAGACAACTAGACAAATATTAAGCTAGCATACACATAAACTTCTCCAAAGAAGGTACAAACACCTACTAGGTAAGCAGAAGAAATTAAAGTTATTTTTCTTGCTTTGTGTTTGAAGGTCAGGCAGATGGATACATTTCAAGGCTGTTAGTCAATGTTTTATACTTCTTCCTAAGACAGTTAAAAAATATTGAGAGTT
Organism: Lontra canadensis; assembly: GCF_010015895.1. Taxonomy (NCBI): domain Eukaryota; kingdom Metazoa; phylum Chordata; class Mammalia; order Carnivora; family Mustelidae; genus Lontra; species Lontra canadensis. Next base: position 333,621 of record NW_022631171.1, read on the forward strand.
TGAATCTACACATGGAGGAGTGTACCTGTTCTCTAGCAGCTTAATTTGTGGATTCAAGACAATAATTGGCAATACTATTAGTCAAAATGTTAGATGGAACTGTTGGAAAAAAAGGAATGATCTATCATTCTTCTAAATATATTTCTTCTTAGTAGACATAAAAAGGAAAATGGGCTGGGATTTCAAAGTTGATACCTTTTTTCATAGAGGATAGAATATAAAATTAATTGATAGTTAATTTATTAATCTAGAACTATCCTGAGTGTTCATTGGGAAACAGGGACTCTGCTGGGTATTGAGGACACAAAGTTGCTAAAACAGATCTGATCCCTGCCCCCTAGGAGTTCCCAGCTCACACTGGGATTGGAAGGCATAAATAGATACTAGCAACATACGGAGTTGGCCCTTGAACAACATTGGTTTGAATCACACTCTCTTTTTTTTTTTTTTTAAGATTTTATTTATTTATTTTGACAGAGAGAGATCACAAGTAGGCAGAGGCAGGCAGAGAGAGAAGGGGAAGCAGGCTCCCTGCTGAGCAGAGAGCCCGATGCGGGGCTCCACCCAGGACCCTGAGATCATGACCTGAGCCGAAGGCAGAGGCCCAACCTACTGAGCCACCCAGGCGCCCCTGAATCACACTCTTATAAGTGAATTCTTTTTCAATGAATAGAGCACAGTATTGTAAATGTATCTTCCTTATGATTTTCTTTTTTTTTTCTTAAAGATTTTATTTATTTTTTTGTCAGAGAGAGAAGGAACTTGACAAGCAGGGGGAGCAACAGGCAGAGGGAGAAGCAGACTCCCCGCTGATCAAGGAGCCCGACGTGGGACTTGATTCCAGACTGGGATCATGACCTAAGCCGAAGGCAGACATTTAATTGACTGAGCCACCCAGGTGTCCCTTCCTTATGATTTTCTTGATAAGATTTCCTCTTTTCTATCTTTACTGTAAGAATGTAACTTGTAACCTGTAACATAGAATATGTGTTAATTATTTATGCAATCAGTAAGGCTTTTAATCAATAGTAGGCTATTAATAGTTAAGTTCCGGGGGAGGTAAATGTTATATGCCATGACTCCTGTGTTGTCCAAGTGTCAACTGTATTATTTCTTAGAAGTCTGGACACATTCCAAACATTTTTTATCATGCAAATTTTCTTTTCCTCTTAGGTCTCTTATTATTATATTTCTGGTCTGTCTTTCTTTCTCTCTTTCTTTCTTTCTTTCTTTCTCTCTTTCTTTCTTTCTTTCTATTCTTATTTCCACCATCAAGTTCAGGCATTCAACATCTTTCACATGGATTATAACAAAATTATCTGAACTCTTCTCTCCCCAGTTCACACCCCTCTTTCAGTACCTTCAGAAGTACACCTGGGATTGGCTCACTCCATGCTCAAGAATTGAAATGGCTTCCCATTGCCTTCTCATGAAATCCACACCTCCCAGCAGAGCACTCTGCTGTGGTGATCCAAACTCAAGCGTAGAAAGCCTCCCTTTCTTTACAGTCTTCTATAGAAATTCTCCCCACTGCAAATGTTTCTTCCCCATGCAGGTTTCTGAATGCCATGTGATTCAGATTCCCTCAAAAGTCTCTTCCTTCTCTCATCTCCAAGTATAGTTGGGTCTCTCAGGGAATGTTTCTTGAGGTAATCTCTCCCTTTTGTAGTATATGGACACTGTTTCCATGATTGTTTTCTGCATTATTGTGGGGACAAGTATGTATTTCTTATCTTCTCTCATAGATTATAAGGTCCCTGAGAGCAGATCTATTCATTCATATATCCATTCATGTCATGCAGGAGGTGGGGGAGGTGGGAAAGAGAGAGAGGTATGAATGAAGCAGATGGGTGTTGGGAGTTCTGGATGGTCAGGAGAAGTCTGAGTAGGTGATATCTAAGAGTGAGTAAAATTCATCTGGATTTGGAGTGAGAAAATGGGATATTTAGAAGAATCTACTAGACTCTAATATCTGTATAGATATTTAGTTCACCATAACATTTTCAGCCTTGAATAGAGCAGGTAGCTTAATAAATATTTCCTACATGAATGAATGAATGAATGAATGAGGTGAAAAGCAGTGTGATTGGTGCCAAAACCAGCAGCCTTCTGGTGGCCTGAAAGTATGAAGTGAGTCAGGAAGCAATACAATTACACGAGTAATGGGTTGAGTCCCTATCAAGGAGACATGCAGCCCTACCATCATAGCTGATGCTGTTCCATGGAAGGGTGGCTGGAGGACCATGGCAAGGGCACAGCAGTTCAGAATTTGTGTGAAGGTTAGAATTGAGCAGGAAGAGTGTAATGGCAGAAAGAATGATAATAAATTTGTTGAAATAGAGGAGGCCTAAAAATGGACAATTGGTTGGAAAGGTCAGGAACTTGAGAAAATCAGTACATTTTGATAAGTGCTTAGCTCTAGATGAGGGGGGGTAGGGGAAGTGAAGTAAACAATGATCACTTAAGAGATGGTTTCATTAAGTTAAGAATATAAAAAGAGGAACACTTTTATGGGAGCAGATGATAAGCTTGCCTATGAAGATACATAGAAGGAGATGTTTGAAAGTTGCTAAGGGAGTGGATCTTAAAAGTTTTCCTCAAAAGGAAAAGAAATTTTGCACCTATGAGAGAGTGGATGTTAACTTACTGTGGTGATCATTTCATAATATATCCAAATATCAAATCATTATTTTGTACACCTAATACTAATATAATGTTATATGTCAATTATATATCAATTTAAAAAGAGAAACTTACCTAAGTTAGTGGCTACAATACAGTCAGTGCTCAATAAATGCTTGCTGACTTGCATTAGATTAGAAGGAAGAGATTTTCTTTACCCTTTTTTTTACCAATGAGTCACTTGAATCAGTTAAGTTCTTGGGGTGCAGAGCCAAAATATGCTCATTAAAATAAACACTTTAAAGCAGGTTTTGATGACATTAATGACAGGATTTTGTACGTAACACCTTTAAAGTAAATGTCAGAATGTGTGCTTAAATGTAGTCACTTAACGGATCAGAGATAAAAATGCTGCTTGATATATTCTCCGTGATTGCTTCAAAGCCGTGCAGGTCAGTGGCTAAACAGCGAAGAGCCCAGCTGATGAGGGGAGCACATTACTCTAACTGTCCTTGTACAGGGCAGGTAGATTGTCATCAAACTGACAAACAGTCTCAATTTCCTTTTGGAGGCCTAGAAAATAGACTCATTAACTTTATTTGTAAGAACTTTTTTTCCTTTGTAACCTTCAGAGAAATGCCAGTAATTATAGAGAAGGGGAACCTACAGACCAAACAGCTTGAAGACTACTGAACATTGCATCCTCAAGAACCTCTGGAGGCATAGACTTTATCACAACTTAATACAAGAATTTAGATATGCTTCCATGTAAATAATATTACATGCATTTTGCTAATAACTTTCAAAATTGAGATGTCAAATTCACCTGCCTTTCTGCAAAGGTAAAAATTAAAATATGAAATCATTTTCCAAGCCTACAACCATGTGACCATAACTGAAGACAGAGAAATGCATATATTGCTGATGATTTCAACAAACTCTAAATGCTAGACTCCCCTTGGGCATTTAGTAGAAAAATAAAGCACAACTAAAGTGAAATAAAATGAAATGATGCACATTTATGAGTGTTCTTAGAAATTTACACAGTTTTGCAAATGTGCTTTGCATTACTTACTTGTGCCACATTTAGGTAAAGCACATGAAAGCAAATATATGGGCAAAACATTTTACATGCCTACAAGTTTTACCATTAAAATTAGCCCTCACAAAATGATTTTATTTCTACTTAACCTTTTAAGAAAACTTGATTTAAAAGGAAAAGGAGTACAGCACTGAATAACCTAGAAAATGCTAGCTTAAATGATAATTTACTGTTAGAGGAATAACTGAGTGGACCAGCTGGCTAAGTGTCTGACTCTTGATTTCGATTTAGGTCATGATCTCAGGGTCATGGGATCAAGCCCAGTGATGCAATCTGGACTGGGCATGGAGCCTGATTAAAATTCTCTCTTCCTCTCTCTCTGCCCTCCTGTCCTCCTCTCCACTTCATGTGTACATGTGCTCTCTGTCTCTAAAAATAAAATAAAGTAAATAATAATAATAATAGTAATAAATTTGCTACTAGAAAAGTGAAACTTTATGTTTTGCAACAACACATAAAGACATTAATGTGCAATGATCTTTTGTAACTCACCTAGTATTCTCCTCTCATTTTATGAAGAAGTTTAAAACCTGATCAAGTTAGTGTATAAACCAAGACTGAAAGCTGGATATCTTATCCTCTGAATTCACTGTATTTCCACAATGAGTTTTATTCATAATACGACTCCTACAACTCATTCTAAAACATGTCTAAATTGTTATTTTAAAAAAAACCTATAAATGCTTATTTTTGCATCATGACCTCTCACTAATGGATACAGTCAAAATGCATCATTGCAGGAATGCCTTTCATCTCTGACCTTGCCCAGCCTACCCCTCCCTTATTTCTCTCTTACTGATATTCCTACTCTCTAGCCAAAGCAAATTCTTTCCATTTCCTTGCAGTGCATCAGGGTTTTTCTCTTGCCTTAACCCATTCTGTTTTCTATGTGTACAGGGCGTTCCCTCCTTCCGTTCATCCAGCAGCTCCAAGAAGCTTTTTCCAGCCCCTCCAGGCAGTCCCTCCCTGGTGCTGCTCTAACCAGGCCTGTGTTTTATTACAGCACTCATCACTGTGCTTTGTACATGTCTGTCTGCTCTGGTCCCTTACCAGACTGTGAGCTCCTCCAGGATCTAGTGGTAGTGGCTGAATGACTGAATGAATAAACAGGTTACAACACTGTGCCCTCTTTGCATTCTGATCTCTTAATCATGGGCATGTGGGCGTATGAATGATTGTGCATAATTATCTTTGTGAGGAAAAATTTCACACTGCAGCTAGCTGTTCCCTGTTACTGTGGACCAGGAGCTGACTGCACTGGGAATGTCCACAGTTTCATCTACTCTGCACAAGTCTCTAATGAGGCTGGCATTGAGACTGTGCTCATTTTAAGGAGGAGGGTACTGAGACTTCACAGTGTTCAATCACTTGCCCCAGGTCACATCTAGTGAAGCCAGTGGCAGGACTGGTTCCCAAGTCTGTTTCTCCCCCCAGTTCACATCTTCGGCCACACTGTTATACTGATATTTCTACTTTTAGTTCATTCTCTTACAGCCATGTTACTGCTTTCTTTCTACTGTGGCTGAATAATTTTATTAAGCAATGACACTCTGAAAGAGGAAGCAGCTATTTTCTGGATCAAAAAGTGGATTATAGATGATAAAACTCAAATTATAGGAAAAAGGCAGTGACTCATTAAATTCTTTATTTCGATTTGTCAATTCCTTGGACACATAATTTGCTATGATGATAACCACAAGTCATTTCCAAAAGAGACATTCGAGATAGAGTGGCACATTCCCTCAAAGCCAGTGACAATTTGTGGTGTCATTACATGGTACATTGTGGGCCTGTACCAGAGAATGACAAAATAGTCTGAGGTTCAAATGATCTTCTCCTCACTTGGCTTTAGCCAAAGGGTTGGAAAGAAAAATTACACAATTGTAACCAGAGGGGCCTTTCCCTAGCCTGCTCCCCAAACTGGAGTTCTGCTGTTGAATCCCTGACAGAATTGGTTACCTGCCAGTTGCTTGTCTAAAGGTTGCTAGGAGTTCATGAATAAAAGAGCAGGAATAAAAATCTGAGCTCCTTGTCTTTACCCATTAAAGTTTATGTTTGAGGGTATTATTTCCCTCCTCCCTCACCCATAGTCCATTTTCCAGACTTATCACAATGAACCCCAGAGAGATTTTTGGATATTTTACAGGCTGAATTGTGTCCCCAGTCTCCTACTCATATATTGAAATTCTAACTTCCAGTAACTTATTATGTGATTGCATTTGGAGATAGTCTTTAAAGTAGAATAATTAGTGGGCTCTAATATGATTGGTATCCTTGTAGGAAGAGATTAGAACACAGACAGGAACAGAGGAAAGACGATGTGAGGACACAGGGAGAAGATGACCATCTACAACCCAAGAGGAGAGGCCTCAGAAGAAAGCAACACTAATGACACCTTGCTATTAAACGTTTAGTCTTCAGAACTACAAGAAGATAAATTTTTGTTCCTTAGGCCACCCAGCCTGTGGTATTTTGTTATGGTAGTCCTAGCAAACTAATACATATATAAAAGCCATCCATTTTCTCGACTTACAATGAACCTCAGAAAGATTTCTGGATGCCATTTTCAAATAGCTAAGTTAAGATGTGAGTCTCCACTAAAGATAATCCTTCTAATTGCTTAGGCAAGAAATTCTATTCTTTAAGGAATGGTGGCCATTTTCTATCCTAGGAGATCAGAACACATCTGGAAGAAGGCATTCATCATTGGGTACCACATGTTAAAAGAGATATATTAAAAGGGCACTTGTTAAAAATGACAATTACCTGGGTGTTGAAATAGTTATGTTTTATTAGGTGGAAGAATTTGAGATGTTTGATCTGGAAAGGAAATGACTCATGAGGTGGGGACTTGCCCTCTCTAAGCATTTAAGTATTTAAAATATTTGCTTTTATTATATACTTCAATAAAAAAAGAAAACAAATAAAAATTTTTAAAAAGTATTTGCTTCTACAACTACAAAGTATTGAGCAAAAAATGATGGAGAAAAATTTTCATTTAATATAAGAAAAATGTGTCTGAGCCAGCCGTTTACAAAGATGAAATGAACTAATAGGGAAGGAATGAGTTCTTTATCACAGGTGTTGGCCAAACAGAGGAGTGCTGACCACCTGTGGAAGATGTTGGAGAAAGGTTGTGTCCACCAGGAAAAAAAAAACAATTTCAGTCAGTGGCAGTTCAACATGGTCAATTAGTTGAAGGCCCGTGGGAAAGATGACAGATTTGCAAAGCAGCAAAGATAAGGTTACTCAAAGATTAGAAACTCCAGGGCTATTATGCAAAGAACTTGAGGGCCACATGTTGTGGCCCAGTCACCAAGAGAGCTGGCCATGGAGGCTACCACTGCCATTTTACTCATTGGAGGATTCTGAGTTTGTGAGGATGACTTAATATTTTGCCCCTAGCTGGTCAAATCTAAACTCAGTATTGCTCTCCTTACATCTTGGAGAGAGAAAAGGAAAGTCTAATCTCTATGACTAAGGCACATATGCTTGATGGAGAGGGTTGGACAGTCACTGCCCAGCACAACCTGGTGCAGGACATATGCAGATAGCTCTCTTCCCTGGGCTCCCCACCTGCACTAGTTCCAGGGTGACTCAAGAGCAGATAGGAACTAATGTACTAATGCAGACCCCTGACTACCCTTCCCAATTTTTAATTATTCATTCATTCATTCATTCACTCACTCATTTAGTGGTCAAAGTGCAGACCCTGAAGAAAATTGCCTTTGTCTGAATTATAGTTCAGGAAATTACCAGCTTTGTGACCTTGGGCAAATCAGGTGCCTCTGTTTGCTCATCTGTGAAGTGGGTATAATTGTGATATCTACTTCATAATGTGTGGTCAGGGTTTAAAGAAGATAATAATACACATGAAGCTCAATAAATTTTAGCAATCATTAGTAGCAGTTACTTGTAGGAGTAGAAGAAACACCCAGACTTGTTAATCAGCTATAGCTGGGGGGTCTGGGATATAGTGTAAAGAAATGAGAGATGAAGACCACAGTGAAACATCCAGATCAGACTGTGCAGATCACACTGTGCAAGTCTTCTGAGATGCTCAGAAGCTGGAGGGAGTTTTGAATGAAGACTGGGTGTTAGTGAGGTCAAGGATGTGGGCAAGAACAATCTCCCTACCCCCACCTTCAAGTCTAGGGATAGGTTGTGCTAGAGAAGAGCACATTCCTGGCTTGTCATCTTCTAAACTTTTTCTTTTATGTAGAATTGAAGTTTCAGTCCTTCTGAATGATATAGTTCTGTGACACGGAGAGGGAATAATGGATTCATTCTGAGGACATCATTGTGAATGGAGGGCACCATGTCTCCACAGTGGAGTAATTCACATCTTCTCTTTACCGGCAGCAATGTCAATGCCATATATCATTTTTCCTTCCAATTTGGAAACATGACACACTTACCAACTTTGTCATGTGATTTCATAAAAATTTAAAAGCAAAAAAAACTGTCAGTTTTATAGGGTAGCAAGTTATTTTTATAAACACAGAGAATTTATTACCCAGTATGGAGTTTTATTTGGATTTGATATAATACTTTCAATCTAAAAACCATCAGCCATTCTCTTGTTCTCTCTATAACAAATAAAATCTTTAGAAAAGGAGGCACATTGGTGGTTCAGTAGGTTGAGCATTCAACTCTTGATTTCAGCTCCAGTCATGATCTCAGGGTCATGAGATGGAGCCCCGCATAAGACTCCATGCTCAGCACAGAGTCTGCTTTTTCCTCCCCCTCTCTCACTTGCATTCTCTCTCGTTCTCTCTTTCTCTCTCAAACAAATAAATAACTATCTTAAAAAATGGAAATCATCAAACTCTACATTAAAATAAACATTGATTTATAGACACAAAAAGAAGTATGTAAATATGATCTAAGAACCACCAGGAGAACTGACAACTCTTCAACAACAAAAACAACAAATCCTCCAAATTCTAAAATCAGAAACTTATTGGGCATATGAGAATCTTGAATGTTCCAAACTCAGTAGGATATATACATCTTTTTATTTCTCTATAGTTCCAAACTGTATCTTGTAGACTCCTTAATGATATTTGGGGTAGATTCCTATGGGTTTCTGGCTACATTGAGTTATTATTAGTCCATCTGATTTAAAACTACATCTCGTAACTGATTCAAAGTTTTCACCTTCCCATTGATGGTAAGTTTGTGGTTTGAGCGATATGCAATGAAGACACACTCACAGTGTGTTGTTCAGCTCTCTTCTTAACATCTTTTGCCTAGAGGGGGACCTCTGAGATGCTCTCCCCACCCTTCTTCTAAGTGTCACTACCAGAGTGTTGAGGCTGGGAAGAGGAAGAGGACAGGAGGCCCTCCTATTTAACTGCCATGGTTGAGCTCCATTTCCCAATGGTTGTGCATCTTTCTTGGGAAATCCTACCTGGCCCCACATGTTCTCTATGTGTAAAGGGTCCAAATGCTGGCTTTCTTGTTACTTGTACTTGTGAGTTTTCCGGGGACATAGCAGAAGCCTCTGTCTGCACATTTCTCTGATCCGGATCTATCATCTCTGGCTCTTCTGGCTCCCTGCCTCCCCAGATGCCCCTCCTTCAGTTAACTCAAACTTCTTGCTATTGGGTTCATGCTTTGTAGCTAGCTTTCTGAGGCAGCAGCAAATAGCTCAAGCCTGGTTATTTTCTAAAATGTCTGCTGGAATCCCTTGGCATACCAAATGGTGTTGCTGCAGCTGTGCCATGGGGTCCCTCTCTCCTCACCACAGTTTTTCTTCAGTTCTCCTATCTTAGTGTTCAGGTAGGTAAAATCTAGGCCAAAGAGTCTCCTAAGAAGATACTAAACCAGCTAATAAGATGAGAATTTTCCTTTTTGAATGAGCTCTTCCAAACTTTACAATGTTTCTTTTAGAGTCCTCCTCAAGAACCCTTTCGCCTCCTGCTTGTCCAAAGACATAGGACTGATATTCCATCCCCTCCCTCTCCTGGGGATGTTGGTATTGGTGGGCTAGTAATGGGAAGGCAGATTCTACTTCCCATGGCAACATGTCTGACTGTTTCTAGTTAAGATATGAGGTCATAGTGCCTCTTTATTTCCTATAATTGGGCCCTAGTATAACAAAATTCCTACTTAATATCTTGTTATACTTTCATTGACCCCTTCCTCTTTACAACTTTGAATAAATTGTGGATTTTTCCAAGGTTCATTGCCTTCAGGTATGAGAACAGCAGATGTAAGTTCAGATATAATCAAATATTAAAACAGATGTAAATCTTTTGGGCAATTCATCAAGACTGTGGCAGGGTATACAGCTGGTGCCACTGTAGGCATGGCAACATCCCTTATTATTTATTGGATCTTCTTTGGTTTTTTGCACATGCCCTATCTTGTTCTTTATTTTTTTAATTGTTATTATTTTTATTCATGTACAATTAACATACAGTGTTATGCTAGTTTTAGGTGTACCATAGACTGATTCAATAATTCTATACATTTGTCTGTCAGTACTCATCAGGATAAGTGTATTTTTAATCACCTTCACCTGTTTCACCACTTCACCACCAACCTCCACTCTGGCAATCACCAGTTTGTTCTCTGTAGGAGTCTGGTTATTTTGGTCTCTTTTTTTCTCTGTTTTTTTTTTTTTTTCATTTGTTTCTTAAATTCCACATAAGAGTGAAATCACATAGTATTTGTCTTTCTGTGACTTATTTCACTTAGCATAATACTATCTAGTTCCATTCACCTCAATGCAAACGGCAAGATTTCATTCTTTCTTATGGCTGAGTAATATTCCATTGTATATAGACACACCATATCTTCTTTATCCATTCATCTATGGGTAGACATTTGTGTTGTTGCTTCTGTATATTGACTATTGCAAATAACTTGCAATAAACAAGGGTGCATATATCTTTTCAATATTAGCCATTCTTTTAATATATGTCCACTGGCAATAAATTCTCTTAGTTTTGCTCCTTTTGAGAATATCTCAATTTCTCCTTCATTCCTAAAGGATGTCTTCCCTGCACAGAGGCAATGAGTTGGCAATTCTTTTCTTTTGGCTTGTTATTTTCTGTTAGCCTCTTCTATCTGGCCTCCATGATTTCTGAGGACAAATTCACTGTCATCACATTGTTTTTCCCCTGCAGGAAAGGTGTCCGTTCTCTCTTGCTGCTTTAGAGAGTTTTAGTTTTGTCTTGAGTTTCAGAAGTTTAATTATAATGCATCTTGACATAGTTTTCTTGGATTCATCCAGTTTGGAGTTCACTTAGCCTCTCGACTGTAGATTGATGTTTGTGTCAAATTGGAGAAGTTTCCAGCTATTATCTATTGAGGACATTTTCAGCCCCACCCTTGTTCTTCTCTCTTTCTCAGATAAGAGGAGAAAAATATTAGAGCTTTTGTTCCTGTTCCACAGGTCCCCATGGTTCTGTTCACTTATTTGTTTAGCCTATTTTCTCTTTTGTCCCGATTAATAATTCCTACCTTTTCACTTTTCAGTGTGTTGATTCTTTCCTCCGTCCCTTCTTTCCTGTTATTGAGCCCTCACCTAAGCTTTTTATTTCAGTTTCTGTATTATTTAAATTCTGAATTCCCACTTGGTTCTTTTTCTTTGCTGAGGCTTTCTATTTTTCAATTATTTCAAGTGTTTGGTAATTGCTCATTGAGCTATTTTTAACACTGCTGCTTTTATCTTTGTAAGATAATTCCAGTATCTCTGTCATTTTTGGTTTTCACTTCCATTTAGTGTCTTTTATTCTTTCAGTTTGAGATCTTCTTGGTTCTTGGTATGAAAGTAATTTTCTATTCAAAGTTTGACATATATATGTATATATACATATATATGTATATGTATATGTATATATATAATCTCTGGATCTTATTTAAATTCTGCTAAGTGGAGGTAGAGGTCCAGGTGCCCCACTTAGTCTCCACTGACACCCACAGTGGGTGGGGTCTCCTGGTTACTGCTAGGTGGGGTGGGAGTTCCCAGTTGCCTATATGGTCTCTTCCGATACCCTGGGGAGGTGGTCCATTACCTCTGGATGGTGGTAAAATTCTTAACTCATAACTAGACCTCCTCTGACCCAACCTCAGAGGGACAAGGGAGGTGCTTTGCTACTGCTGAGTGAAGGTGAAAGCCAAGCCTCTCCATGTGATGTCTAGAGACATCATGTTTTGGAGTCTCATTACCTATGGGCTGTCATGAAAGTCTTGGTTTCTATGCCCTTTTTGCTCTTTCCACTTAGGCACCTTAATCTATTGTGAGATTCAACAATTAGTAAGAAGTCATATCTTTATTTTGATCTACTCTAACACTAAGTTTTAGTGGAATTTTGATACTCAAAAATTTCCCTCTCCATTTCATCTTATATTATTTGGAATAAAGAACCAGTTAGCTCTTCCAACTCTGCAAGAACTCACATTTCTAAAATCTCTCTATTCCCCTTCATTTCTGCCTCTAAGCTTGTTTCTTTCTGAGCTTCTCTTGTTCATGTAATATTGTGCCCCATATAGTTGAATTTCTTTATACATACTATTAAAATTATGTTTCTATTTTCTTCCCTAGAGTTACATGTTCATTAAATACATAATCTGCCTCTAAGGTTTCTCAACTTCACAGATATATATAATATGGTTTCCTGCCTTCTTGCTACTAAGTCCTTGCCAAACCCCTTTGAGATACTTGTTAGATCAGCTTTCAGATCTTGCTGGCAATATTTTTATCAGTCAGAATGAAGTTGGTTATGCTATAATACAAGCACCCTGAAATTTCAGTGGCTTAACACAACAAAAGTTTTTTTCCTCACATACATAGAATCTGCTTTGAGTATCTTGGTGACTTGACGGCAGGGCTCCTCCACACATTGGTTCAGCTTTAAAAATGTTTTGATATTTGACATCTCCACCTCATGATGAAGATTCTGCCATGACAAGCAGAACAGGAGAACAGAAGGCATAGAACAGTGCTCCAGTTCCTTAGTGCTACAACCCAGAATGTGTAAAAACACATGATTTTACCTTTTAAATAGATCATCTCAAAGGACTATCATTCACCCATATAGACCCAGGGAGCCTGGGAAGTGTATTTTTCCCTGTGTCCCAGGATGGAAAGAGAACTGGAGGTAGTGGGCATTGAGGAGAGCAAGCAGGACAGTGACCATGGTAATGTCTGCCACAGATACCAGCATTCTGGTTAACTCAAATATAAATCCAAAGTTGAACAAAATTTTCATCTTCAGTAACTGGAGTCATTTGCTCCAAAATTTAAAGTAGTTATTCAAAGCAACTGAGGTCAATTTGAAATGTCTTTGTATCTCAGACATTCAAGTGTCTGAAATACAGACATTTCATCATCCTTTTATTATTCTTTACCTTCTTTTCAGATCAGAAAGCTTTAAGAAAAGTTTATAGTTTGATGATCTTCCAAACCGTATACATTTGATTGTAGGAATTGGTGGTGTAAATGCTTCAGAAATCATATTTTTTGGCATTAGCGTGCGTGCTTCTTTTTTTGGTAGCATTTTAGGATGTATGGTTTATTTTATTTAAGTTGATATGAAATATTTCATGAAACTATTACTATTAATAATATGAAATATTAACATAGTAAGGAATATGAAAGACATTTGGTCTGACTTCATGCACATTTGCATTCCTATAGTATATACTAACTGGATGCAGGAAAGTGAGGGTGGTCCTCTAGAGAAATTGTCCAAGGAAATAAAATTGACCACTGACTATCTGTACCAGATCATCTTCAAACCCTGGAGAAGATAATGACATAAGTCCTTCTATGAAGATGCCACTGGTGACCAAAAAAGAGCATTATGTAATTTTGAGTTATGTTATCAGGAGTGGGGATGGATTGCCACTTTTATCTATATGCTCTCATTTTATTATTTTATTAGTTATAGTCTGCTTAGCTCCCAAATTATTTGAGGTGGGTTATAATAAACACAAGTGTGGTGGACTTCTACTTCTGGCAATTGAGAGAGTATGAGATTAGTCCTCTTCCTATAAATATCTATAAAAGTGGAAATGTGTTTTCAAGGTTTTGGACAATGGCATTACAAGACTAATCTGAGGGAAGGGAAACATACAAGGGGAGTCCCCCGCCCCACCATCATTTTTCCAGGTCTCTGCCAGGGGTGGTGTTCCAATAGCATCAGAACCAGGTGAGGCCAAGCAGAGCCCAGTAGTACTCCAGGGTCAGGAAGCAGAGACCTCACTGAAGGCAGTGTCCCTGATGCCACGGAACAGGCTCAGCAGGTCCTGCACAAGTGACCTCAGGTTTGTGCTGTCTCAAACAGATTTTCCTCAAAACCCACCTCCAAAATTTTGATTTCTTTTCTTATGCAGTTTATTTTTTAGAATTATTTTTATTATTTTATTTTTTTCTTATGCAGTTTGTATCTGTGATACCTTAAATTGACATGACTTTCAGAGTTTTAAGTTTTTCTCTCCCTCAGCCTGCTGAGTAACACTTTAATTACATATATTAGTCATACCCCTGAAATTGTCTATCAGACACTAGGTGCTCATTCAACTTCCAAATAAAAGGTCACCTTTCCTGAACAATATCCTTCCTTAGACACAGCTCTACAGTTACAAGTTCCTGCTGCTATAATGTGCTAAAATACCTAATTTCTGATAGAAGTAAAGGATAAATGCTCCTTTTTAAGGAAAGTTTTATCTTAAAAATGATATTTAAAAAGTCTACTCTTCTATCAGATGTTGATATTTATCAGAACTTATCTACTTATTTTTTTCTCTGCTTTCTTTATTCATATATGGTCCTTATTTTTACAAGTTGCCACTTTTTTATACTTATTTGTCTCCTATTTTTGTGCTAATTATTTCTCAATAACTACCGAAATGGAGCCATGTTTCCCTGGTAGCTGATTATTATTAGAATCATTTGCTAAGCTTATAAAAATGCAGATTCCTGTGATCTCTGCAGGTCCAATGAAACAGACTCCTCTTGGAGAATCCTCAATATATATTTTAAACAAGTCCATAACTGAATCATATCATCAGTCCAGTATGGAAAACAGATACACCTCAAAGTTGGTCTCCTGTAATTATTGATTAAACATCTGTAGAACTTCCTTTACCTTCCTCAGTCATCATCAAGATTGGCATGTGGACCTGGGAGCCATGGTATGATTTCATTATAATCATCTATCTACTTATACTCAATCATCTATCAGATTTGAGTTTGAAATATGCTATAAGCATCCACATTTATTTGTTTTATTGCCTATTTACTTTCCAGAAAATTATAACAAGACAGCTTTTTTTGAGAGACTTTGTATTATTTTCTTATTTGTGATATAACCTAATAGTATCTGACCATAATTTCCAACTTCAGCATCTGCACTTAGAGAAGAAAGATCTGTGCTGTAGATGGACTATTTTTGTCCTTTCAAAATTTATATATGGAAACCTAATTCCCAATATGATGGTATTTGGAGATGGAGACTGGGAGGTGATTAGGATGGGATTAGGGCCCTTGTAAAAGAGGTTCTAGAGAGATCCTTCACCCCTTTGACCTAATGAAGTTACAGCAAAAACATCCGTCTACAGGCCAGGAACAGGGTTCTCACTAGACACAAAATATCAGAGCCTTGATCTTAGGCATCCCAGCCTCCAGAACTGTGAAGAATACATTTCTGTTGTTTCTAAGCCACCCAGTATATGGTGTTTTTGTTTAAGCAGCCCAAATGGACTAAGACAATCTGCTTTGGTTGTGAATCAACCAAATTATTTCTTCAGAAAGAAAGAAATAATTGCACAACTCCTAGCATTGTTCTAAGCCTTACAGTTACTATAGTGAATGAAAGAGGCAGAAGTCTCTGCCTTCAGACAGCTCACAGTTATTCCATCTCTTACCTACTGAACTGTGTAACTCAAAGAGAAGAAAAGAATGAGCCCATTTTGAATTAGAAATACATTTAACCAGTTTGCCTTCAAATAATTTTATATTTTCTTAAGTGATATAATTGTAGTGAAAATAAATCAAGAGAAATTTGGCTTATATTTCATGAAGCAATTTAAGTAGTTTTCAATTATTTTCCTGAGAATGAGGATTATTAATCATCAAATGGGTAATAAGGAAATAAGATTAAAATCTCCACTTACAAATGCATTCATTTTGATAACACATTTCAGGTAAAAGCCTAAAATTCTTCCTTTTATAATAGAGTTTATGAAATCAAGTATTTTCATCAGGATTTTAACAAAGCAAATCTTATTTTAAATCAGTAAATTAGTAGCTCTGTTCATGTGCATCATCTTATTTCTTCCCTAATTTTTTATTCACACTAACTTCATGCACATAAAAGTTATGTAGACTTCAGATCAAAGTAAGAAATCAGAGAAGTTGAAATTATAGGAACTGTTCTCCAAATTAGTTATGACACAGGAGAAAAGATAAATTTGCCTTTAAAAAAATGTGGATGTTAAAATTGCTATTTTCTTTGTGAACCCTTTGTAAAAACTTCTGAAGGTTTCTGTACCAACCACATGGATGCATGATAAAGTGGAAGAGAAGCCTTGCTTGAAAACCTTTGTAGTTGCCTGGTTAGGTTTAAAGAATACTGTGTAGCATTAGAATTATTTCCTCAGAGAGTATGCTACCTACATTAAAGTGCTACCATTTCCAAAACTTCTTCATTAAAATTTTCATATTTACTTATGGGAATTTTAGTGTATGGACAAAATTAAATATATGTGATATTTACAAATATATAATAAAATGTATTTCATACTGTTAAAGGTACCTTGTGTTATATTGCAATTTTTTGTACAACTTGGAAATGGGAGAAAACATATATATAAAAAAAGAAATACTATTTGGTACTATTGAAATAAAATGGTGATTTAATGAGAAGAAGAAGAAGGTAGAGAATGGAAGACTTCCTCCCTCTCCCAAATATTTTGACATTTGGAACGTGAAAATTTCTATGAGGTTTGGGCCTGTTAAATTTTGTTAATTTCACTTAATTGAAGTTTTAATAGTAGAATACAGGCAGGGAACAGTTGGATTCTACTCTGTCATATTCTTTATACATATTCTAATTGGTATACAATAATAAAGAGAACCATAATACTGAGTGTAATAGCTTTTTCATAATTGCTGAGGGCTTTTTATACAATTACATTCACATCGATTGAGTACTTAGCACAGACAGTGCACAAAGTGATAGCAAAGTAACCCTTTTCTTGGAAGATTTTTATCATTAGCGGTTCAGACCTGTCCTCATTTCAGGCTGATCAGGAGACTGTATACATGGACTTGGCTAATTTGTGTGTAATGGGAGTAGGAGTTGGGAAAAGAACAAAAAATATCTTCATGGCAAATCATTTCAAGTACTTCATAATAACATGTTTATGCTATTTTTTAAGTGTGAAAAGATCCCTTTAGGTAAATATGATGATTTATGAGCTAAAGTTCCTTTTAAAATTCAGTTCATACCATAAATATGCTGAACTGAATATAACCTAAAATTTTCAAAAGAACATGTTTTAGAGTACCCTATCAATGATCAGGTAATATATATTGTCTAGTGGATAATCTTTTTTATTACCATCTAAGCATGCAATCATATGATTCATAGGTAATTTATAATTACTTAATTGTGTGACTGCTGTTTTTATAAAATAGAAATAAATGAATATAAATTCCTTTGTTACTGTTTGGGAAGGGTCTGAAGAACACTGAATCTAGGTTTAAAAAACTAAAAATGTAAAAATGAAAACCAATGGTGTAAAGTTAGAAATTGTAAAGGACATAAACATTGTTTATTTCATTGTAGTAGCCCTTAATTTCTTAACAATGGCTATTACTTTATGCCTGATCAATATAAATATACAAAATATTATGACATCCAATTTAGGGTTAAAAAATATAATTGTTTAGATAATGAGACTGCAGAGTTACTTTTTATTTACCAGCTTTTTGACTGTAAGGTTACTGATAAATTCATTATGGTTGTGACATTGGAAGTAGAGTGGAAATTGATAGAAAGATGGAGGTGAATAGAGGACAAAACATGCTTGAACTGTCTTTCAGCCCATCTTCAAAGCTAGTTTATAACACTAACTTTTAAATAAGGATTCTAGTTATTCTTTCTTCTAATAGAAATAGAAAGACTGGCTCAGAATCCTTTTGTTTAGAATGCTTCTTGACTCTCAGGAGTACGGTCTATTTTTTACTAAATATGGACATTGACAATTTTCTGTATATATTACTTAATAGCGGATGTATTACCCAGACAGCTTTGAAATTTGTTTAAGAATTGCATAAATTACCACTAGATTAGGTTGCCAGTGGCAATTTAGTTAAGGACCAAATAATTATAGTTCTTTTGGAATTAGTTTTATTGTCTATGTCACCTACACTCTTCAAGTAAGAAAAATCTTCCTTTAAGAACCCAAAACAGAAAACCAAATATCTAAGAATATCTTATGTAGCAAGATACATTACTCCAGTTAAGAGTACCCCTGTATAGATAGCTTAGGTAATTGCCAACATGGGGTCCTTTCTCTGATACTTGTAAAGTTTACTTCTAGTCCCAGTGCCAAATGGGAAATGTTATAATGACCTGCCTACTCAGCAATACCAATTGGTTGGAGCCTCCTGGATTCAAGCATATATGGGTCCTTCAAAGATGTGCACTAATCTCATTATCATCAAAATATTCACCTATGTTTTCTTCTGGCTTCTTTATGATATATTTACTCTTCAGTCTATCTTTTTAGAAAACAATTAACAAAATATTTATTGAGGTTATAATGAGAGACCTTTAGACATTTAGACCTTTGGGTTTTAACTTTCATGGTTATGCACATATATACAATTTATTGAGTATAAAATTCTTGGATCACAAATATTTTTTCTCAGTATTCTTTAAATCATGATACATTTTCTTTTTAATTTAACATGGATGAAAATCGTTGCATCAAAATGATCATTGCATCTCTTATCTGCCTGGATGCAGAATTTTATATATCTTTGAAGTAACAATAAATGTTAGAAAGACAGGAAAAATCTAGATGTTAGTCTCTTTCATTGATTCTGCATCATGCATGGTGAGAACTTTTGACTTGTAAACTAAGATATTTTGAGTTTGATAATTGTTTTTCTAATCTATCTTGAATTGTGTGATAGATGGTGTGAAGAAAGGATCCAGCCTTTTTGAGGGAATTGAGGGGACCAAAACAACATGTAGTAAACACTCTTCATGTTTATAACAATAAAGATAAATAAATAAATAAAGATGGGCATAAAAATATATGAAACATTTATGTTTACTAATGGTAAGCATAAACAACCATAATATATGATAATATGGGTGTGGTCTTATTTTGCTGTCAGTCTATCTCTATTAAGGATCTCTTCAGCCATTGATACTTAACAATCAATGTTTTTGTGCTGTTTCTTCTTTGAAGGGGCTCTCACACTTCCTTTGTACCAACTGGTTCAATATACAAATCAAGTATTTCCTGTGTAGATAGTTTGGATAATTGTCAACATGAGGTCTGCCAGATTATTGGCAATTGTAATTCCTGCTTTATTAATTAATTTAAAAGACATGAACTGAGTTCCTGTTATGTGCTCTTTAGAGGATATGTTACTTGCTCTCAAGGAATTTAGAGTCTGGTCTGAAAACCAGATATGTTAAATAAATAACATTTCATACAATCAAGGGTGTCACAGAAGGAGCAGTGAGAGAGAGATCAGGACCTAATCTTGCTAGAACAGTAACATTGTAGGTCTTACATGTTTATGTGTTGTACTACCCAATCCACTCAATTGTTCATTTATCATTTACCTAGCACATGGTTTTCAGGAAATGTCATGGGAAAATTATACCTTACAAACAACAGTTATATTTCTCATTTTACACATACATCTTACTTTCTTCTAATATGTATTTCAACTGTTGCCTGTGCTATTTTAAACTATTTTTGATGTTTTCATTCATACTTTGGGAAAAGTACAGTATTAGCAAAATTATTTAAGTATGGGAGACAAAATATTTTGATAACTTTTTTCAAACATTTCAACCTAAAATTTGTAGAATTATTTTAATTTAAAAACAAGAGGAAATTAGAAGAAAACCAGAGAGCGAGACAAACCTTAGAAGACTCTTAATCATAGGAAAACAAACTAAGGGTTGTGGGAAAGGGGAGAAGGGAAAGGGGAGGAGGGATGGGATAACTGGGTGATAGTTATTAAAGAGGGCATGTGTTGTAATGAGCACTGAATATTACATAAGACTGGTGAATCACAGACCTGCACCCCTGAAACCAATAATACATTATATGTTATTTTTGCCTCCCCCTTCTCCTCTGCTGTTAGCTGCATTATACACTTTTCCTTAATTCTTACTTATTTTTATACCTTTCATTGTCTTTCTATTAAGACCTCTCAAATTGAGTGTGTTATTTGGTTATGGCCTGTACTGGAACACACCCTAAAGTGCATCAAAAATCCCTGATGGGGACTCTCTAAAGTATAACTTGAGCAAACTTGAAGTTTAGAGAGCTGTATTTCTTAGATTTAGAGTATTTCAAGTAAAAAGAATATTCTAATTATAATGAAGAAACTCTATTTCCTTAGAACTATGGTCTCATTACAAATTCATGTACCCAGAGTTTATGTCTTAACTTCTTTTTAATTTGAAATAAATTCAATTATTTAGAACTTTCCTAGTAAGATCATAAAATATTAATGTGAAAAGTTATTTCACATTGTGTTAATATTGGTAACTATGGCTGACCCATATCAGAATATCTGACACTCAATAAATTCTTATTAAACAATGAATCATTTGTAGTATAAAAGTACATATTCTAACTTTCAAGAGAATGTATCTACAAAAGAAAAAAGATCTTCAGAGTGAGGAGGAGGAGCAAGATGGTGGAGGAGTGAGGGGAATCCATTTCAATAGGTCCCCTGAATTTAGCTGGATATCTACCAAGCCAGCCTGAAAACCCATGAAGTCAGCCTGAGGTGTCTGGATCTCTATGGGAGCAGAAGATCTTTATTTGAGGGGTACAAAGGACGGAGTTGGGATTGCACAGACAGATATTGGAGGATAAACAGGAGGGGAGGCAGCCACCAGAAGCTACCCACTGGAATGTAAAATAATAAACCAATGTAAAAGCATCCTGCACTTGGAGACCAGTGATAGCTTGCAGAGCAATGGTGGTGGGACAGGAAGTGCCAGATAACAGTGCTCAAACAAAATCCAGGAGCTTAAAGGGAAAATGCCAGAGACTAGTGTGGCCACTTGTGGGGAACTGTGCCTGCAGACCTGGGGGACTGGCCACTTCAGCAGCCACTGCAGCTACTACTAGCACCTGTCCAGACCAGGATCACTCACAGTTTTGGAGGCACAGGGGGCAGAGACCACTGGGGGCCTGGATTGACCACTGAGAGTATCACCGGGGGCATGTACTGCCTGTGGGAGGCTGCGGTTTTCAGCAGTGCTTATGGAGGGGAGAGACTGTGTATTCTGGAGTGTTCAGAGAGGAGAAGACTATGGCTTCTCTCCTCCTCTGAGGAGGTCTGGGTGCGGACATTTTCTTCTGTCCTGAGCCTCCAAAAAGGTGCAAAAAGCTGCCAGAGAACAAAACCTGCCAAAGAACAAAAGCCCCCCAAAAAATGGTTTCCACAAAGCCCAGTGCCTTGATAATTGGGCAGGGGAACTCTGACCAAACAGGACTGACTGAAAAACAATGTGGCAGGCCCCTCCCCCAAAGACAAGCTGGAAGAACAAGAAGATGAAAACCTGAGGATCCCCATAAAATTGTGAAACCCCAACAACAAGGGAAAATAGTATACTGAACTCCTGATGTTGCCTCATGGCCTCTGTATTTCTCTGATACAACTTTTTTATTCTTTCTTATATTTCTTCTCTGTTTTTTCCTTTTTACCTACTTAGCATTTCAACTAGGTGCTTAATACAACATATTCCATAGTAACTTTTTAACTTCTACTGTTTCACATATATTACATTTTCTCTTTTTCTTTTATATAAATATATAGATATAAGCTTCAAATTTGTGCTTGGTTTTTTTTCCCCTATCCAACACTACCTTTTGTATATATACTGGTTTTAATTCAATTTTGCTGTAACTCTGGGAAGTTGAGTTCTCTAACAAAGAGAACAAAATACACCCAGGAAGAACTGAAACATACTACCTCACCCACATTAAGACATTATAACACAGCCCCACTCCCCCCTTTTTTCCTTAACTTTATAAATCTTATTCTTGGGTTTCACTTTGGCTGGTTTTTCTTAGTGGTGGCTTCAAATCACTCCAAACTTTCCCAGGGTGCACCTTGTCTGGACTGTGGTTGATATTTATGACTCTGTACATTCCCTCAACCACCTCTCAACAGAATGACTAGGAGGAGGAACTCCCAACAAAGAAAAGAACCAGAGACAATGGCCTTTCCTACCGATCTAATGAATATGGATATAAGCCAGGTGTCAGAAATTGATTTCAGGGTAACAGTTATGAAGACAATAGCTAGACTGAAGAAAACATTAATGGCATCATAGGCACTCTAAGGGCAGAAATGAAGCTAATCCAGGTGAACTTAAAAATACTATGAATGAGAAGCAATCCAAGCTAGTTACTCTAACAGCTGGGGTAAATGAGGCAGGAAAATGAATTAGTGATCTAGAAGACAAACTGATAGAAAGGAAGGAACAGGAAGAGGCCTGGAACAAACAGTCTAAAATCCATGAAAACAGAGAAATAAATGACACCATGAAATGTTCCAATGTCATGTGAGAATTATTGGGATCCCTGAGGGGGTAGAGAGAGAGAGAGGGCTAATGGACATATCTGAGTAAATCGTAGCTGCAAACTTCCCTAATCTGGGGGATGAAACAAGCATTCATGTCCTAGAGAGAGAAGACCCCTCCCGAGATCAAGGAGAACAGACCAACACCCTGACATGTAAGAAAAAAACTCTCAAATTCTAGAACCAAGGAAGCCATTTTAAGGGCAGTTAGGGGGAAGAGATTCCCTACATACAGAGGGAGTAATATCAGAATAATCTCAGACCTGTCCACAGAGACCTGGCAAGTCAGAAAGGACTGGCAAGAAATATTCAGAGTACTAAATAAGAAGAACATGCAGACAAGAATATTTTATCCATCAAGGTTGTCATTCAGAAGTGATGGAAAGATAAAGAGCTTCCAGGACTGGCAGAAACAGAAAGAGTATGCAACCACTAACCCAGCTCTGCAAGAAATATTAAGGGGATTCTATAAAAGGAGAAAGACTCCAAGAGTGATACAGAACAGAAATTTACAAAGACAATCTATAGAAACAAGGACTTCACAGGAAACATGATGACAAAAAAAAAAAAAAACTTTCAATAATTGCTATCAACGTGAACAGCTTAAATCCTCCCATGAAACAGGAGATTTCCTAATTTCAATTTCAATTTCAATAATTTCTATCAATGTGAATGGCCTAAATCGTCCCATGAAATAGTTGCAGATTGCATAAAAAGTTAGGACCCATCCTATGCTGTTTACAAGAGACTTATTTGAACCTAAAATGCACCCAAACTGAAAGTGAAGGGATGGAGAATTATCTTTCATGCCAACAGACCACAAAAGAAAGCTGGGGTAACAATTCTCATATCAGATAAATTAGATTTTAAGCTAAAGACTGTAGTCAGAGATATAGAAGAATACTATATCATTCTTTTTTTAAAAAATTTTATTTATTTATTTGACAGAGAGAGATCAGAAGTAGGCAGAGAGAGAGAGAGAGGAGGAAGCAGGCTCCCTGCCGAGCAGAGCCTGATGCGGGTCTTGATCCCAGGACTCTGGGATCATGACCTGAGCTGAAGGCAGAGGCTTAACCCACTGAGCCACCCAGGCACCCCACTACATCATTCTTAAAGGGTCTATCTAACAAGAGGATCTAACAATTGTAAATATCTATTCCCCTAACATGCAAACAGTCAACTACATAAGCCAACTGTTAAACAAAATAAAGAGACATATAGATAATAATGCATTAATAGTAAGAGACCTCGACACTCCACTCTCAGCAATAGACAGATCAACTAAGCAGAAAATCAACAGAGACAAGAGCCTTGAATGATATACTGGACCAGATGGACCTCATAGATATATACAGAACATTCCTAAAACAACAGAATACTCATTCTCCCTGAGTGCACATGGAACTTTCTCCAGTATACACCACAGACAGAGTCACAAATCAGGTATTAATTGATGCCAAAAGATGGAGATTATTTCCTGCATATTCTCTGACCACAATGATTTGACATTGAAACTCAATCATAAGAAAAATTTGGAAGAAATTCAAACACTTGGAAGTTAAAGCCCACTCTGCTTAGGAATGTTTGGGTCAACCAGGAAATCAAAGAAGAACTTGATCAATTCATGGAAACCAATGAGAATGAAAACATATCAGTCCAAAACCTATGGGATACTACAAAGGCAGTTGTAAGGGGAAAATGCATAGCAATCTACTCTTCATTCAAAAAAATGGAAAAATCATGAATTCACCAACTAACTTTACATCTTAAAGAACTGGAGAAAAAAGCAACAAATAAAACCTAAGCCCCACACGAGAAGATAAATAATTAAGATTAGAGCAGAGATCAATGAATTAGAAACCAGAAATACAGTAGATCAGATCAATGAAATTAGAAGCTGGTTCTTTGAAAGAATTAATAAGACTGATAAACCATTGGCCAGACTTATCCAAAAGAAAAGAGAAAGGACTCAAATTATTAAATTATGAATGAAAGGGGAGAGATCACGACTAACACCAAGGAAATACAGAGTTATCAGAAATTATCAACAACTATATACCAATTAATTAAGCAAACTGGAAGAAATAGATGCCTTTCTTGAAACCTGGAAATTACCAAGACTGAAACAGGAAGAAATTGACAACCTGAATAGACCAACAACCAGTAATGAGATTGAAGTAGTGATCTAAAACCTCTCCAAAAAAGACGAGTCCAGGACCTGGTAGATTCCCTGGGAAATTCTACCAAACATTCAAAGAAGAAATAATACCTATTATCCTGAAGCTGTTTCAAAAAATAGAAACAGAAGGAATACTTCCAGACTATGAGGCTATAATTACTTTGATCCTGAAACCAGGCAAAGACCCATCAAAAAGAATTTCAGAAATATCCCTGATGAATATGGGTGCTAAGATTCTCAACAAGATCCTAGCCAATAGGATCCAACAGTACATTAAAAGGATTATCCAACATGACCAGTGGGGTTTATCCCTGGGATGCAAGAATGGTTCAACATTTGCAAATCAATAAATGTGATAGAACACATTAATAAGAGGAGAGAGAAGAACCATATGGTCCTCTCAATTGATGCAGAAGTATTTGACAAAATACAGCATCCATTCATGATTAAAACTCTTCAGAGTATAGGATAGAGGGAACATTCCTCAACTTCATAAAAACCATCTATGAAAAGCGAATATCATTCTCAATGGGAAAAAGCTGAGAGCCTTTCCCTTTAGATCAGGAACACAACAATGGTGTCCACTCTCACCACTGTTGTTCAACATAATCCTAGACAGCAATCAGACAACAAAAAGAAATAAAAGGTATTCAGATTGGCGAAGAAGTCAAACTCTCTCTTTGCAGATGACATGATACTTTAAGTAGAAAACCCAAAAGACTCCACCCCTAAATTACTATAACTCATACAGCAAATCAGTAATGTAGCAGGATAGAAAATCAATGCACAGAAATCACTTGTTTTCCTGTACACTAACAATGAAACTATAGAAAGGGAAATTAGGGAATTGATTCCATTTACAATAGCACCAAAAACCATAAGATACCTTGGAATAAACCTAATCAAAGATGTGGAGGATCTATACTCTAGAGACTATGAAAGAAATCAAAGAAGACTCAAAAAGATGGAAAAATATTCTATGCTCATGGATTTGAAGAATAAACATTATTAAAATGTCTATGTTGCCCAGAGCAATCTTCACTTTCAATGCCATCCCAATCAAAATACCACTGGCATTTTTCAAAGTGCTGGAACAAACAATCCTAAAACTTATATGGAACCAGAAAAGACCCTGAATCACCAAGGAAATGCTGAAAAAGAAAAACAAAGCTCAGGGTATCATGTTGCCTGATTTAAAGCTATGTTACAAAGCTGTGATCACCAAGACAGCATGGTATTGGCACATAAAAACAGACATATAGATCAATGGAACAGAACAGAGAGCCCAGATATGGACCAACTCTATGGTCAACTAATCTTTGACAATGCAGGAAAAAATATGCAGTGGAGAAAAGACAGTCTCTCGAATGAAATGGTGCTTGGAAAATTAGACTACTTTATACAGAAGAATGAAACTGGACCATTCTCTTACACCATACACAAAGATAAATTCTAAATGGATGAAAGATCTCAATGTGAGATAGGAATCCATCAAAATCCTAGAGGAGAACATAGGCAGTAACCTCTTTGACATCAGCCACAGCAAATTCCTTCAAGACCTATCTTTAAAGGGAAGGAAAACAAAAGCAAATTGAACTTTTGGGATTTCTTCAGGATAAAAAGCTTTCCACAGCAAAGAAAGAAGTACCCCACAGAATGGGAGAAGATGTTTACAAATGACATTACAGATAAATAGCTGTTATCCAAGATCCATAAAGAGCTTCTCAAACTCAGTACCCAAAAAACAAATAATCAAGTCAAAAAATGGGCAGAAGACATGAACAGACACTTCACCAATGAAGACATACAAATGGTTAACAGACACATGAAAAAATGTTCATCATCATTAGCCATCAGGGAGATTCAAATCAAAACCTCATTGAGATACCACTTTACACCAGTTAGAATGGCAAAAATCGACAAGACAAGAAACAACAAAAGCTGGAGAGGATGTGGAGAAAGGGAAACACTCTTACACTGGTGGGAATGCAAACTGGTGTAGCCGCTTTGGAAAACAATGTGGAGTTTTCTCAAAAAGTTAAAAATAGAGCTACCCTATGACCCTGCAATTGCACTACGGGTATTTACCTCAAAGATATGGATGTAGGGAAAAGAAGGGCCACATGTTCATAGCAGCAATGTCCACAATAGCCAAACCGTGGAAAGAGCTGAGATGTCCTTCAACAGATGAATGGATAAAGAAGATGTGTTCCATATAAACAATGGAATATTACTCAGCCATCAGAAAGGATGAATACTGAACTTTTACATCAACATGGATGGAACTGGAGAAGATTATGCTAAGTAAATAAGTCAAGTGGAGAAAGTCAATTATTATATGGTTTCATTTACTTGTGGAACCTAAGGAAAAGCATGGAGGATATTAGGAGAAGGAAGGGAAAAAGGAAGGGCTGGGTGGGGGTGGAACACAGGGGTAGATGAACCATGAGATACTATGGACTCCAGGAAAAAAAAACAGAGGGTTTTAGAGGGGAAAGGCATGGGGTGATGGGTTAGCCTGGTCATGGGTATTAAGGAGGGCATGGATTGCATGGAGCACTGGGTGTTATACGCAAACAATGAGCCATGAAACACTGTGTCAAAAACTAATTATGTACTGTATGGTGACTAATATAACATAATAAATAAATAAATAGACAAATAAATAACACTAAAAAAAGAAAAAAAGAAAAATCTTCAGAAAATTAAATTTCATCACAGAATTGAAAATTAACAAGTTTTAGAAAAGCCGACTTATACCTATAAATCAGCAGTAATCTCTTCCTGAAAAGTGAAAATTGAGAAAGCATAATGAATTGAATAGCACCATAGTTTTTATGTCATTTCTTGGTTTATCACAAAATGGCTTGAAGCAATCTGGATTCAAGATGGTTACTATGTTACTGACATACTACCAAGAACTATCAAGGCACTATAAAGAACTGAAATTTTAAGTAATGGCTTAGTTGGTTGGCAAAAATGTTTACAGTTTGTAAAAGTACTAGGTAAACTGGCCAGTTCTATTGAATCTAATTCCTATGTTTTGTTACATAATCAATACTTTCATTAATTCCAAAAGTTTCCCTTTGAGTTATTTATTAGGATCTTTTGGTTATCATATTTTGTTTCCTGGTTTTTTATGGCAATCACTTAAGGGGAAATGAAGTTTGGAAGAGTGATCAGGATCAAGGGCTCTGGCATCAAATGGTCTGAGTCTGAACTCAACGTGATCTGCTTACCACTTTGTGATCTTCAACAAGTGACTCACATTCTCCATACCTTAGTTTTCTTATCTGGAGGATGGGGGTGGCATAACAGCACCAACCTGAGAATTAGACAAGTTGAGATAGGTACACCACTTAAAACAGCACCTTCACAAACATTCAATAAATGTTACAAGTGATTTTTCTGCTCGTCTGCCTCCAAGCTTGGCCACAGCAAGAAGTGAAATAAAAGTATGCATCTCAATTTCAGTAGTCAAAAATGTAACCATTTTCTTCACATGAGCTAGTCTTTAAACAGGGCAAACATTAGAAAAACATATTTTATAGGAAACTTTGATTCAGACTCCCTAGGACACCTACAGTGTGAGTGGGAAATGCTGGCAGTCCTCACATGTTTTCTTAATAATACCATTGAAATCATTTTGGTTTTTCAGAGTGCTCTTACATATTTCAAGTACAGTGTTGTCTTCTGACAATGTGCTGTGGTGCTCACATGTCTTTAGGGGTCAGCCAAGGTCTTGTGTTCTGGCACCATCTTTGATTCTTCAGAAGCTATGCAGTATTTTAAAAGGTCAGTGTTGTCTGAGGAGAGCCTACATAGGGAGCACAGCATCATAACTCTTTCTAATCACAACAAAGAGGGAGGAGGAAAATCCCTTATTTTTAGACATGGTAAACTCTGAGTAGTAATTTACATATAACAATGGTTATTATGCCATATTCCACTGGGATATACTCCCAGTATTATATTATAAGTACCTAAATAAGAACCTCATGAATTATCAATATTACCTCTGTGTTTCTCACATAGAACCATAAAAGAAAGCAGATGAATGATAACAGCCTTTAGTGTTTTTTAAAGTTCTGTGACCTTTAAGTTGTAGGAACTTGGACCATACATAAATTTCCTGCAAGCCAAGATGACAGAGTTAAGCTGTAAAAATGGTCAATTATACAGACAACCTCATAAATTACTAGGCTGGCCAAGGATAATGATGGAAAAACTATAAATAATGATGCACATCTAGGACAACTTCTAAATATATACAATAAAAACAGCACATAGTGGCTTGATTTGAGAGCCAGAAGAGGCATTCTTGTATCAAATATTCTTAAAATAGCCAGTTCAATAACTGAAAATTTGAAAACTTTCCTTGGGTTGAAATACCTTTTTTTTTTTTTTAAATACTTTAAACAACAAGAATTACCTGAGAAGGTTCATAATTAACTCAGTAGCATCCTTTAGTATAGTAATTTGAGTTTATTGTTTCATTCATTAAACATTTATTGAGCACCTATCATGTGCTTGTCATTGAAAATACAGAGGAAGGTAGCTACACTCACCTCTTTCAGTCAGCACCCAGTCTAGTCAGAAATGTGGAAGAGTAATTAAACATCAGAATCTAGGGTGCAGAAGGCTATGAAGAAGTTGTTCAAATGCCATGGGGACACAGAGGAGGAATCTGTAAACCTGGAGAGAGTTAAGTATGGATGATGGGTTAAGGTGTTTGAATTCTCTCTCTCAGTAATCAATTCAACTGAAAGATTTTCACATTTGGATTTGAGAGCTATCCAAGCAACATATAGAATAGTGATTAGGGCCAGAGGACTGGTGAAGTAGGAAAAAAGGAATCCAGGAAACTATTGTGATTCTCTAGGTGAGATATGGTAAAGGCCTGAACTGGGGCTAGATTAGTAGGAAATTAAAAGGGATTGGATTCAAGAGGTATTTAGGAATTAGGATCAGCAGGAGTTCTGATTTGATATTTGTATAAGAAAAGAGGTTTCTGACTAGTGTGACTGGGTATGCATGTTGGTGCCATCATAGAGAATTTGATGATCAGGTTTGAGGGATGGGGAAGGGGATCAGTAAGGCTGTGGAAAGCTGAGTTGAAGATGCCTATGGGTATGCCAAAGGAGGTGGATACGAGGCACTTGGACGTCAATGCATGGTTTTGGTGAAAGAGATCTGGGCTGAAGGGCGAGCTCAGTGCATCACCAATACAGAGAAGCAGTTGGAGCCATGAGTATTGAGTCCTTTTAATATTATATTACCAAAACAGGTGATAAAGTCTGGATAGTAAATAACATGTGCTACAAATGCAATCACAAGCATCATTTTATGAAAATATGAACACATTTTGTTATAATGTTGAATTTATGGGAAATTATGTTTTCTATTTTTTTAAACTTTTTATTTTATTTTATTTATTTATTTGACAGACAGAGATCACAAGTAGGCAGAGAGGCAGGCAGAGAGAGACGAGAAAGTAGGCTCCCTGCTGAGCAGAGAGCATGATGCGGGGCTCGATCCCAGGACCCTGGGATCATGACCTGAACCAAAGGCAGAGGCTTTAACCGTCTGAACCACCCAGGTGCCCCTGTTTTCTTTCTTTTTCTTTTTCTTTTTTTTTTTTTTAGAAAAACTCTGATAGCTTAAAAACAAATAAAATGTAAGAGTTTGGGAAAAGACTATATGCATATTCTCCACAGTTTAAACAAAGTGTTTTCTGATGATTTTGTTAATGACATCTAGGGCTCTTGGAGCTTAATGCTATATTATAAAACTCCATATTTCTTTATCTTTACTTCTAACCATTCCAAGGGATTCTAACTTAGTTAACCCTTTAAAATTTGCTATCTATTCATTCACATTGTAAGCAATCAAGAAGGTATATGATTCATCTATCATGACTTCCAGTAGAAACAGCCATTTCTACTTCAAGACTATGTGTATAATTACATGATTCATTGAAAATGTGTCACTTTTCCTCCTGGAAAGAAGTCTTGTTTCTTAGGACTCCATGTTAAAAAGGGACAAATGTTATTTTACAGAATATAAGTGCATAAGTTAGAAATTGTAACTTTTAGTTATTTTTGTATATTTCCTGAGTATAACTCTGAAGCAAAATATACAACCAGTGTGCCCTAAGAAGATAATCTGCTTATAATTATAAAGTTCATTTATTAAAATTTAGCTGGCTACACCAAGATCTATACTAGTGTGTGTATACACACACACACACATACACACACACATATGTATATATATATTTATAATATATATTTATATATTATATATATTTTATTTATAATATATATTTATATATTTATAATATATATTTATATACATAAATATATATATATTTGAAAGGCATAATCAAATCAGAAAATAAAGTTTCTAAAATTATTTTTTACTAAAAATATTCCTTACTTTGACAATTTTTTGTGGGCCCAACAGGTTAAAACTTGATATGGATTATTTTAATTGATATTCTCATTGTTAGGCATAGAAATGTGCTCTTTCTTATTTTCTCTGTGAGGACATGGAATTTCATGAAATTCCCAGAATAATTCTAAGGGCCTTTTGGAAAACATCCTCATGGGCGGATTTGGATTGGCTTTTGTTAGTTGCTGTATGTTAATGCTTTCACTCTTGAAAAAATATCACCATGTATAAGAATTACATATTCATAAAAAGCTGGAGGAGATAAATGAAATTATTCTAGTTGAAATATTATAGAGAAAAAAAATCACAAGATAAAAACATAAAAAATTGTCTATAATTAGACAATTAGAATTCACTATCCCTCATCCTTATTCATAAAACATATGGCTGAATTTTTTGAAACCCTGAAGTTAAAAATTAGACAGCAGAGAAATGAATAGTTGATAATTATTTCTACATATTTATTTTCTTCTATGTTATAAATGTATTGAGTAAAATGGTACCAAGAAATCCTGCAAAATCACACATCTTTATTTATCCAAAAAATATCTATTGAAGGACTATTCCAAGCATTCTTCTGGCTAGATGTACAAGACAAGTTCCTGCCCTCTTGGGGATCACATTCTAATATGATTGCCAGACAAAAAACATAGAACAAACAATATAGTATAATGTCGGGTAGAAAGAAAGAGTAGGCTAAGGAGAGAGAGAGATGTAAAGAAGTTTAATATAGGTCCAGAGAAGGCCTCTTTCGGGAGTAGATATTTGAGCCAAACTTGAATAAAATCCATTGGAAGAACTTGGGAAAAGCATCATAGGGAGAGTAAATACCAAGCCCAAGTACCAAGTGAGGGGCTAATCTTGGACGTCTGAGGAATATCAAGAAACCTACAATGTAGTGGAGTGAAACAGGTGAAGCAGGTGAAAGTGTGAAGGGACAGAGGCCAGACCGTAGATGGTCTTATTGGCCATGAAGAGGAATATACATTTTATTCCCATTATAAAAGGAAGACTTAAGAAGCTTTTGAGTAGGGGAAGACTTCATATGATTTATATTTTGAAAAGGTCACACTAGTTGCTATAAGATGCAGACCCAGGACTAGTGATTCTCGATGAGTGTAGTGTGTGTGTGTGTGTGTGTGAGAGAGAGAGAGCGTGATTTTGTCCCAAAGAGATATTAAGCTATACCAGACCTTGTCTGGGACATTTTTGGTTCTCACAAATGCAGAGGTGGGGAAGTGCTACCAGCATCTAGTGAATAGAGTCCAGGGATGCTGATAAACATCCTACAGTTTATAAGACAACACCCCACAACAAAGTATTATCTGGCTCAAAATGTCAGATGTCCTGCTGTTGAGAAACTCAGCTCTAGAAAGACAAAGGTCAAGGTGAGGCAATAAATTACAAAGCTATCGTAATAACAAAAGTGTAAATGATGGTGGCTTAGCTGAAAAAGTAAAGGATGGTTGGATTTACATTATATTTTGAGAGTAGGAATCATTAAGATTGGCTTATAATTTGTATATGTACTGGGAAGGCAAGAAGGTCATGGATGACTCCTTAGATTTTGGCTTGAGAAATTGGTCGAATAGGGCTCTTATTTACTAAGATGTGTTTAGATAGGCTAGAAGCAAATTTGGGGCTAGAGAGAATCAAATCAAGACTTGATTTTATATATGTGAAATTTGAAGAACCTCTTGGACATTGAGGTAACGGTGCTGAAGAGGCTGACATGAGATTCTAAAATCCAAGAGGGAAACACTGGAGATGTAAAAACCATCAGGGTAGAGGTAGCACTGGAAACCATGAGACCAGATAATGTCACATAAGGAGTGAGGATGGGTGGGGAAGAATGACAACTGGGATGTGAGGGAATCTGACACTGAGGTTCAGGAAAAGAGGAAACAGGAAATATGGCCAAAGACATGCAGCCAGTGAAGCAGGAGGAGAGCTAACACGGCAGGGTGGTACACAATCCAAGGGAAGAAAATATTCCCAGAAGGCAGTAGGAGACAACAGTGTCAAATTGCTATGGAAACGTGCATGCTAAAAGCAGTTTGATCACATTTCTTTTATATATGAGTTCTGAAAATCAAATGCATAAGCATTAGAAGATGTGTTTCTTTACATTTTAAAGTAAGTATTAGTATTAAGTCAGGAAGGTCATGAAGTGGAGTAAATTATAAGTGGGGTTATTGAACCATAGAGACATAGAAATGCAGGGGAATGGAGGAGGAAAGAAATATAGACCAACTTAAAACAGGACTCCATGAAAAATGGCAATGAATAGTGTCATTTAAAGTGGAAGCCACTTATCAATTTTTAACAGCAAAAGCATTTATTAAAAAACCAGCTTTGCATATAGCAAAATCAGCATATGTACTGCCTTTTCTAAAGTGTGTTCTGAAGAATGCTTATCCCTTGGAAGCATCCACATGAAGGTAATGTAGGCAAATTGGAAAACTTAACATTATATTGTGGTTAGCTAATGTGGCTCATTGACTTTGTTTTCTCTTTTATTCTCCATATTTTTGGTTCATTGATCCAAACTTTGAACTTCAAGGGTTGTCTATTTCAGTGTGTGTTTGGGCCGGGAGAGTAGTATGTGTTGTAGTCTAGGAAGTTCCAGGGAAGTTTAATTTGATCCTCATGAATTGGACAGGTACTTTAGAAGAAGCTCAATGATTAAGTTTTTACTATTTGTTTTAACACCCATGAATTTGCAAGATTCTGAGTATACTTCAAACCAATTTTCCCCTTGATATCTCAATACATTCTTTTCGGTGGGAAGGTCAATGCTTCTCTTCTTTTCTGATTCTCTCCAACACTGGTCAAAGTACCTTCTATCACTTTTTAAACTCTCCAGCAAGATGTTAAAAAAAATCAGGGAAAAAGTTTGACTAAATTATGGATTCTTTCAAATGGAATATGATATAGATATTAAAGATTATACAATGAAAAATATATAGAAACATAGAAAAACATCTGTTATATACTATTAAGAGAAAAAAAGAATAGAAAATTCAGTCTCTATCACTATATATCACTGTTCTTTTTGTTTCAATGTAGGCTTATAAAATGAAAATTTCTTTGTATGAGGTGAATAAATGGGGTAAAATTATGAAAATGCAAAATCTGTTAACTCATACATGATTTTTCATGGGGCAATTATGCTTTATGCTATTAAGTAACAATTGTATATACATAATATACTATAATATATAGTGTAATAAAACAATTATAACTATATGTTATATTATATTATATTACATGTTAGTTATAATTGTATATATTATAGATCATATAATAACAAAATAAATGCAAAAAATGTCAACCGTAGGAATGAAGGACTCTAGAAAACAGCCTTCATTTGAGACTGCAACCCTGGCTGAAACCTTGTTTGCAACCTTCTGAGACCATGAAGCAGGGGACCCAGCTACGCCATTACTGGATTATTGTTTTAAGCCACTAAATTGGGGGAGTTATTAAGTACATAGCAGTGGATAACTTGTACAGATGCACACTTCAAAGTCTATGCTCATTTTGATAGATCTATCCATGCACCTCTATCCCAGACTTTCTTGTAACTAGTCTTTCAATCCTGTCCTTTCCATATCCCTTACTAGTCAACCAATCCATTGTGAAATAATGTAGATTAATACTTCTAGTCATTTGTCAGTCCAGAGAAGGTAGACCTGTTTTCTTTGTAATGCCGTGAAAGATGTCTGAGAAAAAAGAGATTAGGATTAAATTTTACTATAATTTTTTGAGGGTGCACCATTTGACCATGCTACACGTTCTATGATATAAACAGAGTCATTTCATCTTTAAGAAGCTTACATACATGAGGCTCAGAATCTCATTCTCTGTCACTATAAAGATGAATATTATTTTGTTATATTTATCAAATAATTTGCTCTCTGAAATATAAGGAGTCATGTCACCAATGGCTGATCTCCAATAGGCTACTTTATTCTCATATTTTGGGATATTGCCTATAGGAGATGATCCCACAAATCTTTATTATATCTGGACTTTCTTCTGATCTCCAGGATCAGATTTCCGATTTTCTCTCAAAAGCTTCATTGAGAACTTTATCACACATTTAGCAAGTACAAAAGAACTCCTTACATCTATCTTCTGCATACCACTCCCTTCATTTTCCATCTCTTTCCTATCAAATGTTCAATTTTCTTCTTTTTCATCATTGGTAAATGTCCGATCATTCTCCAAGACTTTCTGGACATAAATGCCAAAATTACTCATTAAAAAACATATGCACTTTCATGACTTCATTTTTTTTCTCATGCTTTCTCTCTGACTAGAGCTATGCTTATCCTTATTTTACCCTCAGTTCAAAAACTAGCTATAATGTCATAGTCTCAATAAAGCCTTCCTTAATTTCTCTCTTAAGTAAAGGATAGTCTCTTCCTATGGACTTCTGAAGGACTTGACCAGAATACTACTTTGTCTTTATTTCAGTACTTTATTTTGTACTGCCTTTTCTAAAGTGTGTTCTGAAGAATGCTTATCCCTTGGAAGCATCCACATGAAGGTAATGTAAGTCTAGAGAATTTCACTTACTGTTGTTTGTCTTGGAGTTTCCTGATTTATATTAGCCTGCTTAAGATTCTGAGAGCACCTGCAATGAAGAAACTGATTCAACCTTAACTTACCTTGTTTTACTCTTTTTTTACTTATTACTTACCATTCTCTTGTGGAACACTTTTGCCCTATACATCTGTGTGCTTTCGCATTCTCATATTTCTTAGCATTATGCGTTATGGCTACTTGTTCACTGTTGGAAGTGTTGTACATACGTCCATGCTCTGAGGCAGATACATTTCAGATTTGCCAGTGATATTTTCTTCTAGGCAACTCCTCTAGAACTTTAACCAGTCCATCAGGAAGTAAAGGAAATAAATGTTTAAACTACCACCAGAGGGAGCTGACTGAGAAATTGGAACCACTCCAGGCTACTATTGGTGAAAAAAGTGAGGAAGATGAATAAACTACACCACAGATTTTTAAATGGAACAATTATAAACTCTTGGAAATATTATCACTGGCTTGAAGAGAGCAGATGCAAAAATGGTGAGATCCACTATTTAAATTAAATATTACAGCATTAGTTGTGTTGAATAAAGTTCTGAATGAGTCAGCCCAGTCAGAGAAGCATCAACCTCCTACAGATGGTCCATTCATATGCTAACTTGTGATGGTACACAGTTTGCCATCACTTGGCTGGTAGTGGCATAGACCATGTAGGTACTACATTGTAAGAAATTTAATCTATTTTTACATGAGTCAGTATTGTTACACCAGTCAGAGGAATATTTTTTCCTGAGATTTGATTAATAAACTTAGTGACCACTTTGCTCTGATCACTTTTTCCTTTAGTGCATCCCTCAGAAGCACAATGCAGGGAAACCAAAAGGGCTGTCATCTGTTTAGTGTCATCAAAATTATTTCATTTTGAAATAGTCATAACCAAGCAGCTGTAAGCAGCTTTATTCCAAAGAAACGAACACAGATAAATGTTGCAACTTATTTTATTGTGTGAAATGTCTTCCAAGGACCATCTGTGTAAACAAAGCAACATTATGCATGCACTTTTGCCCTCAGACTTGAGGCTGACAGTACCTTCATTGCCCATTATTCAGTCCTAATGATGCTCTTGGCACACAGGGTTCCAATATGAAGACATATTTTGTGGTGTTTCGACCAATTTGTGTTCATCATCTTATCTTTCTAAGCTGTAAAAACAAACTGATGTCAGAGTGGTTTCTTGCATCTGTTTTAGCCTCAAACTTCAATTCCTTAGATGAAAAAATGATCTATGAACATTAGTAAAAAGTGACCTTTGGCACTGGGACTAATACCTCCAAAATATCAAAAGCAGAAATTTGTTTGCAGAGATTGAAAAACATCATTTCCTTACACACGAGAACTTCTTCCATCCTGACACTATATTGGTCAGAAGTGTGACTAGCTTTAAACATCAAAGTGAAAGAAGAGATTAGCCTTCAAAGAACTGACTGCTAAATTTCTTAAGGAAATAGACTTATTTTTTAGACCAGAAAAATTGAGCACAAAGTACAGAGAATTCCCATGTATTCCTTGCCACCACAGCTTAACCTATGATTCACATCTTGAATTAGTGTGGTACATTTATTATAATTGATTAACCAATACTGATAAATTATCAGCAATGAAAGCCCGTAGTTTACATTAGGGTTCACTTTTTGTTTTTTTACATTTCTTTGGGTCTTAACATATCCATAATATCATATATACACAGTTATAGTACCATACAGGATAGTTTTACTATACTACACCTATTCATCATTCTCAGCCCCTCTCTCTCTAAACCCTCCTGGGTATCCCTGACCTTTTTACATTTTCTATTATTTTGTCTTTTTCAGAATATCATACAGTTGGAATCATATATTATGGAACATTTCCAGCCAGCCTCTTTTACTAAACAATATTCATAGAAGTTTTCTCCATGTCTTTTCATGGCTTGATGCCTGATTTCTTTTTACCACTGAATAATATTCCATTATCTAGATGTACCACAGCTTATTTATCCACTCATCTACTGTAGGACACCTTGGTTCCTGCCAAGATTTGGCAATTATTAATAAAACTATTATAAACACTCAAAAAAAACTATTATAAACACTCATGTGTAGGTTTTTGTGTAGATGTAAATTTTCAACTTATTTAGCTAAATACCTAAAAGTGAGATTGTTGAATTATATAGTAAGATTACATTTAAATTTGTAAGAAACAGCCAAACTGGAGGGGCAAGATGGTGGAGAAGTAGGAGACCCTGTTTCAACAGGTCCCATAAAGTGAGCTGAATATCTACCAGAACACTCTGAACACCCATGAAATCAGCCTGAGATGTAGGATTATACGCTTCTGGATCTTTATGGGCAGAAGACACTAGTGGAGAGGTAAAGTGCAGTGAGAATGTTGGACTGATATCAGAGGCTAACAGTAGGGGGAGGGAGCCACCAGAAGCCACAAATTGGAAAGTAATAACCCCAATATGAAAGTGTGCTGTGATTGGGGACCAGCACTAACTTGGTTAAAAGCACTCAAAAAAAGCAAAAATCTTAAGGAGCAACTGGTGGAATTGGGGGTCATGGGCACAGGCCTAAGCTCACAGACTCAGGACTGCCACAGCCAGTGACCACTCATGCCAGACCAAGTGCAGCAGAGCCTCCACTTCCTGGTTCCTGAGCCCCTGGGGTTGTGCAGCTTGCACCACCACTTGGCTGGGCACACTCCCACTCCTGCATGAGGGAGTCTGGTGTGGGTACCAGCCTACACTCTCTAGAGCTAAAGCCTTTTGCACTCTGCACACCGCACAGCTGGGGTCTGAACCACACTCCCTGCCTGTGCCTGATAAAGCTCCGTGTGGGTGCAAGCTGGCAGTCTCTAGGTCCGGCTGAGGGTCTGGACATTCCCAGTCCAGCCTGAAGCAATCAGCACAATTGTGAGGTCTGAACCCCACACAGCAGTCCCAGCAAAAGCAGCCACAAGAAGGGGGCTCCCTGGACCAATATAACTTGCTGTTTTAGTGGCACAGGGGTGCACAAGCAGGCGATTTGGGTGACCCCTGAGACAGTGGCTGGGGACATGCACTGCCTGTGGGAAGTTGCACAGCTCACAGAGTTTGGTGGGGGGGGGGGTGTCTTTGTGCTCTGGACCACCTAGAGGGGAGCAGACTGAGGCTTCTCTCTGGGGCAGAGGTCTGGATGCAGTCTACTTTCCAATAAACCTCCAAAAAGCCAGAAAAAGCTACCAAAGAACAAAAGCCTCCAGAGAACAAAAGCCTAAAAAACTGGTTTCCACAGAGCCCAGCCCCTTGATAGGGGGCAGGAGGACTCAATCCAAACAAGACTAACTGAAAAACAATGCAGCAGGTCCCTCCCCAAGAAAACAAGCCAAAAACAAACAAACAAACAAACAAACAAACAGAAAGCAAGCCAAAAAAAAAAAAAAAGAGAGAGAGAGAGAGAGAGAGGACAACCACCACAGGGTCCCCATAAAACTGTAAAACCCCAACATTGGGGAAAACAATAAATATTAAGTTCCCGGTATTTCCCTAAAACCTGTATATTTCATAGATACAACTTTTATTTTTAATTCATTCTCACTATTCTTGTTCTTTTTAAAATTTTAACCTACTTACCATTACAACTAGAGGTTTAATAAAACATATTCCATAATAACCTTTTAACTTCAACTTTTTTCATACATACACCTGTCCTTTTCTTTTTCTTTTCTATTTTTTAAAAATATACATATAGATATAAGCTTCAGGGTAATTCTCTTTCCAATCAATACTACCTCTGTATATAAACCAATTTTAATCTCCCTTTATCTCTGGAAAGTTGAGTCCTTTAACAAAGATATCAAGATACACCAGGAATAATCAAAATAACCTTCTTCGCCCACATCAAGGATTTATAACAGCCCTCCCATCAGTGTTTCTGTGTGTTTGTTTTTGTTCTGGTATTACATAAATCTTATCCTTGGGGTTCATTTTGGCTGGGTTCTTTTTTTTCTTGTCATTTTTCTTGTCATTCTTTGTCAGTCTTTTTGTTTGTCCGTTTTTGTTTGTATACCTTATAAATCTTACTTTTGGAGCTCATTCTTGGTGGGTCTTCTCTTTTCTCTCTCTCTCTTTCTCTCCCTCTTTTTTTTTCTTTCTTTTTGGTGGTGACTTTTGATTGCTCCAAAGCTTTCCAGGGTCCACCTTGCCTGGATTTTGGTTAATATATTCAGCTATAAATCTCCTCAAACATATCTCACCAAAATGACTAGGATGAGGAACACACAACAGAGAAAAAATTCAGAGACTATGCCCTCTCCATGATAACTATTGGATATGGACATAAACAGTATGTCAGGAAGGGAATTCAGGGTAACAATTATCCAGGCAATGGCTAAATTGGAGAAAACCATTCATGACAACAAAGACTCTCTAAGGGCAGAAGTGAAAGTTGCCCAGGAAGAAGTTAAAAATGCTGTCAATGAGATCTAATCTAAATACTCTAACAGCTAGGATAACTTCAGCAGAAGATAGAATTAGTGATCTAAAGGACAAACTGATAGAGAAAAGGATCAGGAGAAGGCATGGAAGAAACAGTTTAGAAGCCATGAAAACAGAATTAGGGAAATAAATGACACCAATAAAACATTCCAACGTCAGAATTTTTGGTATCCCTCAGGAGGTGGAGAAAGAGAGAAGATTAGAAGATATGCTTGAACAAATTCTGGATGAAAATTTTCCCAATCAGGGGAAAGGAACAGTGTCCTTGTCCTAGAGGCAGAAAGAACACCCCCCAAATCAACACTTCTAGAAAGACTTCGAGGCATTTGATTGTGAGACTGATGAATCATAATTTTAGACAAGAGCATCTGAGGGCAGTTAGAGAGAAGAGATTCCTTACCTACAGAGGAAGGTCTATCAGAATAATGTCAGACCTGTCCACAGAAACCTGGCAAGCCAGAAAGGGCTGTCAAGACATATTCAGGGCACTAAATGAGAAGAACATGCAGCCAAGAATACTTTATCCAGCAAGGCTGACATTCAAAATGGATGGAGAGATGAAGAGCTTCCAAGATGGGCAAGGTTTAAAAGAGTATGTGACCACCAAGCTGGCACTACAAGAAATACTAAGGGGGTTCTATAAAAGAAGGAAGAACCCAAGAGTGATGTAGAACAGAAAGCTGGGGTAGCAATTCTCATATCAGATAAATTAGATTTTAAACTAAAGACTATAGTCAGAGATAAAGAAGGACACTACATCATTCTTAAAGGGTCTATCCATCAAGAAGACCTAATAATTGTTAATATTTATGACCCCAATAGAGGAGCAGCCAACTACATAAGTCAACTGTTAATCAAGATAAAGAGTCATATTGATATGAATACATTAATAACAGGGGATCTTAACATGTCACTCTCAGTAATATATCAAGCAGAAAATCAATAAAGTAACAAGAATTTTGGATGATACATGGGCCAGGTGGACCTCATAGATCTATACAGAACATTCCTCCCTAAAACAATAGAATACTCATTCTTCTTGAGGGCACATGAAACTTTCTCCAAAATAGACCACATACTGGGTCAGAAATCAGGACTTAACAGATACCAAAAGACTGTGATCTTCCCTGCATATTCTCTGACCACAATGCTTTAAAACTGGAACTCAACCACAAGAAAAATTTGAAAGGTATTCAAACACTTGGAAGCCAAAGACCACCCTGCTTAAGAATGTTTGGATCAACCAGGAAATCAAAGAAGAACTTAAATAATTCATGGAAACCAATAAGAATGAAGACACATTGGTCCAAAACCTATGGGATACTGCAAAGGCAGTCTTAAGGTGGAAATACATAGCCATCCAAGCCTCCCTCAAAAAAATTGAAAAATCCAGAATACACCACTCTCCTTGTACATTAAAGAACTGGAAAATCAACAACAAATTAAGCCAACCCCACACACGAGAAGGGAAATAATCAAGATTAGAGCAGAAATCAATGAGATAGAAGCTAGAGATACAGTAGAACACACAAATGAAACTAGAAGCTAGTTTTTTGAAAGAATCAATAAGATTGATAAACCACTGACCAAACTAATCCATAAGAAAAGAGAATGGACCCAAATTAATAAAATTATGAATGAAAAAGGAGAAATCACAATTGACACCAAGGAAATAGAAACAACTATCAGAAATCATTACCAACCGTTATATGCCAATAAGTTAAGCAACCAAGATGAAATGGATGCATTCCTGGAAACTGTAAACTT
This sequence comes from Lontra canadensis, assembly GCF_010015895.1. Taxonomy (NCBI): domain Eukaryota; kingdom Metazoa; phylum Chordata; class Mammalia; order Carnivora; family Mustelidae; genus Lontra; species Lontra canadensis. The sequence goes on from NW_022631171.1 coordinate 375,631, forward strand.
CCAAAACTGAATCAGGAAGAAATTCACAACCTGAATAGACCCATATCTAGTAACAAGATTGAAGCAGTGTTCAAAAACCTCCCAAAAAACAAGGGCCCAGGACCTGATGGATTCCCTGGGAAACTCTACCAAACCGTCAAAGAAGAAATAATACCTATTATCCTGAAGCTGTTTCAAAAAATAGAAATAGAAGGAAAACTTCCAGACTTTTTATATGAAGCCAATATTACCCTGGTCCCCAAGCCAAGCAAAGATTCCCACCAAAAAAGGAGAATTTCAGACCAATATCCCTGATGAATATGGATGCTAAGGTTCTCAACAAGATCCTAGCTAATAGAATCCAACAGCACATTAAAAAATTATCCACCATGACCAAGTGGGATTTATCCCTGGGATGCAAGGGTGCTTCAACATCCACAAATCAATCAATATGATAGAACAAATCAGTAAGAGAAGAGAGAAGAACCACATGGTCCTCTCAATTGATACAGAAAAAGCATTTGCCAAGATACAGCATCAGTTCCTGATTAAAATTTCAAAGTATTGGGATAGAGGGAACATTCCTCAACTTCATAAAATCTATCTGTGGAAAAACCCACAGCGAATATCATCCTCAATGGGGAAATGCTGACAGCCTTCCCTTTGAGATCAGGGAAATGACAAGGATGCCCATTCTCGCCACTCTTGTTCAACATAGTACTAGAAGTCCTAGAAACAGCAATCAGACAACAAAAAGAAATAAAAGGTATTCAAATTGGCAGTGAAGAAGTCAAACTCTCTCTCTTTGAAGATGAAATGATCTTTATATGGAAAACCCCAAAGACTCCACCCCCAAACTCCTGGAATTCATACAGTAATTCAGTAATGTGGCAAGATACAAAATCAATGTACAGAAATCAGTTGCTTTCTTATATACTAATAATGAAAATATAGAAAGGGAAATGAGAGAATTGATTTTGTTTCCTATAGCACCAAGAACCATAAGATACCTGGGAATAAACCTAACCAAAGAGGTAAAGGAACTGTGCTTGAGGAACTACAGAACACTCATGAAAGAAATTGAAGAAGACAGAAAAAGATGGAAGAGCATTCCATGCTCATGGATCAAAAGAATAAACATTGTTAAAATGTTTATACTGCCTAGAGCAATATATACTTTCAATGCCATCCCAATCAAAATTCTACCAGCATTTTTTTTCTTTCTTTTTTTTTTTTTAGATTTTATTTATTTATTTATTTGACAGACAGAGATCACAAGTAGGCAGACAGGCAGGCGGGGGAGGGGGGAGCAGGCTCCCTGCTGAGCAGAGAGCCCGATGTGGGGCTTGATCCCAGGACCCTGAGATCATGACCTGAGCCAAAGTCAGAGGCTTTAACCCACTGAGCCACCCAGGCACCCCTCTACCAGAATTTTTCAAAGAACTGGAAAAATAATCCAAAAATTTGTATGGGACCAGAAGGGACCCCGGATTGCTAAGGAAATGTTGAAAAAGAAAAACAAAACTGGGGGCATCATATTGTCTGACTTTAAGCTTTACTACAAAGCTGTAATCTTCAAGACAGCATGGTACTGGTACAAATCAGAAACATAGACCAGTGGAACAGAGTAGAGGGCCCAGACATAGACCCGCAACTCTATGGTCAAATAATCTTCAACAAAGCAGGAAAAAATAAATAGTGGAAAAAACACAGTCTTTTCAATAAATGGTTCAGAGAAAATTGGACAGCTATGTATAGAAGAATTAAATTGACCATTGTCTTACACCATACACAAAGATAAACTCGAAATGGATAAAAGACCTCAATGTGAGGCAGGAATATATCAAAATCCTACCGGAGAACATAGGCAGTAACCTCTTTGACATTGGCCACAGCAACTTCTTTCAAGACATATCTCCAAAGGCAAAGAAAACAAAAGTGAAAATGAACTTTTGGTGCTTCATCAAGATCAAAAGCTTCTGCACAAAAAAGGAAACAGTCAACAAAGCAAAGAGGCAACCCATGGGGGTGCCTGGGTGGCTCAGTGGGTTAAGCCTCTGCCTTTGGCTCAGGTCCTGATCTCAGGGTCCTGGGATTGAGCCCCGCATCAGGCTCTCTGCTTGGCAGGGAGCCTGCTTGCCCGCTCTCTCTGCCTGCCTCTCTGCCTACTGGTGATCTCTGTCTGTCAAATAAATAAATAAAATCTTAAAAAAAAAGAAGAGGCAACCCACAGAATGGGAGGATATTCCCAAAGGACACCAGAAACAAAGGGTTGATATCCAAGATCTATAAAGAACTCCTCAAACTCAACACACACAAAACAGATAGTCATGTCAAATAATGGGCAGAAGACATGAACAGACACTTCTCTAAAGAAGAAACACAAATGGCTAACAGACACATTAAAAAAATATTCATCATCACTAGCCTTCAGGGAGATTCAAATCAAAACCACATTGAGATATAATCTTACACCAGTTAGAATGGCCAAAATCAGCAAGACAGTAAACAACAAGTGTTGGAGAGGATTTGGAGAAAGGGGAACCCTCTTACAGTGTTAGTGGGAATGCAAGTTGGTGCAGCCACTTTGGAAAACAGTGTGGAGATTCCTTAAGAAATTAAAAATAGAATTTCCCTATGGCTGTGCAATTGCACTACTGGGTATTTACCCCAAAGATACAGATGCAGTGAAAAGAAGGGTCATCTCTACCCCAATGTTCATAGCAGCAATGGCCACAGTTGCCAAACTGTGGAAAGAGCCAAGATGCCCTTCAACAGATGAGTGGGTAATGAAGATATAGTCCATCTTTACAATGGAGTATTATGCCTCCAACAGAAAGGATGAATACCCAGCTTTTGTATCAACATGGATGGTACTAGAAGAGATTATGCTGAGTGAAATTAGTCAAACAGAGAGAGTCAATTATCTTATGGTTTCACTTGCTTATGGAGCATATGGAATAACAGAGTACATTGTGAGATGGAAAGGAGAAGTGAGTTGGAGGAAATTGGAGAGGGAGACAAATCATGAGAGACTGTGGACTCTGAGAAACAAACTTAGGGTTTTGGAGGGGAGGGGCGGGGGAGGTGGGTGAGCCTGGTGGTGGGTATTAAGGAGAGCACGTATTGCATGGAGCACTGAGTACGGTGCATAAATAATGAATCTTGGAACACTGAGGGGGGAAAAAAAAAAAAGAAACAGCCAAACTGTTTTCCAAACTGTCATTTTTCATCCTCATCAACAAAGAATGAGAGTTGTTGTGGCTCTTCCTTCTCTCCAACTGTTTGTGCTGTTAATGTTTTGCAATCTAGCTAGCCTAATATTCTAATTTGCTATTCTAGTAACAATGTGTCATGATATCATTGATTTTTTTAAATTTTATTTATATATAATGTATATTATATATACATTATATACAAAATTTATTTGCTTCAGGGGTACAGGCTTGTGAATCATCAGGTTTATGCATTTCACAGCACTCACCATAGCACATACCCTCCCCAATGTCTATAACCCAGCCACCCTATCCCCACTCCCCTACCCCCAACAACTCTGTTTCTTTCCTAAGATTAAAAGTCTCTTATGGTTTGTCTCCCTCTTTGGTCCCATCTTGTTTCATTTTTTTCCCTCCCTTCCCCCCACCACCCCCTGCCCTGCCTTTCAATTTCCTCATATCAGAGAGATCATATGATAATTGTCTTTCTTTGATTGACTTATTTTACTTAGCATAATACCCTCTAGGTCCATCCACATCATTGCAAATGGCAAGACTTTGGGGTTTTTTTGATGGATGCATAATAATCCACATCTTCTTTATCTATTCATCTGCTGATGGACATCTAGGTTCTTTGCATAGTTCAGCTACCATGGACATTGCTGCTATAAACTATAAACATTTGGGTGCACGTGCCTGTTCAGATTATTACATTTGTATCTTTAGGGTAAATATCCAGTAGTGCAATTGCTGGGCCATAGGGTAGACTACATCTTCTGCTAGCAATGACAAGGTGTCCTGGAAAGAATTTAGGTAGAAATGGGTTGATGGGAACATCAGTGTGTAGCTCTCCAGACTCAGTGACCTGGGTTACCCTAGAGATGAAACAGGCCCCTGATTCATTGAATATCCAACATCAAATAGGATTATTTTAAGGGAATCCTTAAAATTTAATTTAAGGATTTAATTTAATTTAATTAATTAATTAATTAATTTTAATTTATTATTTTATTTATTTATTATTTATTTTAATTTAGTTTAATTAAAATTTAATTAAATTAATTTATTTATTATATATAATGTATTATTTGCTTCAGGGATACAGGTCTGTGATTCACCAGTCTTACACAATTCACAGCGCTCACCTTAGCACATACCCTCTCCAATGTCCATCACCCAGCCACTCCATCCTTCCCAACACCCCTTCACTCCAGCAACCCTCAGTTTGATTCCTGAGATTAAAAGTCTCTTATGGTTTGTCTCCTCTCTGGTTTCGTCTTTCTTTATCCATTCATCTGTTGATGGACATCTAGGCTCTTTCCATGGTTTGGCTATTGTGGACATTGCTGCTATAAACATTCAGGTTTAAGTGCCCCTTTAGATCCCTACATTTGTATCTTTAGGGTAAAAACCCAGTAGTGCAATTTCTGGATCATAGGGTAGCTCTATTTTCAACTTTTTGAGGAAACTCCACACTTTTCCAGAGTGGCTGCAACAGCTTGCATTCTCACCAAGAGTGTAGAAGGGTTCTCCTTTCTCCACATCTTTGCCAACATTTGTTGTTTCCTGACTGGTTAATTTTAGCCATACTGACTGGTGTGAGGTTGTATCTCACTGTGGTTTTGATTTGTATTTCCCTGATGCCGAGTAATGTTGAGAATTTTTCATGTGTCTTTTGGCCATCTGGATGTCTTCTTTTAGAAATGTTTGTTCATGTCTTGTGCCCATTTATTGGATTATTTGTTCTTTGGGTGTTGAGTTTGATAAGTTTTTTATACATTTTGGATACTAGCCCTTTATCTGATATGTCATTTGGAAATATCTTCTTCCATTCTATTGATTGTCTTTTCATTTTGTTGACTGATTCCTTTGTTGCGCAAAAGCTTTTGATCTTGATGAAGTCCCAATAGTTCATCTTTGCCCTTGTTTCTCTTGCCTTTGGCAATGTTTCTAGGAAGTAATTGCTGGGGCTGAGGTTGAAGAAGTTGCTGCCTGTGTTCTCCTCAAGGATTTTGATGGACTTCAGTCTCACATTGAGGTCTTTCATCCATTTTGAGTCTATTTTTGTGTGTGGTGTAAGGATAATGGTCCAGTTTCATTCTTCTGCATGTAGCTGTCCAATTTTCCCAACACCATTTGTTGAATAGACTGTCTTTTTTCCATTGGACATTCTTTCCTGCTTTGCTGAGGATTAGTTGATCATAGAGTTGAGGGTCTGTTTCTGGGCCCTCTATTCTATTCTCTGTTCTATTGATCTATGTGTCTGTTTCTGTGCCAGTACCATACTGTCTTGATGATGACAGCTTTGTAAGAGAGTTTGAAATCCAGAATTGTGATGCCACCAACTTTGGTTTTCTTTTTCAACATTCCTCTGGCTATTTGGAGTTTTTTCTGGTTCCATATAAATTTTAGGATTATTTGTTTCATTTCCTTGAAAAAAGTTGATGATATTTTGATAAGGATTGCATTAAGTGGGTAGATTGCTTTAGGTAGCAATATTTTCACAATGTTTGTTCTTCCAATCCATATGCATGCAATGAATTTCCATTTCTTTGTGTCTTCCTCAATTTCTTTCATGAGTAATTTATAGTTTTCTGAGTACAGAATCTTTGCCTCTTTGGTTAGGTTTATTTCCAGGTATTTTATGGTTTTTAGTGCAATTGTAAGTGGGATTGACTCCTTAATTTCTTTCTTCTGTCTTGCTGTTGGTGTATAGAAATACAACTGATTTCTGTGCATAGATTTTATATCCTGAGACTTTACTGAATTCCTATATGAGTTCTGGTAGTTTTGGAATGGAGTCTTTTGGACTTTCCACATAGAGTACCATATAATCTGTCAAGAGTGAGAGTTTGACTTCTTCTTTGCTGATTCAGATGCCTTTTATTTCTTTTTGTTGTCTGATTGCTGAGGGTAGAACTTCTAGTACTATGCTGAATAGCAGTGGTGATAGTGGACATATCTGTTCTGTTCCTGACCTTAGGGGAAATGGTCTCAGTTTTCCCCCATTGTGAATGATATTCGCTGTGGGTTTTTCATAGATGGCTTTAATGATATTGAGGTATGAACCCTCTATCCCTATACTGTGATGAGTTTTGATCAAGAAAGGATGCTGTACTTTGTCAGATTTTTTTTAGCATCTATTGAGAGTATCATATGGTTCTTGTTCTTTCTTTTATTAATGTATTGTATCACATTGATTGATTTGTGGATGTCAAACCAAACTTGCAGCCTTGGAATAAATCCCACTTGGTCGTGGTGAATAATCCTTTTAATGTACTGTTGGATCCTATTGGCTAGTATTTTGGTAAAAATTTTTGCATTCATGTTCATCAAAGATATTGATCTGTAATTCTCTTTTTTGATGCGGTCTTTGGTTTTGGGATCAAGGTAATGCTGGCCTCATAAAATGAGTTTGGAAGTTTTCCCTTCCATTTCTATTTTTGGGAACAGTTTCAAGAGGAGAGGTATTAATTCTTCTTTAAATGTTTGGTAGAATTTCCCTGGGAAGCCCTCTGGCCCTGGGCTCTTGTTTGTTGGGAGATTTTTGATGACTCCTTCAATTTCCTTACTAGTTATGGGTCTATTCAGGTTTTCTATTTCTTCCTGGTTCAGTTTTGGTAGTTTACATGTCTTTAGGAATGCATCCATTTCTTCCAGATTGTCAGATTTGCTATAGTATAATTGCTCATACTATGTTCTTATAATTGTTTGTATTCCTTTGGTATTGGTTGTGATCTCTCCTCTTTCACTCATTATTTTATTTATTTGGGTCCGTTCTCTTTTCTTTTTGATAATTCTGGCCAGGGTTTCATCAATCTTACTAATTCTTTCAAAGAACCAGCTCCTAGTTTCTTTGATCTGTTCTACTGTTCTTTTAGTTTCTATTTCATTGATTTCTGCTCCGATCTTTATTATTTTTCTTCTCCTGCTGGGTTTAGGCTTTTTTTGCTGTTCTTTCTCCAACTCCTGTTAGTGTAGGGTTAGGCTGTGTACTTGAGATCTTTCTTGTTTCCTGAGAAAGTCTTGTATTGCTACATACTTTCCTCTCAGGACCACCTTTGCTGTGTCCCAAAGATTTTGAACAGTTGTGTTTTCATTTTCAGTTGTTTCTATGATTTAAAAAAAAAATTCCTTTAATTTCCTGGTTGACCTATTCATTCTTTAGTAGGATGCTCTTTAGACTCCATGTATATGGGTTCTTTCTGAATTTCCTTTTGTGATTGAGTTCTAGCTTCAGAGCATTGTGGTCTGAAAATATGCAGCAAATGATTCCCATATTTTGGTAGCAGTCGAGACCTGATTTGTGACCCAGGATGTGATCTATTCTGGAGAATGTTCCAAGAGCATTAGAGAAGACAATGTAATCTGATGCTTTGTGATGGAATGTTCTGAATATATTTGTGATGTCCACCTGGTCCAGTGTGTCATTTAAGCCTTTATTTCCTTGTTGATCTTTTCTTAGATGATCTGTCCATTTTAGTGAGGGGGGTGTTAAATTTCCCTACTATTATTGTCACTGTATTTCTTTGATTTTGTTATTAATTGGTTTATATAGTTGGCTGCTCCCATGTTAGGGGCAGAGATATTTGAAATTGCTAGATATTTTTGTTGGACAGACCTGTTAATATGATTCAGTGTCCTTTCTCATCTGTTATTATAGTCTTTGGCTTAAAATATAATTTATCTGATAAAAGGATTTCCACCCCAGCTTTCTTTTGATGTCCATTAGCATGGTACATTGTTTTCCATCTACTTACTTTAAATCTGGAGGTGTCTTTGGGTCTAAAATGAGTTTCTTGCATAGAGCATTTCTATGAGTCTTATTTTTTTTTTTTTTTTTTACCCATTCTGATACCCTCTGTCTTTTCATTGGGGCATTAACCCATTTATATTCAGGGTAACTATTGAAAGATATGAATTTAGTGCCATTGTATTGTCAGTAAGGTGACTGTTACTCTATATTGTCTCTGTTCCTTTCTGATCTATGTTACTTTTATGCTCTCTCTTTGCTTAGAGGACCCTTTTCAATATTTCCTGTAGGGCTGGTTTGGTATTTGCAAATTCTTTTAATTTTTGTTTGTCCTAGAAGCTTTTTATCTCTCTTTCTATTTTAAATGAGAGCTTACCTGGATATAGTATTCTTGGCTCCATATTTTTCTCACTTAGTGTGATGAATATATCATACCAGTCCTTTCTGGCCTGCCAGGTCTCCTTGGATATTTCTGCTACCACTCTAATATTTCTTCCATCAATATATTACAGACCTCTTATTCCAAACGGCTTTCACTATTTTCTCTTTGTCACTGAGACTTGTAAATTTTACAATTAGATGATGGGGTTTTGACTTAGTTTTATTGATTTTGTAGGGGGGGTTCTCTGTGCCTCCTGGACTTTCATACTTGTTCCCTTCCCCAAATTAGGGAAATTCTCTGCTATAATTGGCTTCAATATACTTTCTGCCCCTCTCTCTCTTTCTTCCTCTTCTTCTGGGATCCCAACTATTCTAATATTGTTTTGTCTTATGGTATCACTTATCTCTTGAATCCTCCCCTCATGGTCCAGTAGTTGTTCATCTCTCTTTTTCTCAACTTCTTTATTCTCCAACACTTGGTCTTCTATAACACTAATTCTCTCTTCTGCCTCATTTGTCCTAGCAGTAAGAGCATCCATTTTTTACTGCAACTCATTAATGGCTTTTTTAAAATTTCAATTTGGTTAGATTTTATTTCTTTTATTTCTCTAGAAAGGGATTTTATTTCTACAGAAAGGGATTCTCTAGTATCTTCCATGCTTTTTTCAAGCCCAGCTAGTACCTTCCTAATCATCATCCTGAACTCTAGTTCTAACATCTTACTAATGTTCATATTGACTAGGTCCCTGGCCATCAGTACTGCCTCTTGTTCTTTTTTTTTAGTTGTATTTTTCCACCTTGTCATTTTATCCAGATAAGAATAGATAAGTGAGAGAACAAAATACTAAAAGGGTAGCAAGACCCCAGAAAAATATTCGCTAACCAAATCAGAAGAGACCCAAAATTGGACGGGAGGGGAATAAGGGACCAAAAAAAAAAAAAAAAAAAAAAAAGAGGAAAGAATGTGACCAGACTGGAGACTAGAACAAAACTGTGTGCTAGATTTAGGGTATATTTTGATTTATTAGAATAAATTGTATCCCAAAATGTTAAAGAAAGAAAAAACTATATGCATACAAAGATAAGATTAAATACAATGAATGGATAGAGTATGACTATAACAAAGAACACTTAGAAAGATTTTTTTTAAAGGTATTGATAAGATAGAAGAGTTTAAAAAGGTTAAAAGAGAAAAGAGGAAAAATTAAAACAATAGAGTAAGAAAAAAATAAAATTAAAAAAAAATTTAACTTTGAAAGACTAAAGAATCACGAGGAAAGAGTCGTTAATTTTATTTGTTGCATTCCCCTGGCTCTGGAGTTCTGCAGTTCTCATGGATCGGTAAACTTGGTCTTGGATGAATGTTCTTGCTAATCTTCTGAAGGAAGGGTCAGTTGCAGTGATTCTCAACTGTCTTTGCCTGAGGCTGGGTGCACAATCCTTGTCAGGGGCCAGGCTAAGTAATCTACTCAGGTGTGCTCTGGATAGCTTTTGTTCCCTGAACACTTTCCATACATCTTTGGAGGACTAGAATGAAAATGGTGGCCTCCCAATCTCTTGCCCTGTAGAGGCTGAGAGCTTGGGGCCCCCTTCCTCAGCATGCCCTCAGAGAAAAGCAGTCAATCACGTCTTTCTCCCTGTCCTCTGGCTGCACTCTGTTCTCCCCTGGCCTATGACTGAACATTTCTATCTCTGGTGCACAGCCACCTTTGGAGTCTTCAAACCCAGCAGATTCCTGCAGCATACTCCCATGGTGCTCCTCCCAGATGAGGGAGTAGGGGGTCTCCCTGGATCTGCCCCTTGTGGGGTCCTTGCTCAAAGAGCAATGGCCCAACTGTACCCAGGATCATGGTTTAAGGCAACCCCGAGCTGAGATCCCACTCCTCAGCTCCATCTCTGCAGCCAGCTTCCCCTTTCTGATACCTGGGAGCTCTGCCACACTCAGACACCCCTGGTCTTTTTGTAGCCCCAGAAGTCCTGAGACCACACTGTCCCCAAGAGGGCTTCACCCACAGCTTAGCCTCTGGAGGTACATCCCTCAGTGGAGAATTCTAAATGTTCTGGTTTTGTGCTCCATTGCTCTACCACTTGCCAGGAGCCCCCCCCCCCGCCCCCGCCCCAGGTCTAGCATCCTCTATATTGCCTAGAAATCACCTCCCTGGCATATCCTACCTTCCAGAAAGTGGTCACTTTTCTGTTGCTAGAATTGCTGTTCTTCTCTTTGATCTTCTGTTGAGTTTGTAGGTGTTCAGAATGGTTTGATGACTCTCTAGCCAAACTCCTGGGACCTGATGATATTAAGGTCCCCTACTCCTCTGCCATATTGCTTTCTCCCCCCACATCACTGATTATTTTAATCTGTAGCTCCCTGTTAAATTACAGTGTTGAACATTTTTCTATATGCTTATTTGTCATCTGTATGTCTTCTTTGGTGAGATTTCTGTTTAGATATTTTGTCCATTTTTTTTCAGTGGTTTGTTTTCTTATTCTTTAGTTTTAAGAGTTCTTTGTATATTTTGGATACAACTCCTTTAACAAGTATGTGCTTTGCAAATATTGTGTGTTAAATATTCAGTCTGTGGCTTTCATTTTCATTTTCTTAACACTGTCCTTTCCAGAGCAGAAGTTTTCCATTTTAATCAAGTCCAACTTATCGAGTTTTTTCTTTCTTGGATCTTGTGTAATGTATCACATCAACAGACTGAAGAGGAAAAAATCACCTGATTGTATATATGGAGCAAAATCATTTGACAAAATCTAACACCCATTCATGATAAACTCTCAACAGGAATAGGGTGTAACTTCATCAACTTGATAAAGAACATTAACAACAACAACAACAACAAAAACCTCCAGTTAACATCATAGTTAATGATAAACTACATGCTTTCCCTTTAATATTGGAAACAAAGCAAGAATGTCTTCTCTCACCACTCTTGTTTTAATATCATACTAAAAATCCCAGGTAATGCAATAAGATAAGAAAGGCAAATAAAAAATATATATATATAGATTGGTAAGGAAGAATTAAAATTGTCTTGTTTCACAGGTGACATGATGGTCTATGTATAAAATCCCAAATAATCAACAGTAAAGTGATTATAGCAAGGTTGTATTCAAGGTTAGTATGAAAAATTTAATTTATTTCTTATATAATAGAAATGAAACAGTAGAAGTTGAAATTAAAAACACAGCAGCATTTGTATTAGCATCAAAAATGAAATAATGTGAAATAAAAAATTAGGCAAATATCTAATATAGTATGTATAAGATCTATATGAGGAAAACTATACAATTCTGATTAAATAAACCAAAGAAGATCTAAATAAATGGAGAGATAGTCCATGGTCATGGATAAGAAGACTCAATATTACTAAGATGTCAGGCCTTCCCAACTTAACCTATAGATTCATTTTGATCCTAAGACTGAAATCCTAGCAAGTTATTTTGTAAATATCAACAAAGTGATTCTGAAGTTCATATAGAAAGCCAAAGACCCAAAATAACTGGCAAATATAGAAGAGCATAGTCAGAGGATTGATACTTCCTGACTTTAAGATCCACTATGAAGCTACAGTAATCAGGATAGTGTGGTACTGGCAGAATAACAATCATGTAGGTCAACAGAACAGAACAAAGAGCCCAGAAATAGGCCTATATAAATCTAGTCAGATGATCTTTGACAAAGGAACAAAGACAATTCAATTGAGAAAGGACACCCACATGCAAAAAAAAAAAAAAAAAAAGAAAAGAAAAGAAAGAAAAAAAAATTTCTAAGATCATCTAGATTTTCTCCTATATAAAATTTCTAGAAGTTTCATAGTTTTACATTTTACATTCAGGTCTATGATCCTTTTGAGTTCATTTTTTGAAGGGTATAATATCTGTTTGTGTCTACATTAATTTCTTTCTGTTTGTTTTTTTTCTTTTTTATTCATTAATTATATTCACAATGTAGTGCAACTATCACCACTATGTATTTCCAAAACATTTCTTGTAGCCATGGTTTTTAATTTTTTCCTGCTTTAATTGAAGTATAATTGACTTACACATTTTATAATTTAAATGTATACAATGTGAATTTGATATACTTGTATACTGCAATATGATCACCAACACAGTGTTAGCTAATATCACCAAAATGTAACAAAATTACCCTATTTTTTAGTGGTGAAAACATTTACTCTCAGCGACTTTCAAGTGTATAGTACAGTATTGTTATATCCCCAGAACTTATTTCAACTTCTTCTAACTGGAAGTTTATACCTTTTGACGAATATCTTTCCATTTCCCCCATACCACAACTCCTGGTAACCACTATTTCACTGTTTGCAAGATTTTGGATTTTTCAGATTATGCATGTAAGTTAGAACATGCATTATTTGAATTTGTCTGTCTCACTTATTTCAGTTAGTGCCCTCGAGATCTATCCACTTTGTCACAAATGGTAAGATTTCTTTCTTTTTTCACTGCCGATTAGTATTCTGTTGGGTGTGTATATACATAAATGTATATATCACATTATGTGTGTGTAATATATACACACATATATTTCACAGCTTCTTTATACACTTGTGCCACATTGTGTGTGCACCACATTTTAATCTTTCTTTCTATCTATCCCACATCTTCTTTATCCATTTATCATTGATGGACTTTTGGTTTGTTTCCATGTCTTGACTATTGTAAATAATGCTGCAATGAATGTGGGGGTGCAGTTGTATCTTGGACATATTGATTTTATTTCCTTTGGCTATGTATCCAGACATGGGACTGTTGAACCATATGGTAGCTTATTTTTAATTTTTCAAGGAATCTCCATATTATTGTCCATATCACTGTATACAGTGACTGTGCTAATTTACAATTCCACCAAGAGTGCTCAAATGTTCCTTCTTCTCTACATCCTTATCAGCATTTGTTATTTCATCTTTCTGATGACAGCCATTCTAACATGTATAAGATAATATCTCAGTGGAGTTTTGATTTGCATTTTCTTAATGGTATAATATTGAGCACTTTTTCATGTACCTGTTGGCCATTTGAATATCCTCTTTGGAAAAATGTGTCCTCATGTCTTTTGTTCATTTTTAATTGGATTAGCTGTGTGAATTTTTTTTCTTTAGAGTTGTATCAGTTCTTTATGTATTTTGAATAGTAATCCCTTATCAGAAATGCAATTTTCAAATATTTTCTCCTATTCTATAGTTTCTCATTTTACTTTGTTGTTTGTATCTTTTGTTGTGTGAAGGTTTTTTAGTTTGATATACTCCCACTTGTTTATTCTTGATTTTATGGTTTATGCTTTAAGTGTCATATACCAAAACTCATTGACTCACTGCAAAAACCTATGTCCAGAAATTTTATCCAATATTTTATTCCAGATATTTTATGGTCTCCAGTCTTACATTTAAGTCTTTATTTTGAGTTTGTTTTTGTGAGTGATGTAAGATAGGAATGTGGCTTCATTTTCTAACATGTGGATACCCAATTTTCCCAGAACAATTTATTGAAAAGAATATATTTTCTCCATTGAGTAATTTTGGCTTAGGTAGTATTATTTGGCTGCCTACACGTCACTTTATTTCTAGGCTCTTGATTCTATTCTATTGGCCTTTGTGTCTACTTTTTATGGCAGTGCCATACTGTTTTGATTACTAGAGCTTTGTAATATAGCTTAAAATCAGGAAGTATGTTGCCCCTTGCTGTGTTTTTCTTTCTCAGGATTTCTTTGAATATTTGAGAATTTTTTAGTTCCCTATAAATTTTTAAGATTGCTTTTTCTACTGTAAAATATGGCATTAGAATCTTGATAGGGATTACATCAAACCTATAGATGGTTTTTGGTAGTATGATCATTTTAACCATATTAATTATTAATTATATCCATTGATAAACATGGGATATCTTTCCATTTATTTGTGTCTTCTTTAGTTTCTTTCATCAATATCTTGTAGTATTCACCACAGAGATCTTTGATCTTCTTGTTTAAAATCTGAGTTTTGACATTTTTATTGTAATGTGTCTTGGAGGAGATCATTTTAAATTAAAATAATGGATGATCTAGCTTTATGGACTGGGACTTCCAAATCTCTCCCCAAGTTTGGGAAGTTCTCAGTCATTATTTTTCTAAGGTTTCTGCCCCCTTCTAGAACTCCAATGATTTGGATAGTGGTTTTTCTGAGGATGTCGTAGAGATCATGTAAATTTTCTTCACTCTTTTTAACCTACTTTTTCCCCTTTTCTTCTCAGATTGGATTATTTCAAAGTCTCTACCCTCTATCTCTGTAATCCTTTCTCTTTTTTGGTCTACTCTGCTGTTTTTTATCTTTGTTGCATTTTTCATTTCATTCAATGACTTCTTCAGCTCTAGGATTTCTGCTGGTTCCTTTTTGTGGTTTCTATTTCTATCAAACATCAAATTTTTTGTTAGATTTTGATTGTGTCTTATTTACCTGATTTTGTTCAGTTTTTTGTCTGTGTTCTCTTGTTGGTTACCGAGTTTCCTTCAAATAATATTTTGAATTCTCTATGGAGTAAATCACAGAGTTTCATGTTTGCATTCAGTTACTGATTTTGATGTTTCTTTTCTGTGATATCATGTTTCTTTGACTTTTCATGTTCTTTGGAGTTTTGCATTGTTGTATTCAAATTCCCAGTTATCTCCTCCAACTTTTACTACCTGTCTTCAGGATAGAAATGCCTTTCATCAATTCTGTTATGGATTCTGAGGAATTCTCTGACTTTGTATTGATACACCTGCTCTTCATTTCCTTATCCCTCTGTGGAAGAATTATTAATGTTGTACATCTTCTCTGGAGACTACAAAATGCCATACTGGATGTTGATAACTTCTGTTATGTTTTCCTGAAGGTGGCGCTGTGTGGTTTCTTCTTTGCCCACTGACCTTGGCAAGCTTTCTGCATGTGCTCCTTGCCTACAACAGCTTGCTCTCCTTGCATGTTAAGGGGTTTGCACAGGCAGTCAGCCAAAGAGTAGGAGGAAGTGTGTATTTGGCATGCAGTGAGCTGGAGGTGCTTGCAGGGTAGTTGAGGGGGATCTGCAGGTGTGATTTTCCCTGTGTCTTGTGAGGCTTTCTGACTGAATCTACAATGTCATCATCAGGAACCATATCCCTTTAATGTCCTCTGAGAATTCTACATGCCGTGCTGCTCTTCCTATCTTCTCCTCCCCCCATCACAGAGCTTCCTTTTTAATGCTCTGGATGCTGTAAAAGAGAAATTAGTCTCTTATGCATTATCCCAGACAGTTCAGGAGACTAGATGTTCATTCATTGTCTCTCCCTTTCCCCTATGAGAGAAATCACAGGTCATCTAGTTTAGCTGTAAGCTATACTCCCTTAAGTGAGGAGTGATGCCAACCAAGACAAGCTGTTCCTCTTACCCATTCCAGTAACTCCAAAATTTGCTCCAACAGAGTATTAGACTTCTCCTCTGGAAACCTGTATTGTTGACTTCCACAAAAATTCTCTTGTCCTAAGGCCACCACCCAAGTCAGTGTTGTGCATACCCTCCTAGATGGTGGCCAATAGGGACAGAACGAGTTCACAGTTTCTTGTAGTTCCGTAGCTAGTGTTCCCCTCCATTTGCTTATTAATTAACGCACCAGTAGGCAAGACTCCTCCCAGGTCCCTTGGTTTATGATGCTTTCTCCCACAAATCCCACAGAGGCACTTCTGTTTGTGGATGGACAGCAAGTTTTTACGTCAAATGAAGGAAACAAAAAATGAGGGACACTTTTTGTCACCGTGATGCTAATGTCACTCTCTATTCCTTTATTTTTAATCTATCTGTGCCTTTATATTTAAAATGAGTTTCTTATAGATCACATATAATTGGGTCTTATTTATCCATTATGACAGTTTCTGTTTTTTCATTGATATATTTAGACCATTTTCACTTATAGTAATTATTGGTATAAGTGGATGAATAGCTACCATATTTGTAGCTGTTTTCTATTTATCGCCTTTTTAAAAAATGTATTTCTTGTTTAGTGTTTCACTCTATTTCTGTCACTTCTGATTTTAATTATACATTTTATATTATTTCATTTTCTCTTCTCTTTTAGCATACTATGGTTCTTTAAAAATTTTTTTTAAAGTAGTTGCCTTACTTGTTGCTTACAATTAAGTCTACTTTCAAATTTCTCTATACCCACTTATGGGTAGTATAGATCCCTTATAACAGAATACTCCTAATTCCTAACTCCCATTCTTTATATTTCTGTCATTAATTTTACTTATCTATACGCTATTGTCATTGAATACAGTGTTGCTAGAATTGCATTGAACAACCAATTATTGCCAGCCAAAACTCATATGATCTTAAATTTTAAAATTTTCTAAAAATTCCTAAATAATTTTTGGATGAAAGAAATCATGGAAATGATAAAATATTAATATCTGACTGATGCTAATAGTATATATGAGAACTTGTAAGATGGAGGTTGATTGGTACAATAATGTATCACCTCACACCTGTTAGAATGCTTGTCATTGGGGTGCCTGGGTGGCTCAGATGGTTAAGAGCCTTTGGCTCTGGTGATCCTGGGACCCTGGGATCAAGCACCATGTCAGGGATCCTATCTCTCCCTCTGCTCATCACCTAGTCCCCAACCTCCGCTCATGCTCTCTCTCAAATGAATAAAATCTTTAAAAAAAATGCTTGTAACAACAACAATAACAACAACAATAACAGGGATAAGTATTGGCAGCCATATGTAGAAAAGGGAACTCTTATGCACTGCTGTAAATTATAATTGTAAAATGTAAACTGGTGCACTACTATGGAAAAAAATATACATATATATAATGGAGTACTATTTGGCCAAGAGAAAAGAAAATTCTGCCATTTGCAACAACAAGGAAGGACCTTAGGAGCATTATGCCTAGTGAAACAGATTAGAAAGAAAAAGACAAATACTGTATGATCTCATATGTTTTAAGAAATATAAAGTTTACACATAAAGGTTAGAAAGACAACTGAACCCATATATACAGAGAACAGATTGGTGGTTGCCAGAGATGAAGGGTGGCGCATGAGCAAAATAGGTGAAGGTAGTAAAAAGGTACAAAATTTCAGTTATAAGATAAATAAGTCCCTGGATATAAAATAACATACAGGATGGTTACTATAGTTATTAATAATGTTACATATTAGAAAGTTGTCCATAGAGTAAATCTTAAAACTTCTTGATACAAGAAAAAAATGTGTAACTATATGAGGTGAGATGAATATTAACTAAGCCTATTGTGATAATCATTTTGTATTATATACATGTATTAAATTATTATGTTGTACACCTCAAATTAATACAATGTTATATGTCATTTATATCCCAATAAAAAATAGGATGAATAAAACAAAAAGCTGAACCTTGGAAAATAGTCCAGCATAATTCTTAAGAAAAAATAAAGTGCCCATAAAAATATTAGAAGTGAGGGTGCCTGGGTGGCTCAGTGGGTTAAGCTTCTGCCTTCAGCTCAGGTCATGATCTCAGGATCCTGGGATAGAGCCCAGCATCAGACTCTCTGCTCATCAGGAAGCCTGCTTCCCCCTCTCTCTCTGCCTGCCTCTCTGCCTACTTGTGATCTCTCTCTGTGTCAAATAAATAAAATCTTTAAAAAATATTGAAGTGAAAGTAATGAAATTAGGAATGGAAAAGATGAAAGGAATAAAGGAGGGTCAGGGATAGAGATAAAATGCATTTTTAAGACAAGCTATTGCATTTGCATGTAAGAAAATACTATAAAGGATTAAAACTATAGCTAAATAATAACATGTCAAATAGGGAAATCTGTATAAAAGCACAGTGCAGAAATATACCTAGATAACAGAATTTATATAAATGTTTATGATACTCAAAACAGTATAACATGTATTTCGGTACAAAAAAGGAAAACATGGATGAAAAAAACATACATCAACTTCAGAATTATGGCTACTGTTTTGGATGGAGAGCAGAATTTATATTTATTTCAAGGCTACAGATTCTTGGAAATGTTTGGGGCAAATTTGGACTCCAGATCCATTTGAAATAAGGGTTGGAGTATACAGTTTGGGGTAGGTTTTTGTTTCCTTCAACTAAGCTAGAAACAGTTTTCCTTTCTGTCTTTTGAATTGTTAGGTGGAGTTTTTGAGAGCCCTCTGTAGGGGTCTGAGTTTCAACTTCTTGCCCTAGATGGCCAAGTCCCACCTCCTGTCTTCCCATGTTATTTTCTTTTTTTAAAAAAAATATTTTATTTAAATAAGAGAGAGTGCATGCATGAGAGAAAGAGAGAGACAGAGAGAAGGGGCAGGGGGAGAGGGAGAAACAGACTCATTATGCAGAGAGCCCAACACAGGGCTCTATTACAGGACCCTGAGATCATGACCTGAGACAAAGGCAGATGCTTAACTGACTGAGCCACCAAGTTGCTCCCCCATATGTTATTTTCTAATTATTTTTATCAAGATATCATAATTCTCACACAATAAATTTCCCTGCATTCCTTTGTAATCCTGTTCTCCTGTCCCTCCCTGCCCTGTACTTTCCATTCCTTTCTTCAAGCAAAAACTCATCTGATTTCTGTCACAGTAGAGTGCTTGAATTTTCTAGAGTCTTTTTTTTTAAGATTTTATTTATTTATTTGACAGACAGAGATCACAAGGAGGCAGAGAGGCAGGCGGGAGGCAGGCGGGGGAGAGGGGGGAAGCAGGGTCCCTGCTGAGCAGAGAGCCTGATGCAGGGCTCAATCCCAGGACCCTGGGATCATGATCCAAGCAGAAGGCAGAGGCTTTAACCCACTGAGCCACCCAGGTGCCCCAATTTTCTAGAGTCTTAATAAATACAATCATATGGAGTTTTGTTTTTATTTTTGTTTTGTCTGGAATCTGTCACTTAGCATACCTCATTTTTAAATTTATCCATGTTACAGTGTGTGCATCTTTACCTTATTCCTTTTTATTGTTGAATAACACTCAATAGCACTAAATAGCACTAAATAGACCAATTTAGGGAGGACTGACATCTTAACAATACTGGTCTTTCAACCTATGAACATGGAATATCTCTCCATTTTTTAAGGTATTTTTTAATTTCTTTAAGCAATGTGTTGTAATTTTCAGTGTATGAGTCTTTCACATCTTTTGTAAGATAAATCTCTAAGTACTGTTTGATATTACTGTAAATGGTTAAAAGAGGGCACATGCTGAGATGAGCAATGGGTATCATGCACAACTAATGAATCACTGAACACTTCAACAAAAACTTATGATGTACTATATGTTGGCTAACTCAACATAATGAAAAAATAAAATAAAATAAAAACCCCCGCCCTCCTGATGTTTGTATTAAAATGATGTATTTAACAGAAACCTTTGTATACTACCCTCTGCCAAAATAAAAAACACCCTTATCCATTTTATATTCACAGAATACAATCACTTCACATTGCTTAGTTAGCCCATGTACCCTGTCTGCAATGTCCTCACTTACTCTCACTCTCCTTCCCATCACTTTCCATCTGATATATCCCTAGGTCCTCATCTAAGAATGACCACCTGTCCCAGCTTTCCCTGACTCTCCTGGGCTGATTCTTTCTATCTACTGTGTACATTGCATATTCACTGTTGGTATTAAAACAAATAGCACATCAAAAAAAATTAAATTTTAAACTTCTGATCATATATTATTAGTATATAAAATGCAACAGGTCTTTAAATCGTATCCAGCATTCTTACTAAATTCATTTAGTTCTAGTGGTGTTTTTGTAGATTCCATAGGATTTTCTTAATAGTTAATTACGATATCTTCATACAATGACAGCTTGACTTCTTTGTCCCGGATCTGAATGCTTTTTTATTTTTCTTTCCTCATTATACTGGCTAGAACCTGCTGTATAAGGTTGAATAGAAGTGTGGAGAGAAGACATCCTTATCCTATTGCTGATTTTGGGGACAAAATATTCACCATGACAAGTCCTATGAGTTTGATGTTTCCACCTTTTCATTTCTGTCTTGAGTACTCTTTTTTTCTGAGCTGAGGAAAAACAATTTTGAAAGTTTTAGTAACACTAAACTAAGACATACTGATTATATTAGATATTAATATTCTTAGGACTCAAGATTCATATATTTAATTGCATATGTTTTAAAACAAGAAGTTGGAATTTAACATTTTCTTATTAAAAAACAAAATTGCTTCAAGCAGTACAAATTGTTATTGGAAATCTCTTTTGGGACAATGTTGTGGGTGAACTTCAGGATATATAAGGTATGTTTCTAAAAATGTATTTTATAAATCTGTTTATTCACTGTGTGTGTATGTGTGTTTGTAATAATTTCACAAGTGCTGGAAGAAATACCTTCCTTATATATTCTTAATTTCTTCTCAATAGTCAGTATTTATGTCTGCAAAGTACTACTCCAGTGATTTTTACAAATATTATTTTCTGACTAATATAAAAGTATATATTTCTTACTAATATAAAAGTATATAAAAATGTTTGGGAAATTCAGAAAAGTGCAAAGAAAATAAAAATTACTGCCATATTTATATCCTACCAAAATATTTTTAACATTTTGATGTACATGCTTTTATAATTACACATACTTACATAATTATGTGTATGAAAATACACACACACATATACTTTTTAATTTGGCATTGTTCTGTATAGAAAACTTCAGATATTAACTACTGCTATGATGAATTAGCTGTATCATACAAACCCTCCTGTTATAAGCTACCATAAAAATTGAGAAAAAAACTTGACAGCTGTTTGAAGACATTGGGGAGCAATCAAGAACCCCAGGATTTGGGGCACCTGGTTGGCTCAGTGAGTAAAGCCTCTGCCTTTGGCTCAGGTCATGATCTCTGGATCCTGGGATTGAGCCCAGCATCAGGCTCTCAGCTCAGCAGGGGGCCTGCTTGCCCCTCCCCCTCTGCCTGCCTCTCTGTCTACTTGTGAGCTCTCTCTCTCTCTCTGTGTCAAATAAATAAATAAAATCTTTAAAAAGAAGAAGAAGAACACAGCAGCGGCGGCCAGAGTTTAAGGACCAGGTTGAAGTAGAGCATGGGAGAAGGGTAGGAAATGCAAAAAAGAGCATGAAGGTCTAACACACATGTAACTGGAGTCCTAGTAGGAGGGAAGAGAGAGGAGAGGACAAAGCAGTAAACTGAAGAGAAAATGCTAAGGATTTTCCAAAACTGAATACAAAAAAAGATCAAGTTACAGATTTAGAAACTCTAAAAATCCAAACCTACATAAATGGAAAGAAAATCACTCCTAGCTCATCTTATTTGCCTGCCAAAAGATGAAATCAAAGACATAATTTAAGAACAGTTACAGAAGAAAGGAAAAATACCTCCAAAAGAGCTACAATAAGACTGGAAACCAATTTTCCAACAGAAATAATAGAAGCAAAATGAAAATGTACTGTCATTTAAACTGTTAAAAAAACTGAAAATCTAGAATTTCATATCCAATTTTTATTTCAACCATTTGAATAATGCATGTAGAACTAATAAGTTAATGAAATATGGGAAACTGAATAATAAAATAATAAATTTTAATCCAGAAGAACATTAAAGGGGGAAAAAAGGATGAAAACAATGGAGGAGAAACAGAACAAAAAAATAACATTGTAATTATATCAAATATTGCCAATGACTACATTAAATACATTATGAACTAAATATTCCAATTCATAAATATTGTCAGATTGGATCAAAAACCCTTTATTATGTTTATAAGGGACATATTTTAGACATAAGGACAAAGAGATGTTTAAAGTAAAAAGATGTAAGAGAAGATATTCCATGATACTACCAAGAGAAATAACTTTAATATTACCAAACAAAAGAAACTACGTACAACAACCCAGTTAAAGAAGGATACTTTATAATGAGAAAAGAGTTCATTCCACAGAAAAATATAGCAATCTTAAATCTGTGTGCACCTAATAAAACAGCATCAAATTATGCAGTAAAAAATTAATAAAGTTAAGCCACAGAGAAATCTGTAATCATTGACTTGATATTTTTTAACAATATCTCTCAGTAACTCATAAAGCAATCAGATAAAATGCCAATAAAAGAGAAGATGTACACAGACCTGTACCCCTGGGGAAAAAAATATATGTTTATAAAAAATAAAATAAAAAAAAAAAAGAGAAGATGTAAGGAACATAATAGTAAAGTTGACTAGTTGAAATAACCTAGAGTTTGGCACCCAACAAATGCAGAACACACATTATTTTCAGGTTTACATGAACTAATTAGAAAAATAACTATATACTGCAGGGCAGTGTTTCAACAGCTACCCATGAACTAAAATCATATTGAGTATGTACTCTGTTCACATTGTAATTCTAGTTTAGTGCTAGAAATCAATGATTTAAAAAACAGGAAAATCTCCAAATATTTGAAAACTAAGCAACTATATAACTATATACATATATATGTATGTATACACACATACATACATACCCATATATGTATATACATACATATACATATCTGTGTGTATTATATACACTATATATATATATATATATATATATCATGTATACACTTTCTTTTTTGTTTTGTTTAATGTTATATGATGCTTTCTCATATATTTTACCTCATGGACATAGCCTGACTTTCCTGTTACTTTCTTCATACAAAGCGTGAAACTGCAGGGGAGCTGAATTATGAAGATTCCAGGAAAAACACAATGAATGGGTAAAGGAAAACATTTGTATTTCTGCCCCCAGAGGCTTCTTTCACGGCACTTTCACTCTCCTCAGTATCTTAGGACCTCTCCCCTAAAAATGCTTCATAAAGGACAAAAAATGCACTTTATTTGGACTTCGCCTGCTTTTGTGGGAAAGAAAATTTTTTGAGGGAAGTAGGATAGAATTCTGTGTTTTAATTTGCTGCTCTCCCAAAGGGAAGGTGGAGGAAGAAAATAGGAACTGAAGAGAACTCATATTGAGTTAATTTCACTCTGTCCTCAAAGGTGAGTTGCCTAGGCTGAGTTCCCCTTTCTCTAGACAAAGACTCTGGCTCTGTGAGGTAGGAACATTGCAGTCCAAATCTGCCCCACCCATATCTGCCCCTGCTTTGCCTTGCTTGGCCACACTGCTACCACTGCCGGGTAATTCTCTTACCAGGAAAATCAGAAATGCGTGTGTGAGAATCAGTGTAGTGTGTTGAACAACCTGAACGTTTTACGAAATATGCACTAAGTCGTAGTACACTAAAAGGCTTTCAGAAGCAGTTTATTTGTTAATAGTTTTATTTATATGTTTATTTAGAAAGACTAAAGTATCTCAAATTGTCCACCATTATTTGTTAATAACGATTTAATAATCCTGTGAAGACCAGAGTATTAGAAAACAGGTGATTTGCATTTTAAAATTACATTCATTTCTCCCTTCTGTTTAGCTATGTAGTATAAAAGTAACTTAAAATTTAAAATTACATTCACTCATCTGGGGTATGGTGTTTTAAAAAATAGAATGGGAGTCTCAACTGCATTGCTCTATTAAAAGAGACCACCACCAATATCTTTGCTTTGTTTCTCTTAAATTTAATTCTTAACTGGGAGGTTTTTTTTTTTTTTTTTATTAATTCAAGTGGAGTGACGTCCATAGGGAAGGGAAAAAGGTTTATGAGTAATGCGGTTTTCTGTCCCACCGCTGGGGTGGGGTGGGGGTGGTGCGGGAGGCGGTTGGGTCAGTGGAGAGCCCTTGCGGCTGCGCCATCCCTAAGCTTCCAGGCGCGCAGGCTGAACCCGTGGAGACGCGAGCTGGCGCCTGGGGCAGAAGCAGTGAAGGGGACTTTGGCTGGCTCCGCAGCAGTGGTCACCGCAGCCGGCGGCCTCCTCTCCTGACCCTCCGGAAAAGGAGCCCCTTCCCTGAGCTCCTGAGTGAGATAGAGGTTGCTACTGAACTTGCTACTAAGGAGGTAGCACAGAACCTAGGAGACCCGTGTCGGCCAGGGGCGTCTTAAAGAAGAGACGGGTTTGTATTTTTCATATAAAAGGTAAGGACTCTTTACTCTGTAGGACTTTGTTCGTTGTATTCAACTGGTTAGAATAAGATTTCAACAGGTAGCAGAGAACCATCACATGGGGGCAGATTTGGGGCGCCGCGCCACCCCTCCTCTCCCTTCCCCTCCCCTCGGAACCGCACCTCTCGGTATAGTCGCACGTCGATCATCATAACCCGTGCTTTCAATTCCGTTTTGCAGCCCGGGAGTCCGCGGCGACTGGGGGCTAAAAGGACTGCCAGGAACGAGCCTCCCCCGGGGAAGCGGCAGAAGGACTTGGAGTGTAGGTCCGCGCAGACGCGGGCTGGGGGAACTGCAGCGCCTCGCAGGGCATTGGTGGAGGAAACGGGGTCGCCGGCCCCTCTGCCCTGGCCGGCATGCACAACGCGTCATTTTCGGAGCTGGGGCCAGCCAACACGTCGTGCTTGAGCCCTGCGCTGGGCTGCCCCAACGCATCGAGCCCGCCGCCGCTGCCGCCACTGCCTCAGCCGCTTGCGGTGGCGGTGCCCGTCGTCTACGCGGTTATCTGCGCCGTGGGGCTGGCAGGCAACTCGGCAGTGCTGTACGTGCTGCTGCGGGCGCCCCGCATGAAGACCGTCACCAACCTGTTTATCCTCAACCTGGCCATCGCCGACGAGCTCTTCACGCTCGTGCTGCCCATCAACATCGCTGACTTCCTGCTGCAGCAGTGGCCTTTTGGGGAGCTCATGTGCAAGCTCATCGTGGCCATCGACCAGTACAACACGTTCTCCAGCCTCTACTTCCTCACGGTCATGAGCGCCGACCGCTACCTGGTAGTGCTGGCCACCGCCGAGTCACGCCGGGTGGCTGGCCGCACGTATAGCGCCGCGCGCGCAGTGAGCCTGGCCGTGTGGGGACTCGTGACGCTGGTCGTGCTGCCCTTCGCGGTCTTCGCCCGGCTCGACGACGAGCAGGGCCGGCGCCAGTGCGTGCTGGTCTTCCCGCAGCCAGAGGCCTTCTGGTGGCGGGCGAGCCGCCTCTATACGCTTGTGCTCGGCTTCGCCATCCCCGTGTCCACCATCTGCGTTTTCTACAGCATCCTGCTGTGCCGACTGCGCGCCATACGGCTGGACAGCCAAGCCAAGGCTCTGGATCGCGCTAAGAAGCGGGTGACTCTATTGGTGGTGGCTATCCTGGCCGTGTGCCTCCTCTGCTGGACTCCCTACCACCTGAGCACCGTGGTGGCGCTCACTACTGACCTCCCTCAGACGCCTCTTGTCATCGCGCTCTCCTACTTCATCACCAGCTTGAGTTACGCCAACAGCTGCCTCAACCCCTTTCTTTATGCCTTCCTGGACGACAGCTTCCGTAGGAGCCTTCGCCAGCTGCTGGCCTGCCGGGCTGCCGCTTAACCCTCCTCCCCACACCCTTTCGCGCGCCCTGCGCCCCAGTCCTGGCTGCTCCAGCTCCGGCCGGTGCAGAGGGGAGGGCGCCCGCGGCGCTCGGGAGGCATTCCTGAGCTGTAGGCTCCTGCCCCCGTCCCCGAAAACTTGCTAAAGATCCAGATTCTTGGGCTCCGGCTCAGACATAGGGAATCCGACGCACTAGGGCTGCGCCCTCAGTTTGAATATACCAAACCCTCCAGATAATGCAGGACCACGCTAAGTATGAGAACTGTTGAGAATGAGAACGCAAGAGGAGCTCTCCCTAATGCCAAAGGGCACCGAGTTGACCCCCGAATTTGACAGGGAGGTCGGGAAGGGAGGAAGAGGGCGGCAGTGGTGCTGGGAGGCCTCTGCCCCTTCCCCCTTTCTCCACCCGCCCAGGGCGTTCTTAACTCAGGCCCTAGGTGGAGCACTCAGCGCTATCCCTGGATACCGGGAGGCGGAGGCGGAGGTGGGGATGGGGGCTAGAAGAGTCCCGAGGATGCCGGGGGCGCCCCTAGGCGTCGGCTCCGCGCTCGCCCTGCACCCTTGCTACTTCGGTTTCCCGCAGCGACTGCCTGCGCTTTTGCTCAAAACCCGTGAGCAGCCTGGCCAGGACCTTTAGCACTTCTTCGCTTGCCCTAATCGCTGGGGAAAAGGTCAAGTCTCCTGTGTTTGGCGCTCGCCGCTCTGAGGAGCGGGGGGGTCTCGTGGAGCGTGCGGGTGTATGTGCGTGCGTGTGTGTCTAGAGGAGGCGTGGGATTGGGTAAAGAAGGTTGGAGCTTGGCTGTAACTACCTAAAATGGTGATGAGAACTGTGATAATTCCCTCTTCCCGTTTTAGCTCCCTTTATCTCTGCGTTTCCTTTCCCCCTACTCCTACTCTTTCTCGAAAACGCTCCATGACTCTCAGACTTTGCGGGGGAGCTGGCTCGCCCTGCTCTGAGAGGCCCCGAGCCTCGAGGCTCCCAGGAGCGCTGTTGTGGCGCCCCCTTGCGGGGCCTGCTGTCCCGCGCCGAGCGCCTGAGAATAGAACTCCGCACCTACTAAAAAGGCAATTTACACCTCTGGGTTACCTATCTTCTCTGCTTTCCACAATTGAGTCAAGTACTGCTACGTCCCTTTGCCCCAGGCGACCTTTCATACCACTTGGACCAGTTCGTTGCAATTCTTTGTGCGAACATTATTTTTCAGGACTGAGTTTATAAATACATATGTCCTAATCTCACAAATTTCTGAGGACAAAATGAGATTAAAAAGTGAAATGCGTATCCGTTCCTTCGATCCCTTTCTCCTCCTATTCTTCATCCCTTTTGCTTGAGGGAGAACCAGGAAGCTGAAATGACTGACATCTTCATATTTTTCTCTACTGGATTCCTTTCTACAGGGAGCTATCAATTACCTATGCTTTATTCCTTAGTGCTAGTCAGGTGAACCTGGTAAATAATCTAGTACTGTAATCACGAGGGAGCCCGGCCAGCACCCTGTCTTTATTTTTATCTTCTCTTATGGAAGACAAAAATGGATTAAGAGAGGACAGAGGCTTAGATTTACCCAACCATTTGCAGTTTACACCTCAGACATGAGGGCAGAGGCTTAACCAGACTATAGCCCTTGATTACAATGTTTCAAAGGGATAGTTTTTCTCTGGGATTAATTCCAAACAACAATGAAAATTTATAGAAATACTTGTTTCTTGTAGTGCAGTGTTAGGTGTGAAAAAGAGTGAGTGTTCCTGGCAGGTGTAGCTTGCTTTGTTTGATGGGCATGACTCAATTTCTCAATTATTTAGCTACAAAATACCTTGTATAAGTATATGGAAGGGAAAAAATCTCTTTTGGGTGGGAGAAAGTAAGCTCCCTTTCTAATTTTAGTGAATGACAATTTATTCCTTGGCCCTCAGAGTTATTAGAAACAGTAATTCATAGCTATCAGTTTAAAAAACATAAATTTAGAAACCCACTCCAGTAACCAATAGTAGTAAATTGTCCAAATACAGTTTTGTTTGTTCTTTTATGTCTCCATTGCATTTTGAATGATGTACCTTTGAGCAATCCTTTGCTGGTGGGCTTCAGACCTCTTGGAATTTATTGCAATATCTTTCAAATTTCTTGGATATATTTTATTGATTTCCTTTATTACTCACAAAATTCTTTTATGAATCCTCAGTACTTTTTTTTTAAATTCAAATTTTAAGTTTAGAGTAACTTCTACATCTAACGTGATGGACAAAGAGTCAAGTGGATATTTGGCCACAAACACATCCAGTTGCAGTCATGTGGATTTGAAACCTCACCTGTTTTCATCAACCCAGGAGCTGTAGTTTGACATTCTTTGGACGCAGAGTGGGAGAGAGCTGAGTAATTCATCTTTCTACTGTGTCATCCTAACCACAGATTCACCTGGGGCTGTCTCAGAATCTTGGAGAGGACTATTGGAAAAGATGGACTGACATCACTGTGTTGGCCACAGCAAGTTATGGGTAGGGGTCCTGGTACAGTATGCGGGGGATTAAATAGAACTCAGTTCAGTTTCACCTTGGCTTTCTAAGTCATTGGATAAATCGTTGTGTCATTATTTCTAGTTTGTTGCCTTCATATTAGCATATAGAAAACCCAAACTGTATGTCTCAGAATTGCTTTTTATGTCTTAGGTACTAAGTAGAATAAATACACAAACAGCCATGTACAAATAGATTTTACTTATATTTCTATTGAAAAGGTCTTAACTCTGTGTTGAATTCTTGCAGTCTTCGTGTAAACTGTTGTTTGATTATACAATTTCTGATGTTTAAAAATGTCTATTTGGTTTTAGTTTAGTAAACTTATGTAATGTGTGTGTTTAAGCTTTTGCTTGAAAAATACAAAAATGCTATTAGTCCACACTGAAAGAAGCTCAGTTTAAAATAAAAAATGAAACATTCTGAAAAAATAGTTGAAGTATTCTGTGTGATAAGTGAATATTCTATTGCTTGAGAATATGGAATCCATAATTTAGTCACCTTAATGCCTTTGAGGAAAAGTTATCTAATGGGTAAGTAGTGAATAAATAGAAGTATTTGACAGGGCAAGATTAAGAATGAACACCCCCCCCCTTTATTTTAGTTGATTGTGAAAATGACGTCTAACTGCTGATTAGCACAAAAGCTCTGTGACATGTGCCGGGCAAAAAAAGAATGATAAACTTTTGTCAAATAATCACAAACCTTGTTTATTTAATATTTGAACAACTTATATAGAGAATGAGATGGGAGAGAAATTACTTCTGTTATTGGCACACATTTTTCTATTTTAGTTAACAGTGAGCATAGACATGGCTCTCGTGTGTAAGGGGAAGGGGCTAACCAGAAAATCCCTTGAATTTAGAGAAAGCTTTCCTGGGTGCCTCAGTTAGTTGAGTTTTTGGCTTTGGCTCAGGTCATGATCCCGGAGTCCTGGGATCGAGCCCCTCATGGGGTTTCCAGGTAGGAAGAAAGCCTGCTTCTCCCTCTCCCTCTGCTTGCTGCTTCCCCTGCTTGTTCTCGCTCCCTTCCTCTGTCAAATGAATAAATAAATAAATAAATAAATAAATAAATAAATAAATAAATAACAAATAAATATCTAAAGAGAGAGAGAGAAGGAAAGAAACCTCCCTTCCCTCCCTCAGCAACATGCCTGAAAAACAACAAACAATATCCCACCACCACGGATGGCACTTACCTATGCTTATCCAGATTAAGGAAGGAATCAGAGAATGCTTCACATAGTGGTCCTTTACTAGGATAACTTTGGGTCTGACATTTTAGTCCCATTTTATATAGATGAAAAGTGAGATACAAGGAGCTGGGTCCATTTGGCCAGGCACAAAGACTAATCAAGACCAATCAGAGCCATCTGTTTCCTTTTCTAGGAATTGTCTCATCCTATTCCAACAGAGATGAAATTGATTGCCATGTGTAATTCAGAATTATTAGACCATGGAACACACTGAGGTCTTTGAAATATTTAATGGCTTAAACAAGATATACCTACTATTTCATCATGTCATACAAAGGGAGGATAAGGGATAAGATTAACTAATAGAACTTCAATCCTAATTCAGAATCTTGAAGGTGCATGGTGTGCATGATGTTGTTAAAGGTTATATAAGAATAAAAATTTCTGGACCAGGACTGGCTGCATTCTCCCTTCAACTGATTGTAATGTGAATGCTTTATACATATGGAGTTGTGCTCTAGGATGCACCATTTATGAAAGATAGAATGTTAATGGGACTTCTGTTTATATAGAATAGAGTTTTGCAATGGATGACACTGTCCTTCAGTTTAGGGCGAAGTACATTTATTTATTTATATCATATAAGGTTACACAAAGATATATCATATCAATTTAAAAAAATGGGGGAAGGGAACAAAAGTTAAAATGACATCTTTGAGAAACTGTTAAAATGAATGAACTGTGTGCTTCCCACAATCCAGAACAGGATTCCTCTTTTGACAAATACCTACTGGCAGCAAGAGGAGTTTGCATTCCCAGCAAATGCCTCAAATGCCATCTTTGACTAGATGTCCCATTACGCCATGGCCTGGGGAGTCAGCTCAGCATCTTTTTGTGCACAAAGCATCTTTTTTTTTTTTTCTCTAAGAAAGACGAGGTGATCAGCGGAGGTGTCCCAGTTGTTTTTTTTTTTTAATTCAAATATAATTAACATACAGTGTTATATTAGTTTCAGGTGTACAATATAATGATTCAACAATTCTATACATTACTCAGTTCTCATCATCCTAAGTGTACTCTTTAATCCCCTTTACCTATTTCCCCCATCCCCCTACGCAGTCCCCTCTGGCAACTAACAGTTCTCTGTATTTAAGAGTCTAGTTTTTTGTTTGCTACTTTTTTCTTTGTTTCCTTTGTTTCCCAATTTCTACATATGAGTGAAATCATATGGTATTTGTCTTTTTCTGACTGACTTATTTCACTTAACATTATACCCTCATGTTTTTGCAAATGGCAAGATTCCATTCTTTCTTTTGGCTCTGAAATATTCTATCATATGTATAGCACTTCTTCCTTATCCATTCATCTATGGATGGACACTTGGGTTGTTTTCATATCTTGGCTATTGTAAATAATGCTTCCGTAAACATATGGGTACATGTATCTTTATAATAAAACTTGAAATCAGGAAGGGTCATGCCTCCCATTTTGTTTTTTTCTCAGGATTGCTTTGGCTATTTGGGGTCTTTTGTAGTTCCATGTAAGTTATAAGATTTTTTTTTCTACAATAAAAATGGCATTGGATTTTGATAGGGATTGCATTGGATCTACAGATGGCATTTGGGTACCATTGGCATTTTAAACAATATTTTTCCAATCCATGAATATGGGATACCTTTCCATTTATTTGTACCTTTGATTTCTTTCATCAATGTCTTGTAGTTTTCGGAGTAGAGATCTTTCACTTCTTTGGTTAAACTTATTCCTAAGTATTATATTGTTTCTGATTCTATTGTAAATGGGATCATTTCTTTATTTCATTTTCAGATAATTCAGTGTTAGTATATAGAAATCCTATGGATTTTTGTCTGTTACCTTTCTATCCTGCCACTTTACTGCATTTGTTGATTATATCTATCTTTTTTTGTGAACGTTTTAGGATTTTTTACATATAAAATCATGCATATTCAACAAATAGGACAATTTGACTTCTTTCTTTTGAATTCTGATTCCTTTTAATTCTTTTCTTTCCTGATGTTTCTGGCAAAGACTTCCAGCTATATGTCTGATCTTAGAGGAAAAGTTTTCAAACATACACCATTCAGTATGATGATAGCTGTGGGCTTATCATATGTGGCCTTCATTTTTTTTTAATTTAATTTAATTTTATTTTCAGTGTTCCAAAATTCATTGTTTATGCACCAAACCCAATGCTCCATACAATACATGCCCTCCTTAATACCCATCACCAGGTTCATCCACCCCCTCATCCCCCTCCTCTCCAAAACCCTCAGATTTTTTCTCAGAGTCCACAGTCTCTCATGGTTCATCTCCCCTTCCAAATTCCCTCAAGTCAATTCTCCTTTCCATCTCACAGTGTCCTCCTTGTTATTTCTTATGCTCCACAAGTAAGTGAAACCATATGATAATTGACTCTCTCTGTTTGACTTATTTCACTCAGCATAATCTCTTCTAGTTCCATCCATGTTGATACAAAAGTTGGGTATTCATCCTTTCTGTTGGAGGCATCATACTCCATTGTATAGATGGGCCATATCTTCTTTATCCATTGGTCGTCTGTTGAAGGGCATCTTGGTTCTTTCCACAGTTTGGCGACTATGGCCATTGCTGCTATGAACATTGGGGTACAGATGGCCCTTCTTTTCACTACATCTGTATCTTTGGGGTAAATACCCAGTAGTGAAATCTCAGGGTCATAGGGTAGTTCTATGTTTAATTTCTTTTTTTCTCTTTTTAAAATTATTTTTATTAACATATAATGTATTATTAGACCCAGGGGTACAGTTCTGTGAATCGTCAGGCTTACACACTTCACAGCACTCACCATAACACATACCCTTCCCAGTGTACATAACCCATCCACCCTCTCCAACACCCCTAGCAACCCTCAGTCTGTTTTGTAAGATTATGAGTCTCTTATGCTTTGTCTCCCTCCTGATCCCATCTTGTTTCATTTTTTCCTTCCCTACCCCCAAATCCCCCACTCTGCCTCTCAAATTTCTCATATCAGGGAGATCATATGATAATTGTCTTTCTCTGATTCACTTATTTCATTCAGCATAATATCCTCTAGTTCCATCCACATTGTTGCAAATGGCAAGATTTCATTTGTTTTGAAGGCTGCATAGTATTCCATTGTGTATATATACCATTTCTTCTGTATCCATTCATCTGTTGATGGACATCTAGGTTCTTTCCATAGTTTGGCTATTGTGGATATTACTGCTATAAACATTCGGGTGCACATGCCCCTTCAGATCACTACATATGTATCTCTAGGGTAAATACCCACTAGAGTGAATCCTGGGTCGTAGGGTAGCTCTATTTTCAACTTTTTGAGGAATCTCCATACCGTTTTCCAGAGTGGTTGCACCAGTTTGCATTCCCACCAACAGTGTAGGAGGGTTCCTCTTTCTCTGCATTCTCACCAGCATCTGTCATTTCCTGACTTGTTAATTTTAGCCATTCTAACTGATGTGAGGTGCTACCTCATTGTGGTTTTGATTTGTATTTCCCTGATGCCGAGTGATGTGGAGCACTTTTTCATGTGTCTGTTGGCCATCTGGATGTCTTCTTTGCAGAAATGTCTGCTCATGTCCTCTGCCCATTTCTTGATTAGATTATTTGTTCTTTGGGTGTTGAGTTAGATAAGTTATTTATACATTTTGGATACAAGTCCTTTATCTGATATGTCATTTGCGAATATCTTTTCCCATTCTATTGATTGTCTTTTGGTTTTGTTGACTGTTTTCTTTGCTGTGCAAAAGCTTCTGATCTTGATGAAGTCCCAATAGTTCATTTTTGCCCTTGCTTCCCTTGCCTTTGGTGATGTTTCTAGGGAGAGGTTGCTCTTGCTGAGGTTGAAGAGGTTTCTGCCTGTTTTCTCCTCAAGGATTTTGATGGATTCCTGTCTCACATTGAGGTCTTTCATCCATTTTGAGTCTATTTTTGTGTGTGGTGGAAGGAAATGGTCTAGTTTCATTCTTCTGCATGTAGCTGTCCAATTTTCCCAAAACCATTTGTTGAAGAGACTGTCTTTTTCCCATTGGACATTTATTCCTGCTTTGTCAAAGATTATTTGGCCATAGAGTTGAGGGTCTATTTCTGGGTTCTCTATTCTGTTCCGTTGGTCTATGTGTCTGTCTTTGTGCCAGTACCATACTGTCTTGCTGGTTACAGCTTTCTAATAGAGCTTGAAGTCTGGGATTGTGATGCCACCAACCTTTGGCTTTCTTTTAAACATTTCTCTGGCTATTCGGGGTCTTTTCTGGTTCCATATAAATTTTAGGATGATTTGTTCCATTTCTTTGAAAAAAGTTGATGGGATTTTGATAGGGATTGCATTAAATGTGCATATTGCTCTAGGTAGCATAGAGGTAGCATAGACCTTTTCACAACATTTGTTCATCCAATCCATGAGCATGGAACATTTTTCAATTTCTTTGTGTCTTCCTCAATTTCCTTCATGAATCCTTTATAGTTTTCTGAGTACAGATTCTTTGCCTCTTTGATTAGGTTTAATTCCTAGTATATTATGGTTTTGGGTGCAATTGTAAATGGGACTGACCCCTTAATTTCTCTTTCTTCTGTCTTGCTGTTGGTGTATAGAAATGTTACTGATTTCTGTGCATTGATTTTATATCCTGAGACTTTACTGAATTCCTGTATGAGTTCTAGCAGTTTTGGAGTGGAGTGTTTTGGTTTTCCACATAAAGTTTCATAAATCTGCAAAGAGTGAGAGTTTGACTTCTTCTTTGCTAATTTGGATGTCTTTTATTTCTTTTTCTGTCTGATTGTTGAGGGTGGGACTTCTAGTACTATGTTGAATAGCAGCAGTGATAGTGGACATCCCTGCCGTGTTCCTGATCTTAGGGGGAAAACTCTCAATTTTTCCTCATTGGGAATGATATTCACAGTAGGTTTTTCATAGATGGCATTGGTGATATTTGGGTATGTACCTCCTATCCCTACATGTTGAAGAATTTTGATCAAGAAAGGATGCTGTACTTCATCAAATGCTTTGTCTGCATCTATTGCGAGTATCATATGATTCTTGCTCTTTCTTTTATTAATGTGTTATATTACATTGATTGATTTGTGGATTTTGAACCAACCTTGAAGCCCAGGAATAAATCCCGCTTGGTTGTGGCAAAAAATCTTTTTAATGTACTGTTGGATGCTACTGGCTAGTATTTTGGTGAGAATTTTCACATCTGTGTTCATAAAGGATATCAGTCTATAATTATCCTCTGGTTGCCTCTTTGCCTGGTTTTGGGATCAAGGTAATCCTGGCCTCATAAAATGACTTTGGAAGTTTTCTATTCCATTTCTACTTTTGGGAACAGTATCAGGAAACTAGGTATTAATTCTTCTTTAAATGTTTGGTAGAATTCAACTGGGAAGCCATCTGGCCCTGGGCTCTTGTTTGTTGGGAGATTTTTGGTGACTGCTTCAATCTCCTTACTGGTTATGGGTCTGTTCAGGTCTTCTATTTCTTCCTGATTCAGTTTTGGTAGTTTGTATATCTCTAGGAATGCATCCATTTCTTCCAAATTGCCAAATTTGCTGGTGTAAAGTTGTTCATACTATGTTCTTATAATTTTTTTATATTTCTTTGATGTTGGTTGTGCTCTCTCCTCTTTCATTCACTAATTTATTTGGGTCCTTTCTCTTTTCTTTTTGATAAGTCTGGCCAAGGGTTTATCAACCTTACTAATTCTTTCAAAGAACCAGCTCCTAGTTTCGTTGATCTGTTCTACTGTTCTTTTGGTTTTTATTTCATTGATTTCTCTTCTGATCTTTATTATTTCTCTTCTCCTGCTGGGTTTAGGCTTTCTTTGTTGTTTTTTCTCCAGCTCCTGTCAGTATAGAGTTAGGTTGTGTACTTGAGACCTTTCTTGTTTCTTGAGAAAGGCTTGTATTGCTATATACTTTCCTCTCAGGACCACCTTTGCTGTGTCCCAAAGATTTTGAACAGTTGTATTTTCATTTTCATTTGTTTCCATGAATTTTTTTCAATTCTTCTTTAATTTCTTGGTTGACCCATTCATTCTTCAGTAGGATGCTCTTTAGCCTCCATGTATTTGAGTTCTTTCCAACTTTCCTCTTGTGATTGAGTTCTAGTATCAGAGCATTGTGGTCTGAAAATATGCAGGGATTGATCCAAATCTTTTGGTCCCAGCTGAGACCTTATTCATGACCCAAGATGTGTTCTAATATGGAGAATGTTCCATGTGCACTAGAGAAGAATGTGTATTCTGTTGCTTTGGGATGAAATGTTTTGAATATATCTGTGATGTCCATCTGGTCCAGTGTGTCATTTAAGGCCTTTATTTCCTTATTGATCTTTTGCTTGGATGATCTGTCCATTTCAGTGAGGGGGATGGTAAAGTCACTTACTCTTATTGTATTATTGTTGATGTGTTTCTTTGATTTTGTTATTAATTGGTTTACATAGTTGGCTGTTCCAATGTTAGGGGCATAGATATTTGAAATTGTTAGATCTTGTTGGACAGACCCTTTGAATATGATATAGTGTCCTTCCTCATCTCTTATTATAGTCTTTGGTTTAAAATCTAATTGGTCTGATATATAGAATGCCACTCCAGCTTTCTTTTGATGTCCATTAGCATGATACATTGTTTTCCACCCCCTCACTTTAAATCTGGAGGTGTCTTTGGGTCTAAAATGAGTTTCTTGTAGATAGCATATCAATTGGTTTTGGTTTTTTATCCATTCTGATACCCTGTGTCTTTGATTGCGGCATTTACCCATTTACATTCAGGGTAACTATTGAAAGATATGAATTTAGTGCCATTGTATTGCCTGTAAGGTGACTGTTACTGTATATTGTCTCTGTTCCTTTCTGGTCTACTACTTTTATGGTCTCTCTTTGCTTAGAGAACCCCTTTCAATATTTCCTGTAGAGATGGTTTGGTGTTTGCAAATTCTTTTAATTTTTGTTTGTCCTGGAAGCTTTTAATTTCTCCTTTTATTTTAAATGAGAGCCTGGCTGAATATAGTATTCTTGGCTGCATTTTTTTCTCATTTAGTGCTCTGAATATATCATGCCAGCTCTTTCTGGCCTGCCAGGTCTCTGTGGATAAGTCTGCTGCCAATCTAATATTTTCACCATTTTATGTTACAGACTTTTTGTCCCCGGCTGCTTTCAGGATTTTCTCTTTGTCGCTAAGACTTGTAAATTTTACTATTAGATGACAGAGTGTGGACCTATTTTTCTTGATTTTGAGGGGGATTCTCTGTGCCTCCTGGATTTTGATGCTTGTTCCCTTTGCCATATTAGGGAAATTCTCTACTATAATTTGCTCCAAAAACCTTCTGCCCCTCTCTCTCTTTCTTCTTCTTCTGGAATCCCAATTATTCTAATGTTGTTTCATCTTATGTATCACTTATCTCTCAAATTCTGCCCTCATGGTCCAGTAGTTGTTTGTCTCTCTTTTGCTCAGCTTCTTTATTTTCTGTCATTTGGTCTTCTATATCACTAATTCTGTCTTCTGCATTTGTCCTAGCAGTGAAAGCCTCCATTTTTTATTACAGCTCATTAATAGCTTTTTAAAATTTCAGCTTGGTTAGATTTTAGTTCTTTTATTTCTCCAGAAAATGCTTTTATTTCCCCAGAAAGTGTTTCTCTAATATCTTCCATGCCTTTTTCAAGCCCAGCTAGCACCTTGAGAATTGTCATTCTGAACTCTAGTTCTGACATATTATCAATGTCCATATTGACTAGGTCTCTAGGCATTGGTACTGCCTCTTATTTTATTTTATTTTATTTTATTTTATTTTATTTTATTTTGTGGTGAGTTTTTCCACCTTGTTATTTTATCCAAATAAAAATATATGAACCAAAGAATAAAATACTAAAAGGTTGGTCACAATCCCAGAAAAATGCATGCTGAACAAATCAGAAGAGATTCAAAACCAGGGGGAGAAGGGGGGAAAAGAAATTAAATATATATATATATATATATATATATATATATATATATATATATGATAGGTATGTGAATAGAACAGAGTCACCCACTTGATTTTTTATTGTTTTGGTCTCTTAGATGAAACTACCTCCCAAAATTTTAAAGAAAGGAAAACTTGTATATGTACAATAATAAGGGTGAACACAATGAAGGGATGGAATACAACTGTAAAGATGAAAAATTTTTAAAAAATTCTACAAAAGGGGGGTGCCTGGGTGGCTCAGTCAGTTAAGCCTCTGCCTTAGGCTCAGGTCATGATCTCAGGGTCCTGGGATCGGGCCCCACATTGGGCTCTCTGCTTAACAGGGAACCTGCTTCCTCCTCTCTCTGCCTGCCTCTCTGCCCGCTTGTGATCTCTCTCTCTCTCTGTCAAATAAATAAATAAAATCTTAAAAAAATTCTATAAAAGGAATTGATAAGTTTGTTGAAAAAAGAAAAAAAAAAAAGAGGAGGGAATGTGCTCAGGCTGGAGACTAGAACAAAGCCATGTGGAAAATTAGGGTATATTTTGATCAATTAGAAGAAATTATATTCCAAAATTTTTTGGGAAAAAAAAAACCTTTATGTATACAAAAAATAAGGTTAAATACAATGAAGGGATAAAATATGACTATAACAATGAAGATTTAAAAAGATTTTTTTTTTTAGAAAGGTATTGTTAAGATAAAGTAGTTTAAAAATGCTAAAAGAGGAGAGAGGAAAAGTTAAAAAATAGAGCAAGAAAAAAATAAAAATTAAAAAAATTTAACTTTGCAAGACTTAAGTATCACAGGGAAAAGCTATGGATTCTATGTGTTGCTTTCCCTAGCTCTGGAGTTCCAGTGTTCTCCTTGATCAGTGAGCTTGGTCTTGGCTGGATGTTCTTGCTGATATTTTGGGGGAGGTGCCTGTTTCATTGATTCTTAAATGTCTTTGCCCAAGGCAGAATTGCACCTCCCTTGCCAAGGACTGGGCTATGTAATTTGCTTGGGTTCACTCTCTGGAGCTTTTGTTCCCTGAACACTTTTTGTAGAGCTTTGGAGGGTGGGAATGAAAATGGCAGCTTCCCAATCTTGGGCCCAGAGGAACCAAGAGCTTGGGGCCCCACTCCTCAGTGCACCCTCAGA
Organism: Lontra canadensis; assembly: GCF_010015895.1. Lineage (NCBI taxonomy): Eukaryota > Metazoa > Chordata > Mammalia > Carnivora > Mustelidae > Lontra > Lontra canadensis. Next base: position 414,197 of record NW_022631171.1, read on the forward strand.
GATAATCAGTGAATCATTCCCATCTCCCTGGTCTATGGCCACACTCTGAGCTTACCTGGCTTGTGAACGAGCATTTCTATCTCTGGTGCACGGTCACATTTGGGGGCTCCAAACCCAGCAGATTCCTGCTGCACTGCTCCTCCTGGAGCAGGAAGGTGAGTCTCCCCAGATCTGCCACTTTCAGGGTCCCTGCTCAAAGAGCAGTGGCCCAACTGTACCTTGGGTCATGGTTTAAGGTAACCCCAATCTGAAAGCTCACTCTCTGGCTCTGTCTCTGTAGTCAGCTTCCCCACTCTGATACCTGGAAGCTCTGCCATGCTCAGACACCCCTGATCTTTCTGTGACCGTGTGAGACCTGAGACCACAGTGTCCCCATGAGGATTCCACCCCCAGTTAGCCTCTGGAGTGATGTCCCTCAGTGGAGCAGACTTCTAAATGTTCTGATTTTGTGTTCTGCTTCTCTGCTGCTTGCCAGAAGCCAGCCTCTCCCCCTGTGGTCTACCTTCCCTTCACTTCAGATTCATTTCTCTATATGTCCTACCTTTCAGAAAGTGGTTGATTTTCTGTTCCTAGAATTACTGCTCTTCTTCTCTTCTATCTCCTGTTGAGTTTGTAGGTGTTTGGATGGTTTGATTCATATCTAGCTGAACTCTTGGGATCTGATGTCATTTCAGTCTGCTACTCCTCCGCCATCTTGCCTCTCTCAAACCTGTATTTTTAATTTCTTAAGGAATCACAGTACTTCGTCAAGATCAAAAGTTTCTGCACAGCAAAGGAAACAGTCAACATAACAAAGAGGCAACCCACGGAATGGGAGAAGATATTTGCAAATGACACTATAAACAAAGGGCTGATATCCAAGATCTATAAGGAACTCCTCAAACTCAACACACGCAAAACAGATAACCATGTCAAAAAATGGGCAGAAGATATGAACAGACACTTCCCCAAAGACATACAAATGGCTGACAGATACATGAAAAAATGTTCATCATCATTATCCATCAGGGAGATTCAAATCAAAACCACATTGAGATACCACTTTACACCAGTTAGAATGGCTAAAGTCAAAAAGATAATAAACTAGTGTTGAAGAGGATGTGGAAAAAGGGGAACCCTCTTACATTTTGGTGGGAATGCAAGTTGATATGGCCTTCATTATTTTGAGGTGCATTTCTTCCACTCCTAGTTTGTTGGAAGTTTTTATCATGAGCGGATCTTGAATTTTGTCAGATACTTTTTATGTGTCTATAGAGATGATCATTTTTTTATTCTATTAATATGATATTAATCATTGATTGATTTGCATATGCTGAGCCATCCTTACATCCCAGATATCAATCCCACTTGATCATGGTAAATAATCCTTTTAATGTGTTCCTAAATTTGGTTTGTTAGCGTTCTGTTGAGAATTTTTGCAACTATATTCAGGAATGTTGGTCTGTATTTTTCTTTTCTGGTAGTATCTTTTTCTGGCTTTGGTGTCATGGTAATGCTGGCCTCATAAAATGAGTTTGGGAGTTCTATATTCTTCAAATTTTTTGGAAGAGTTTGAGGAGAGTTGGTGTTAATTCTTTAAATGTTTGGTAAAGTTCACTAGTGAAGCTGTTTGGTTCTGGGCTTTTCTCCATTGAAAGATATGAAATTACTTATTGAATCTACTTACTAGTAATTATTCTGTTCAGACTTTCTATTTCTTCCTCACTCCTTTTTTCATAGTTTGCATGTTTCTAAAAATTTTTTAATTTCTTCTAGATTTTCCCATTTGTTGGCGTATAGTATAGTTGTTCATAGTAGCCTTTTATGATCCTTTCCATTTCTCTAGTTTTATCTGTGATGTTCCCTTTTTCATTTGTAATTTTGTTTACTTGGGTCCTGTCTCTTTCTTGGCTAGTCTAGCTAAAGTTTTGTCAATTTTGTGTTTTTCAAAGACTCAGCTTTTAGTTTTGTTGATCTTTTCTATTGTTTTCCTATTTTCTATTTAATTTACCACTACTGTAATCTTTATTCGATTACTTTGCTAACTTTGGGTTCAGTACTTTCTTGTCTTATTCCTTAAGGTATAAAGTTAGGTTGTTGATTTGAATATCTTTGTTGCTTCTTAATGTAGGCATTTATTGCTATGAACTTCCCTCCTAAAATTGCTTTTACTGCATCTCATAAGTTTTGATATGTTGTGTTTCCATTTTTGTTTGTTTCAAGATGTTTTTTGACTTCCTCTTTAATATCTTCTTTGACCCATAGTTTGTTCAGAAGAGTGTTGTTTAATTTTAATGTGTTTGTAATTTTTCCAGTGTTCCTCTTGTCATTAATTTTGGTTTCATACCATTATGGTTAGAGAAGATACCTGGTATGAATTCAATATTCTTGAATTTACTAAGACTTTTTTTTGGCCTGACATATGGTCTATCCTAGAAAATGTTTCTCATGCACTTGAAAAGAATGTGCATTCTATTGTTGTTGGATAGAATGTTCTCTGTATATCTACTAGGTCCATTTGGTCTATACTGTTCAGATGTGCTGTTTCCTCATTGATTCTCCTTCTGGATGATCTATCTCTTGTTAAGAGTGAAGTATTAAAATCCCCACCCATTATAGTTTATTTATCTTTTTAGCTTTTTTTTCTTTTTAGCTTTTTCTCTTTTTATTTCTCTTTTTAGCTTTGTTAGTTTTTGCTTTCTTATATTTAAGTGCTCTGATATTGAGACCATAGATATTTCCAACTGTTATACCTTCTTGAAGGATTGATATGTTTATCATTAAATAATGACATTCTTTGACTCTTTTTTTTGCCAGTTTCAAAGTCTATTTTTTTATACATATAAGTGTAGCTACCCTTCTGTGCTTGTTGTGTTATTACAGTTTGCTTCATATATATATATATATATATAAATGTATATATATATATTTTTTTCTCTCTCTCTCTCAGGCTTTATGTGTCTTTAAGGCTAAGTGAATCTCTTGTAGGCAGCATTTTCATTGGGTCTTGTGTTTTTATTCATTCAACCATTCTATGTCTTTTGATTGATTAATTTAATCTGTTTACATTTTAAGTAATTACTGATAAGTGAAGACTTAACTACTGCCATTTTATTCCTTGTTTTCTGGTTGTTTTGTAGATCCATTTTTCCTTATTTCCTGTCCAGCTGGTGTGTGTGTGTGTGTGTGTGTGTGTGTGTGTGTGTATGTGTTGATGTCTTTTGAAATCAGTATGGTTTGATTGCTTTATCAAGTTTTTTTGTGCAATTACTACAGATTTTTACTTGTGGTTACCATGAGACTTACACAAATATTTTCACATTATAGCATCATCATTTAAGTTAATAATGACTTAACTTCAATGGCATTCTTATCTGCTTTACATCTTTCCTTCTCTCCCCCTCACATTTGAGGTTATTGGTGTTTTAATTTACTTATATTTTATACTGTGTAACTAACAACAGATTTTTGTCATCATGATTATTTTTACATTTTTTGTAACTTTGAAGCTAGAGTTGTAAGTGAATTATTTGTCATCATTACCATATTACAGAATCTAACTTCGATTTTGTATTTGCCATTATCAGCAAGTTTTACACTACCTTCTTACGTTTTTCTGAGGCCAATTAACATCCTTTTATTTTCACTTAAAGGACTCCAGAATTTCTTGTAAGACAGGTCTAGAGGCAATAAATTCCCCCAGCTTTTGTTTGGTCAGGAAAGTCTTTATCTCTACTTCATTTCTAAGGGGATTTGCTAAGTATAGAATTTTTGGTTGACAGGTCTTTTTTCTTTCAATGTTTTATAGATCTCATCTCATTTCATCCTGAAATCTTTCTGTTGCAAAATTCACTGATAGTCTTATGGGGGTTCCTTTACATTTCACTTTTCTCTTTTGTTGCTTTCAAAATTCTTTTTTTTTTTTTTTTTTGACAATTTAATTATAACATACCTTGGTGTATCCCTATTCAGATTTAACGCATTTGGGATCCTTTTGATCTCTTGGTACTGGATGTCTATTTCTCTCCTCAGGTTTGGGTAGTCTTCAACCATTATTGCTTTAAATATATTTTCTGTCCCTTTTTCTTTCTCTTCTCCTTCTGGAATTTCCATACTATGACTATTATTTCCTTTCATTTTGTCCCATAAGTCCAGTGGGCTTACTCTATTCTTTTTCATTCTTCTTTTGGCTCCATTGACTAGCCATTTTCCAGTGTCCTATTTTCCAGGTCACTGATTTTTTCTTCTGCATTATACAGTCTGGTTTTGAAATTGACTGTTGAATTCTGCAGTTCCATTGTATTTTATTTATTTATTTATTTTCAGCATAACAGTAGTCATTGTTTTTGCACCACACCCAGTGCTCCACGCAATCCATGCCCTCTCTAATACCCACCACCTGGTTCCCCCAACCTCCCACCCCCGCCCCTTCAAACCCCTCAGATTGTTTTTCAGAGTCCATAGTCTCTCATGGTTCACCTCCCCTTCCAATTTCCCCCAACTCCCTTCTCCACTCTAACTCCCCTTGTCCTCCATGCTATTTGTTATGCTCCACAAATAAGTGAAACCATATGATAATTGACTCTCTCTGCTTGACTTATTTCACTCAGCATTATCTCTTCCAGTCCCGTCCATGTTGCTACAAAAGTTGGGTATTCATCCTTTCTGATGGAGGCATAATACTCCATAGTGTATATGGACCACATCTTCCTTATCCATTCGTCCATTGAAGGGCATCTTGGTTCTTTCCACAGTTTGGTGACCGTGGCCATTGCTGCTATAAACATGGGGGTACAGATGACCTTTCTTTTCACTACATCTGTATCTTTAGGGTAAATACCCTGTAGTGCAATTGCAGAGTCATAGGGAAGCTCTATTTTTAATTTCTTGAGGAATCTCCACACTGTTCTCCAAAGTGGCTTCACCAACTTGCATTCCCACCAACAGTGTAAGAGGGTTCCCCTTCCTCCACATCCCCTCCAACACATGTTGTTTCCTGTCTTGCTAATTTGGGCCATTCTAACTGGTGTAAGGTGGTATCTCAATGTGGTTTTAATTTGAATCTCTCTGATGGCTAGTGATGATGAACATTTTTTCATGTGTCTGATGCCATTTGTATGTCTTCATTGGAGAAGTGTCTGTTCATATCTTCTGCCCATTTTTTGATATGATTGTCTGTTTAGTGTGTGTTGAGTTTGAGGAGTTCTTTATAGATCCTGGATATCAACCTTTTGTCTGTACTGTTATTTGCAAATATCTTCTCCCATTCCATGGGTTGCCTCTTTGTTTTCTTGACTGTTTCCTTTGCTGTGCAGAAGATTTTGATCTTGATGAAGTCCCAAAAGTTCATTTTTGCTTTTGTTTCCTTTGTCTTTGGAGACATATCTTGAAAGAAGTTGCTGTGGCTGATATTGAAGAGGTGGCTGCCTATGTTCTCCTCTAGGATTCTGATGGATTCCTGTCTCACATTGAGGTCTTTTATCCATTTTGAGTTTATCTTTGTGTACGGTGTAAGAGAATGATCGAGTTTCATTCTTCTACATATAGCTGTCCAGTTTTCCCAGCACCATTTATTGAAGAGACTGTCTTTTTTCCACGGTATATTTTTTCCTGTTTTGTCGAAGATTATTTGACCATAGAGTTGAGGGTCCATATCTGGGCTCTCCACTCTGTTCCACTGGTCTATGTGTCTGTTTTTATGCCAGTACCACGCTGTTTTGGTGACCACGGCTTTGTAGTAAAGCTTGAAATCAGGTAACGTGATGCCTCCAGTTTTATTTTTGTTTTTCAACATTTCCTTAGCGATTCAGGGTCTCTTCTGATTCCATACAAATTTTAGGATTATTTGCTCTAGCTCTTTGAAAAATACCGGTGGAATTTTGATCAGAATGGCATTAAAAGTATAGATTGCTCTAGGCAGTATAGATATTTTAACAATGTTTATTCTTCCGATCCAGGAGCATGGAATGGTCTTCCATCTTTTTGTGTCTTCTTCAATTTCTTTCATGAGTGTTCTGTAGTTCCTTGAGTACAGATCCTTTACCTCTTTGGTTAGGTTTATTCCCGGGTATCTTATGGTTCTTGGTGCTATAGTAAATGGAATCGAGTCTCTAATTTCCCTTTCTGTATTTTCATTGTTAGTGTATAAGAAAGCCACTGATTTCTGTACATTGACCTTGTATCCTGCCACGTTGCTGAATTGTATGAGTTCTAGTAGTTTGGGGGTGAAGTCTTTTGGGTTTTCCATATAAAGAATCATGTCATCTGCGAAGAAAGAGAGTTTGACTTCTTCCTTGCCAATTTGGATACCTTTTATTTCTCTTTGTTGCCTGATTGCTGTTGCTAGGACTTCTAATACTATGTTGAACAAGAGTGGTGAGAGTGGGCATCCTTGTTGTGTTCCTGATCTCAGCGGGAAGGCTGCAAGCTTTTTCCCATTGAGTATGATATTTGCTGTGGGTCTTTCATAGATAGATTTTATGAAGTTCAGGAATGTTTCCTCTATCCCTATACTTTGAAGCGTTTTAATCAGGAATGGATGCTGGATTTTGTCAAATGCTTTTACTGCATCAGTTGAGAGGACCATGTGGTTCTTCTCTCTTCTCTTATTAATTTGTTCTATCACATTGGTTTGCGAATGTTGAACCATCCTTATGGCCCAGGAATGAAGCCCACCTGGTCATGGTGGATAATCTTTTTAATGTGCTGTTGGATCCTGTTTGCTAGGATCTTGTTGAGAATCTTAGCATCCATATTCATCAGTGATATTGGTCTGAAATTCTCCTTTTTGGTAGGGTCTTTGCCTGGTTTGGGGATCAGGGTAGTGCTGGCTTCATAGAAAGAGTCTGGAAGTTTTCCTTCTGCTTCAATTTTTTGAAACAGCTTCAGGAGAATAGGTGTTATTTTTTCTTTGAAAGTTTGGTAGAATTCCCCAGGGAATCCGTCAGGTCCTGGGCTCTTGGTTTTTGAGAGGTTTTTGATCACTGCTTCAATCTTGTTACTAGATATTGGTCTATTCAGGTTATCAATTTCTTCCTGGTTCAATTTTGGGAGTTTATAGTTTTCCAGGAATGCATCCATTTCATCTAGGTTGCTTAGCTTATTGGCATATAACTGTTGATAATAACTTCTGATGATTGTTTCTACTTCCTTGGTGTTAGTTGTGATCTCTCCCTTTTCATTCATAATTTTATGAATTTGGGCTTTCTCTCTTTTCTTTTGGATTAGTGTGGCCAATGGTTTATCGATCTTATGGATTCTTTCAAAAAACCAGCTTCTAGTTTCATTGATACATTCTACTGTATCTCTGGTTTCTACCTCATTGATCTCAGCTCTTATCTTGATTATTTCCCTTCTTATGTGTGGAGTTGGTTGGATTTGTTGTTGATTCTCCAGTTCTTTAAGGTGTAGAGACAGCTGGTGTGTTCTGGATTTTTCAATTTTTTTGAGGGAGGCTTGGTTGGCTATGTATTTCCCCCTTAGGTTGGTCGTATTTTTTGATAATTTCTAAGTTTTGTTTTGTTTTGTTTCATTAATTGTTTTCCTAATTTTATTTAATTATCTCTCTCCTTCTTGTAGTTCACCAAATTTCCTTAGAGGGATTATTCTGAATTCTTTGACAGTACAGAAATCCCTATTTCTTTAGGGCCAGTTATTAGAACTTTATTTGTGTGTGTGTGTGTGTGTGTGTGTGTGTGTGTGCACGCATGCACACATGCATGTACGCGGTGTGTGACATTTACCTGATTTTTTGTTATTATTGATTTCTTACATTGGTATCTGCATATTTGAGTAAGTGATCTCCTCTTCCAGACTTTGCAGTTTTGTTTCAGCAGACACAGTTTTTCACCAGGCAACTCATTTGGGTTTCTGGATGTATCTGCTGACATCATCTTTGGTCAAGAGGGCTTGCTATTAGGGTCTATTTTTTGACAAGACCACTACTTAAGCTTTGAGGTTAGAGGTGGAAGAGTGCACCACTAGCTAATATTAGCTGGATAGAACTTCTGGATTGGTTTCCTGCTCAAGTGAGGCTGTAGGATGGGTTCCATGGTGGCATGGATTCTCTGGTTGGGCTTTATCCCATTGGGACTTGGTACTACACACAATAAGAGGTGGGGCTATGAATTAGCTTCCCTTCCCTGGCAAGGCAGCAGGATGGGAACCAGGGCCTAAACAACTTGTTGTTTGGGGACCCACATCAGGCAAGAGTGTTCATTGAATATCCTGGTCAGGTAAAGCTACTGGGTTTCCCTGCAGAAAGGGAAGTCTATGGGCTATGCTCCCTATTCTGAAGCCACTGTACACAGTTCTGTTGGATGTGCTCCACAGTTTCCTGTGTGCTCTGGTAAGGTTCCCCAGTGGGGCAGGCTGAAACTCTATTCACCAACAAGTGGGGTTACAAATTAGTTACCCTTCCCAGTGCAGCAAGAGAAGCAGCTCCAAGACCACTAAAACTCTTTGTGGCCTTTAATCAAGCTGACCCATGCCACAAGTTCCCTGACCAAACAGGGTCACTGGCTTTGCTCTGAGGATGATCAGCTGTGCCTGCTGACTTTTCAGATGGAATGTTTCTGGGTTATACAACAGCCTTCACATGGTCTTGTCAGCCCTTCACATCAGCTGGGGCCATGACCATACCCTGCAACAAATGAAGCTCTGACTCAGTTCTCTTGCCTTGTCAGTGCTGGAATATCCTACTTCAGACAACTCCCAAATTTTCTTCAACAGGTTTTCTGGTTGGGTGGGCATGGAAGCCATCTCCACAGAGCTGGACTATGAATTAACTCTTCTATCTGTGCATAGCAGGTATGCCCATGCCTGTTACTAGTTTTGCTCTGAAGATCACCTCAGCTTTCTCACCTCTTGGCTCTAACACCACTGTCTTACTCAGCTTTCATATGTTCTTGCCAGCCTTTCCCATCAGATGGGCCCAGGGGGCCACACTCTACAATAGGTAGGACTATGACTCAACTCATCTTCCTGGGCATAGGCAGACGAGGCCCCAGAACTGGCAAAATTCCTCCTCTGAGGACACAAATCAGGCAGACCTGCACTCCACTGAGTTCTCTGGTCAGATTGCACCACTGATTTGGTTTTATAGATGAATGAGCCTGCTGGCTGGGACTACTACTTAGGCTCTGCAAGTATGGACTTTGTCTGCCAAGATCTGAGTGCTGATTGTAGGAAGCCCCTTGCCCATTCTCATACATAGAGAGATTCCCAATGATTGACCTTACAGGTCCCCCGTTATATCCCAGAGAGGCAAAACCAGAGTAGAGGCACCACAAAGCAACCCACAATGCTGATTTTCCCTCTCATTTCTCTTTTCCCTCTGGAGGAGCCATAGACTCAGGGGAGACTTCTCTGTGTGGTGCTACCCTGGATTTGTTGGAGAGGGGTAATTCTGTCAGCATGTAGCCACTTCTCTTACCTTCTACTGTGATTTGTCTTGGTCTCTGTGGTAGAGAGGTTACCTCAGCCTCACCCCCATGTTCTAGGATTTTCTCAGTGGTGTCTTATCCATGAATAGTTGTTAATTTTTCTTGTGAGGAGGTGAAGTCACAAATGCTCTGTGTGACCATGTTGGTGAGGTCATTCTCCCATGTAACAGACTTGATGCAATTTTAGTGAATCTTATTGATCTGAAGAACTCAGTAAGAAATCAGTAACTTAGGAAAACCTTAGTGTATAAAAGTAGATATGTCATCTAAAATGTCATAAAATATCTGGGAAATCTATGATAAATTCAAGTAATATAAAATATTAGGTATCTCTGACAACAAGCATGTGGCTATTTGGAGATACCTACATCCAGTCTTGTCAAAAAACACCAACCCACTTGAAGCAGAACTGCATCTCTAAAATAATTCAGTTCTTTCCACATGCCCAGGCATGGCTGACCTACACAGCTTTATACAGGCACTTCCAGGCTGCCTTTGAGACCTGCCAATCAGGTTCTCTGGATGCTGCCAGTGGTAGCATCTCTAAAGCTCCCTGAGTGGTTTTCATAATGAGACATGTGGAGCAGAGCTACTCAGGTGACTTCTCTGTGGAGAACAAATGCTTGTCATGTGTGCCACTGAGCTGTGTGGTATTAGCAGTAAACTGAGATGACTGGACAAGAGTTTATTTTCTTACATATCATTATGTAAATTATTTGGGGCCTGCCTTTAACTGATCTTTGTTAGAAGCTTTCACTTTTTCTTGACTGATCATTGTTTGAGTTCTGTTTTGTAATAATACAGTAGGATCATTTGAATAACTAAGAATAGTGTCTAAAATATCAAAATATTGATTGTTTAGGCTTCCAGGGAAGAGGCATCTCTTGATTGTAGGAATTAAAAAAGTCATTTGAGAATTATTTCTTTGGCTTGCTGGCATACTTCAAAAGTCTATTTTTCCCCAGTATTAATATATTGAAATAGAAATAACTTTAAAAATAACATTCTCTTTCTATGGAATAATGGTTTATGCTCAGTGAGTGAAAAAGTAAAGTGGTTCTATTAATTTCTTTGTTATTCTCAATAGGAGGAGCCACACTGATAAAATAAACCCACAAGAGTTTAGGTTTTCCTTTCTAGTTGTTTAAGGTGTTTGTGCAAAGTGTACTTGCCTGCCTGCCATCTTCAGGATGATTTATGCAGAAAAAAAATCACAATGTTAAAAAACTGTAGCTTATTTTTTTTAAATGAGAAGGTACTCATCAGAAAACTTCAGAAAAAATTGATTTTTTTTCAGTAGCTGTGTTCCTATCTTTCTAACAGATTTTTTAATCATTATTTTTAATGGCATAATATTCCAAAGACAGTGAAAATATAAGAGCTTCTACCATTTCTTTATTGTTTTTCCTTTACTATTCTTATTTTTAAAAGATTATTTATTTGAGAGAGAGGAAAGAGAGACCATGAGGGGGGAGAGTGGCAGAGGGAGAGGGAGAGAGAACTCCTCAAGCAGACTCCCTGCTCTGATGGGGGGCAGGATCCCAACACTCTGAGATCATGACCTGAATGGAAATCAAGAGTCGACCGCTTTACCTACTGAGTCACACAGGTGCCCTTACTATTCTTATTTAAAATTCTTATTCTTATTTTTTTTTAAGATTTTATTTATTTATTTGACAGAGAGAGATCACAAGCAGGCAGAGAGGCAGGCAGAGAGAGAGGAGGAAGCAGGCTCCCCGCTGAGCAGAGAGCCCGATGCGGGGCTCGATCCCAGGACCCTGAGATCATGACCTGAGCCGAAGGCAGCGGCTTAACCCACTGAGTCACCCAGGTGCCCCCAAAATTCTTATTCTTATTATTTTCTTATTATTACAATGGGTATCAACTTCATGCATGTTTTCTATTAAAAAAATATTTCCTTACAGTAGGCTAGAAGTAGAATTACTCCCTTTTTCACAACTAAGCTGTACACCCCTACCTCTTCTCCTTTTCCTTCCTGCCACATGAAGGGGGGTGTCTCCCCCATCAAACACCACCTGCATTGTATATATTCTTGAATCCATTCTTTCTCACTTTCTTAGCTTGTTATTTTTGGCTATCTAGAGTCTCTTCTAAATTACCTACATCCACCTTCTACTACATAATGCTTATCGACATTTAAAGGTTTTAGTAACATCAACACTTAATATTTTTTTCCTTAAATTTTTCTTTGTAGATGAATGCCAGCTAATAGATGTAGAAGGAATGACAGAATTAGAAAAATTGCCATTTTGCAGTTAGACTATTAACCACTTTTTAATAATTGATTCAGGCAAGGCTTATCAATAAATACCAAAACCACTGGGTAAAATATTTACCACGAACAAGGGTATTAGCATAGTGCCAAGATAGCACTCCAAAGTTTACTTGCTAACTGTAAGGGTAAAATGTGTGTCTTTCTAAAGGAAATATCTGGTTGGATTATCAAGTAACCGAATTAGCACGACTAATGACATGACAACCTAATATTAAATATTGTCTGATACCATGGACTGTTATGTATACATGTACATATACAGACACATACACATATATGTATTCCAGGCACTATGTATACCACATAACTGAAGCATTTGATTAACTCCTGGTTAACAGAGAAAAACTAGGGATAGGGGAATAAGAAAAAGAATATCATGAAGAAATAATTACACAATATAGAATGCGGGGCACTATATTCTCTAAAAAAGTCAATGTAACACACACCCAGAGGAAATGAAGGAATAGTCCAGGTTAAAACAAACTAAAGAAAAGTAATCAAAGGCAATGCATGCACCTCAACCAGCTCATAATTTAGAATACCAGCTCTAAAGAAGCATTCACAAACAACTGGGAAAGTTTAAATACGGATTGGATTTTAGAAATTATCAGGGATTTTTGAGTAATTTCCTTTGTTGTGGTGATGATTTTGTGGTTTTGAGGAGAATTTGTCTATCCTTAGGTTATGAAGAAGTTAACATTTCATTTACTTGCAAATTATTTGGCACAATATCTATGTATATTTACATATGTCTATACAAACAAAGCAAATATATCAAAATATTTACTGTTAGAGGTAAAACAGGTACTAATACTCTTCTTTCAGCTTTTTTGTAAATTCAAACACTTTCATAAACCTTTGTATATGTCTACTTCTCATAATTTGCATGTTTAAACACCTATTTTTGTTTTTGTTTTTGTTTTGGAAAGGGATACAAACTTATAAAGACAAAACAGTCTCTGACCATGTTTCGTCTAAATCTATTGGCCCTTTATATGCATCCCTCTACACCCAATCTTGAAAGAGTTGCACCCTACCTTGTCTGTGCTTCCCCCTCTCACCCGCTCTGCAGGTCCCTCTAAGCTTATTTACCTATTCTGCCAATCCACTCAAAGGAGCTCTGTATGTCTACCTGGATGAAAACTGTCCTCCTCTTACTCAATTTCTCATCAGTCCCTCTTGAAACAGTCTTTCACCCTAACAATTTCCTCCTAGTTTACTTACCCTTCCTTCTTAGTGTAGATTACTCGGTCTTTCTATCTTATTTGACATCAGAGTATTGGCATTCCTCTGTTCTAGCTTCTCCCTCTTTACACCCTCTCTGCCAGTGATCTGAATGAATCTGTCAAATACCTCAGATTCACTGATTCTGCTCAGATTTCCTGTCTAGCAAACATTTCTTCTCATCTTTAGACTTGTATGTCTGACGTCTACCTAACTTTTTACTCAGATATCTCAAAACAATCTTCTATGTAACAAACCCCCTAACAGAACAATTGTCCCCACTTCAACCCCATCCTAAACTCGTGTGTTTCTGCTCTCCCCTCATCTATATGTAGCTCCATCTGGAAATTTGGTTTCAGTTTCTTGCCCTTTTTCTGCACCTATATCCAGCTTATCAGCAGGGTTTTTGATTCTCTTTAAACTAAATCTTGAATGAGTGCTCAGCACTCTTCTCTCTCTTTTTCAGTGTCCTTCTCTCTTTCCCCTCTCCCTCTCCCTCTTGACAGACGTCACCAGGGCCCAATCTACTGTCATGTCTTGCCAGTACTACAGAAACAATCTTGGAACTGAAATCCTGACTTCCACTCTTGCTTCTATCCCATCCACTTTTCATGTAGCTGCAAGAGTGATCCTGTTAAAACAGAAATTGTTTCATTTGCTGCCCTGGATCTGTCTCTTAAGTCATAGTTGGAGTGAAATCTAAATTCTTTACTATGTTCCAGAGGTAACTGCAGGATTCCACTCTACTTCATGAGCTGACCACTTTCACCATAGCACACTCCAGCTGCCCTGGCCTTCACCAGGACCACGCCCAGCACCTCCCTCCCGGCTGCTGTGTCTGCACCTGCTCTTTGCTCTGCCAGGGAAGACTCCTCAGCTCTCATGTGGGAAGATACAAACCTTCCAAAGAGCAGAAGGGCAAAGCTCACTTGATTTTGATTTTCAGTACAAACATAAACTGAAATCAAGGACTCATGGTCCTTCTGACTTTTTTGGCTTTGGCCAATCTTTTTCTCATCCTTGAAGTCAACTTAAAATTTCATTCTTTAGAAAAAAAGGTCTTGCCTTACTTATTCTCTATTTTGACTCTTTGATCGTTTCTATTACAATTTCTAGGTATTTTGTTTCCTTACTTACTCAACTTTTGTCTGTCGTTCCCACTGGCCTATGAGCTCTCTGGATCACCACCGAATCCCGACCTAGTCTAAAACAGCATCTGAGGCATAGTGGTATTCAATTAATTAAACAGGCCATTAGGCTGAGGTGGTTTTAATGCCTCATCTGCGCATGTGAGCAAACCAAAACCTCAGCCTGTCAAGGCCCCAAGGGTAAGAAGTCGAAACAATGGAACAAAAAGCATCTCGAGTTTTCGGTGAGACTCTGCTCTGCAAGCCCCCAGAAATGAGCCTTGGAAGTCCCTTTTATGAAGATGGCGCCAAAAGTTAAGAAGGAAGCCTCTACCTCTCCCAAAGCTTAAGCCAAAGCCAAGGCTTTGAAGGCCAAGAAAGTGGTGTTGAAAGGCGTCCACAGTCACAAAAAAAAAAGAAGATCCGCACGTCACCTACATTGGGAGGACCCAAGACTCTGCATCTCCAAAAGCAGCCCAAATAGCCCCGGGAGAAACAATCTTGATCACTATGCCATTATCAGTTTCCCCTACCTACTGAATCAGCTGTGAAGAAAACAGAAGACAACAACACACCTGTGTTCACTGTGGATGTCAAGGCCAACAAGCACCAGACCGAACAGGCTGTGAAGAAGCTCTACCACATTGATGTGATTGAGGTCAACACCTTGATCAGGCTTGATGGAGAGAAGAAGGCGTATGTTCCACTCCCTCCTGACTATGGTGCTTTGGATGTTGCCAACAGAATTGGGATCATCTAAACTGAGTCCAGCTGGCTAAATCTAAATATATTTCTCTCTCTTTCTCAATCTCTCTCTCTCTCTCTCTCTCTCACACACACACACACACACACACACACACACAATTCGAAACAATCACAGACAGCCAAACAGGCTTTCCCAAATAAAGTAATTGCTTAAGCTATATCCAGTCAAATGATTTCCTTGCTTTGCTTCCACATCTTCTCCATAAGAGTTTCCTCCCTACTTCCTCTTGGTGGAGTGCTCTTGACCACTTCCAGGCTGGTGCTCCTGATCAAAGTAGATTTGTTTTTCACGTAAATTCTTAAACTTTTCAGTATACCCCAGTTTATCTTTCAACAAAAGGTACCCCGTGACCGCTTTTGAATGGGGAAAGGACTGAATATCTTAAAATCCAGACATTAAGGGTTAAGGCAGCTTCACTGCATGCTTTATCATTCATACCAAGAGTTTAAAGTTTTGGTAAATTTTCTTTGAAATTTTCAGAAGTCCTGAAAATGATTTAAATTCAGAGAGCAGGTAAAAGTCTGTTTTTGAGAGCAACCAGCAGAGGGAGCACGGAGACAATTTTTCTAAGGGAAAAAAAATACTACATTATTAATTATTCAAGTCAGTTGGCTCTTTAATACCAGGTTTCCTTCCGAACAGAAAATTTTCTCATGATTATATGCTATGTCTGATTTATTAAAGCCAAAATCGCAAAGTTAACCTTACCAAAATAAAAAAGCTGATCGTCATAGATTGACTCTTAACCCAGGTATCTGTAATTAAGAAAAATTTGGCTTGTAACAATTCTAATAATTATGTTAATATTCTGTATTGTTTCAGATTTGATAGATGTTTGGATACAATTGTTAGGAAACTTAAATGTTAGTTCTGTACTTATGTCTAAATGATTAAAACATCAAGATTTTAATTTATCACCAGCTTTACTTGGATGTTAATTTTACATTACCTCAAACATTTGTACTTATGCAAATAGAATCAATTTAAACATAACCTCCTTTTAATTATGTTATGTGACTGTTGATAAACCTGGGTGATTAACTACAAGATGGATTAGCCAGTCATTAACTGATAAATTATAAGCCAAGTGAATAACATTATTATCCACAGAACTCCTTTTATGGATGGGAATTTTTCTTATAAGTCTGGAGGCCAGCAGTGCAGAGTTTATGCAGTGGCTCTGTGATGTCGTGAATGTTCCAGGTCCTTTAAACTCTTCCCTCCCCCATCCCTATCACATGCCATTTGTCCTGCCATGTCATCATCTCAAGATGGCTGTTCCAAATCCAGCCTGTTTTCTATCTTCCCTTCAGGAAAAAAAAGAAAACAAGGATGAGATCATACTCTTACAGAAAAAAACAAAACCAAAAACAAACATAATTTTCCTGGAGATTTCCAGAGCACATATATCTCGGGACCATTTCCCATGGTATCCTTAGCTGTAAGGGAACCTGGGTAGGTGCATGCTTTAGTTATACACATCTTTACCTGGAATAAAATCAGTGCCATGAGAAAAGAAGGGCCAACAATCTCTGCCATGTTCTTGTATGATTGAGCAAGCACCATACTAGACATTAGGGGGCACAGAGATGGTTAAGACTAGCTCTTTATTTCCAGTATGCTCTCATGGAGTATACGAATAATCAAAATTCAGCAAACTACATTATGCAAAATAGTAATTAGTGTGTATTATTTCCTGATCTAAGAGTTTTACATACATATTTCTTTTTTTTTTTTTTCATATAACATCCCTTTGGAGAAGTTTTACTAGACTTGTTTTAGAAAGGATAAAATTGAGGTTTAAATGTTAGAATTCCATAACCAAGGTTACATAGGAGGTAAGACCTGAGCACCATTTGCTTTTAGATTAGCACAATTGCTATCCATGGACTCCCCCAAGTAAGTCCTCAGTCCCACCCAGAAATCCATTTGTATGATCACAGTCATTCCTCTCCAATTGGCTTCAGGGAATTTTCTACACCTTTATTTTTATTTTATTCAGTATCTATTAAGTCCTTACTATGTGCTGGCACTCTGCACTGTGCTGGGAAGCAGCAGTAACGGGTTGACATCATTCCTGCTATCTGGGATCACATTCAGAGTATAGCCGATAATCACATTTTTTAATTGATAATTACAATCTGAAAAGGTTTATAAAAATGTAAAAATATAGCTCTACTCCCAACAAACAAATCCTGATCCAACATCTCACCCCTTTCTACTTGTAACTAATGGCCTTTCCTCTAATTTTCATTAAATTATGACAATTAAGTGGGGGTTCTTTCAATGCCTCACTCTTCCCCAGTGCTTTTCTGGTTCAGCTTTGGTGCAGTTGTAGATGTCATTTCCTTTCCCTGAGCTGACACTGGTGCTGGTGTTGTGGTCCCATGTCCATCATGAAACACTCTGGTGAGTTGTCTTCAATCCCATCTCTTCTTTCTCTTCTGCTGGTTCTTTCTCTTCCCAGTAGAGGCTCGTTCAACTTTTCACTCATTTTGAGCTGGAACATAGTGGGAGACACTTGTGGGTGTTGACTCAGTTATTCATTCCATAAATATTATGGAACATATAGTGTGATGTGGGTTCCATCTGGGTACTGGGAATATACTCATGGACCAGACAGATATGGACCCAATGCACAGGGAACTTACATTCTAGATGAGAGAGACATATAGAAAACAAATAAAGATGAAATCAACAATAAGATAATGTTAAATCTTGGTAACTATTACAAAGAAAATATAACCAGATGATGTGATTTTTGTGAACATATATGCCTACAGAGTGTATGTTGGTATATGTGTGTCTGAGTTTGTGACTGTGTATGTATGTGTTTTGTACTTTTTACTCTAGGACTGATCATATGTGAATTTTTCATTTGTTTGATTTGTGCTTCTGATTGGACTTCCAACTACATGTTCCTCCTAAAGGCTGAGTGCCCTAGACACATTCCTTAGCTGGGAGGAAAGAGAATCTGAAAATTAGGAAGTGGGTTTCTCTGGCCTGGGCAGAGAAGGGCCTTGGATCTCTGACAAGTTGGGAGAGGCACAGCTCCCTCAGAAATGCATCCCCAGAAGTCAGGTTAACGTGTGTGATTCCTGGTAACGTCCTGGCTTGTTTGCCTCCTCAGCTGTCTCTCGATGCCTCATGCTTATGAAAATCAAGCCTTCGATTCTGTTTGGTCAAAATGAGAGTCCTATGGACCTGGTGGTGGCCAGGAGCAGAACCGTTGTGGCCACTGTACCCTGCCCTACATTTCCTCCTTAGCAAATGCTGTGTGAGATTAGTATGTGTCCTCAGTGTTTGCACTGTCGGATTCTAAATCCCTAAACTGTCACCAAGTGTAATCCAGTTGTCTCCATTTGGGTCCCTGTCAGGCTGTGTATCTTTGCCATTCGTCATCTCTCTTTATTAATCATGTCCCCTTTTTCCTTGTGAGTCATGGTTCCTGTTCCTGTCTGAATACCTGCAGGATCTTTTTATGGAGAGTTACAGTGTCTCTGGAGTTTTACTGAAGGGGAAAAGGAAGCTTTTCATTCTCTTGGCAACTACTATCTAATTCCTGGGGTGTCTGATTTTTTTTTTTCCAACCCGTAAATGGATGTCCTGCCCAGTCTCACTTTTATTCCTGGGGACACTGTGATGAGGTAGTTTTTCCCATATCACCGCTTGTGCCATGAGCAAGCCAGAAAAGGGATACTGGCCAGAGACTGCCCCGGGAAGCTGTGTTTAAAAAGCTGATGAGCTCTTTCAGCCATTCCTGACAGATGCCATCTTCTGTCAGTCAGAGTCAGGGAAGCCTCGTGAGATTCCATGTTATCCTGCTGGAGACTGTCTCTTCTGGTTAATTTCCATGTTCTGCTGAAATTCCCCACATTTTCATGCACATTACCTGTCTTTCCTCTAGGTCATTTAACTTATTAAAAAAATGATTGTAAAATTCCTATCTGATAGATCCAACATCTGGGCTGTTGATTGCTTTATCTCTTGTTGGTGAGTCTTATTTTTCTTGCTCTTTTAGTGTGCATTGTAATTTGTAAACAAAAATCAGATAATTGTGTTTTATAAAAAAGCAGAAACTGTGGTAAGTACTATTTGCACTTAGAAATAGGCCTGCATCTTCTCGGTCAGTCATTAATGTGAGGGCTTGAGTCAACCTCGTAACAGCTGAGTTTGGGATCGGTTGGTGATTTATCACCTTCGGGGGGGCCACAGATTTCCAAGTTCTCCAGCCACAGGCTGCTGCTATACAGTGCTAAGTGTGTAGCCTGAGTGCCAGAGGATTTTTCTTGGCTCCCACAGGATCTCAGGATCTCAGCATTAGCCAGGCCAGCTCCCCGGTACTGAACACTCGAATCTCCTTGTGATAGACTACTGAGGCGTGTGCTCAGTCCAGTGCTTAAGGTAATGGTGGATTTTCCTGGATCTCTCCTTCCACCTCATTCTTAGGAAGGTCCGTGCACCTGGGTGGGTCTCAGGGACTGGTCTTTCGAGCCTTCCCACTTTGCCTCCTGTGGTAGCCACACTCTGCCTTCTACTGGAGAGGGATCTTGGGCAGGAGCTAGTCTCCCGCCCCTCCTCAGCAGCAGTGCACTCCTGTTTTATGCAGTGCCGACACTGGGCCCTCCTGCAGCTGCAGGTTGCACTTTATTCTACTGTACCCAGTGGTCTTCACTCCTGACCAGGTGTCGGGACTGTTTCTTCACTGGAAAGCACACTGGTTGGCATTTGCTTCCACCCTTCTCCCAGGGGCCATGTTCCTAAACCTGCAATTTAGAAGCGGGTTTTCCTGACCTGTCTCACTGGAAGACAGCTTTCTTCCCATGTGGAAAGAGTCTGTAATGGGGGAGACGTCCCACGCCTGTGCTCTAACAAGGGTGGCTCTCTCAGGCCTGCCTCAATGTATCCCACACTCTCTGGTGGACCCCTGGTAGGTATTGGTGGAAAAGGGATCAGGGTGACTGTTGTGTTGATCTCAGCCTATTGACAGTGACGTTGTCAGACAGAGATGCTGAAGGCACTTGCCTGGGCCCATTAATACTTGTGGTGAGTCCCCACAGACATTTCCCTGACCAGAGCCAACATTGTGGCTGGACTGGCCCTTGTGGTTTTATTATAATTGCAGGATGCATGTCACCAACAACCACCAGGGGGTTTTGGAAAAGAAGATTTATTACTCACAAGTCCTAGAAGGTACATAGCATGCCTCGGGGCACACAATGTAGTCACAGGTAGAAAGAATGAGGGACAGGAGTCCTGGGGCTCTGCCTTTCTTGGGTCAAGGGTATGTTGCCAAGCACTTCAAAGCCTCACTCTTTAGTAGCAACACCTAAAGCAGAAGAGTGTGAATGAGGGCACAGAAGGGGAAAGGCAGTTTCATTTAAGCAGTCAGTTATCTAGATAACTTCGTAAAAAGAGAACTTCATGGGTGGGCAGCTTGGTCAGACACTTGTATTATAGTACGAAAAAAAAAAAAAAGGTTTGATATCAGGTACTTATTCTACACAGTGCCCCCTCATCTTATGTCCAGGCTCAAAAGGATTTAAGACTGTCAGGTTACCCCACACTCAGCTATGAAGAATTTGTTAAAATTTCAATTGTTTCCTTCTCATGTATTTTTACGATTGACTTTTCTCTATGTTCTCCCAAAGATGAAATAGATTGAATGTCCTTTCTTTCTCTGATGGTTTTAAATAAATTATGAATTTGTAGCTTATCTGGTTTTTTCTTAATGCTGGGTGGAGAAAAAAATTCTCCTATGAGTATCTTCATCCTAAGCAGGTGTAGATATAAACATACATATGGTATTATCGATAGAAGACCTATCATTCTGAGACGGGTTTAGATTCACGGCAACACTGAACCTGCATGCACAGCCTCTCCCAAGATCAACATCCTGTGCCGAAGTGGTACATTTGTTACAAGAGATGAACTGACATTGACACATCTTCACTCAAAGTCCAGAGTTTACAGTAGGGGTCATTCTTGGTGTTGTCTGTTCTATGGTGTTGGACAAATGCATAATATGTATCCACTGTTACTGAATAGTATAGAGTAGCTTCATTGTCCCCCAAATCCTCAGTGTTCCACCTGTCCATTCCTCCTTTCGCCTAAGCACGGGCAACTACTGGTTTTTCTACTAGCATCATAGTTTTCCCCTATCAAAACGTCATAATTGGAATCACTCAGTATGTAACTTTTTAATGCTGCCTTCTCCCAGTGAGTAAGTAATACACTTTAAAGTTTCCTCCATGTCTTTTCATGGCTTGATTGCTCTTTTTTTTTTTTTTTTAGCATTGATGATATTACATTGTAGGGAGGTAACACAGTTTGTTTATTTATTCACCTCTTGCAGGATATTTTGGTTGCTTCCAAGATTTGGCCACTATGAATAAAGTTGCAATAAATAACTGAGTGCAGGTTTTTGTGTGAATGTAAGTTTTCAACTCATTTGGGTAAATATTAAAGATTGTGATTGCTGGATCAAAATTAAACTCACAAAACTGGTAAAAAACTGCCAAAACATTTTCTAAGGTGGCTATATGCTTTTGCATTCCCACCAATGATGAATGAGAGTTTGTTTTTTTTTTAAGATTTTATTTATTCATTTGAGAGAGAGAGACAGAGAGAGACAGAGAGAGCACAAGTAGGGGAAGAGGCAGGGGGGGAGGGGGAAGAAGACTTGCCGCTGAGTGGGGAGCCCCATGCAGGACTCAATCCCAGGACCCTGGGATCATGACCTGAGCTGAAAGCAAACACTTAACCATTTGAACCACCCAGGCTCCCAAATGAGAGTTCTTGATGCTCCACATGCTCTCCAGCATTTGGTGTTGTCAGTGTTTTGGATTTTAGCCATTCTAATAGCTATGTAGTGGTATCTCATTGTTTTAATTTGCAATTCCTTATATGCTTATTTGACATCTATATATCATCTTTGGAAAGATCTCTTTGGCCCAGTTTTTAAATTAGGTTGTTCATTTTTCTATTGTTGAGTCATTTGTAAGTAATCTCTAAACACAATGTGGGGTTTGAGCTCATGATCCTGAGATCAAGGGTTGCATGCTGATGACCTGAGCCGAAGGCAGAGGCTTAACCCACTGAGCCTGCCAGGCGCCCCTCTTCTAAGAGTTTTACAGTTTTACATTTAGGCCTATGATCCATTTTAAGACAATGTTTTTATTAAGATATAATTGGCATGTAATATGCAAGTTTAAGGTGGATGACATGTTGATTTGGTATATTTGTTGTATATTGTAATATCATTACTACCATTGCATTAGCTAACACCTCTATCATGTCACATAATTATCACTTCTTTTTCATGAGAATAACTAAAATGTAGTGTTTTAGCAACTTTGGGGTTTATAAAATAAGATCCTTGACTATAATCACTATGCTGTGCACTAGATCTTTAGGATTTAGTTATATACTAGTTATAAGTTTGTAGCCTTAAACAACGTTCTCCAGTTCCCTGTCACACATTTCCCATACTCCCCACCCCTGTCCTAGGTAACCACGATTCGACTTTCTATTTCTACATAAATAATCATGTCATCTGCAAACAAAGACTTTTATTCTTCCTTCCCTCCCTACACTCCTTTTACCATCCTTCCTTCCTCCTGTCCTTCCTTCTTTCCTTTCTATGCCTTTTAGTTCCTTTTCTTGTTTTATTGCATTAATTAGGACTTCCCATAAGATGTTGAAAAGGAGAGGTGAGAAGGGATATCTTTGTCTTGTTTCTGATCTTGGTGGGAAAGCCTCTAACTTCTCAACATTAAGTATGTTAGTGCAGGTTTTATGTAGATGTTCTTTATCAAGTTAAGAAAGTTCTCCCATGTTTGTTGAGATGAATACTTTTAAACCAGCATTCCCATCCCTGGTGTCATGAAAATGATGATCTAGGCAGGTGTAGAGGACATTACAAAGACTGTATTAGAAGTTTGCTCTTCTATAACAAGTTATACTTTGTTGAATATGTTATGTTATACCTTTCAGAAGGCTTTTTCTTTGATAACATGAAGCTAAATTATGTCAAGAGGAGCTTTTTGAACCTGCGGTATGGAGAATAAGAGAATAAGAGAGGTAGTGAAGAAAAGGAATGCATAAAAAATAGTGAGATTTTCCTTCTCATGCCATGCCACTAACATGCTTCTAAACATGGAATCAAAACTCAATAATATTTAGAAGTTAAGCAATATTTTTTGTATGTTGTAACTAGTAGAATAAATAAATTCAAATGAATTAAGAAAATATAAATGAAAAATTCTTCCCAGTCAAGCAAAGAAATGAAAATTTTTTTATTGGAAATTTCTACTCAGTTAAGGGCATAACAGACAAAAATGTCAAGTGCGAATATGAAGAAACCTTTAAGAAAAAGGTAAAACATAATGGAAATTCTCTTTCATAAAAGTAAATCCCTTTGTGATGCTTCAAAATTAATTTTCTATGTATGTTTCATAAAACCTTTATTTTGAGACTATGAATGTTACAGAAAGGACATTAATATTTATTCAGTAATAGCAAAAACAAATGGATTTTATAAAAAGATTATATGCCTTCAATATCATTAAATTGCATATCTCCAGCAAAACTTCCCTAGATTTTTTTTCCTCTATTAATACTTTGTACAAGCTCACTAGATGGCACAAAGAAGCCGGTGATACAGAGAGACCAGGAAAATTCATGTACTTTAACACATGCTGGGAGGGTTTGCGTGTTATCATCAAGGTTCCTCTGAAAGAATCTCAAGAAAAATTCTGAATTGAAAGTACTGGGTTTACAAAGATTAGAAGGTACTATAGGTGTACCTTAATTGCACATATGGACTAGATGTAATTTCTCTATTGACATCTTCTTTCTAAAAATAGCTAAAATATATTCATCCATATTGTAAAATTTAAGTTGATATTAACATATAAATGGAATGTCTAATAATCGATTTGCAAAAATATTGTTAGAGGTTAAAATCTGATGTATTAAGAAATCAAAGTATTGGGGCGCCTGGGTGGCTCAGTGGGTTAAAGCCTCTGCCTTCAGCTCGGGTCCTGATCCCCTGGGATTGAGCCCCGCGTCGGGCTCTCTGCTTGGCAGGGAGCCTGCTTCCTCCTCTCTCTCTCTGCCTGCCTCTCTGCCTACTTGTGGTCTCTGCCTGTCAAATAAATAAATAAATAAATAAGAAAAGAAATCAAAGTATTATAATGATTGATTTTTATTTGAAAAACAATTTTTTAAATATAATACCACAAAAATAATTTGTAAGACCCAAGAATTTGTTTACATTTTTAAAAATATTTATTTATCTATTTATATTAGAGAAAGATAGTAGAGCAGGGAGAGGGTGTGGGGCAAAGGGAGAGAGAGAATCTTGGGTAGACTCCTGGCTGAGAGTGGAGCCCCATGTGGGGCTAGATCTCAGGACCCCAAAATCAAAAGTCATTGCTTAACTAACTGAGCCACCCAGGCACCCCAGACTTGTTCACATTTTTAATTAGCATTTCCTGCCTTCTTTTCTAGGTAAGGAATGAATAAAGAGAATAGGCTGGTAATGGGTTGCAATTTTGTGTTTAATTATGGTGGGCTTAATAAATGTAAATAAACAATATGATCAAATAACATTACTAAACTAAATAATATTGCATTTATAGACACTCCCCTTTTTAATAAATTTTATTTATTTATTTGATGGGGAGAGAGAGAGCACAAGCAGGTGGTGTAGCAGACAGGAGGAGAGGGAGAAGCAGACTCCCTGCTGAGCCCCAACAAGTGGGTCCATCCCAGGACCCTGGTATCATGATCTAAGCCAAAGGCAGTCACTTAGCCAACTGAGCTACCCAGGTGCACCTATAGACATCCCCTTAAAAAGCCTTTCAGGACCCCCCAAACTGGGCTCAGTGCCTTTCCCACATGTCCTGGTACCCTTCTGTCTGTACTTACAACATCATAACACATATATCTTATAGTTAACAGTTGCTGGTTCACTTCCAGCACTTGACTTTAAGCTCCTTGAAGGCAAGAGCAATGTTGTATCAACCACTATGCTCTCAGCAATCAAGCAGTGTGGATAGAACTAAGGATACAGACACTTCTACAAGTTAGGGGTGTAGGTTCTGTTATTCCAAAAACATTGCCCTGTATGTCAGTTCTACCACTTATCAGGTAAAGTTGTGGGCAAGTTATTTAAACTCTAAAAGATGGAGGTTAATAAAATTAAGTAAAGATAACAATAATAGCTGTTCCATAGAGTTTTAGGTGTATTAAATAATATAATAAATGTAAAGCACAGTTTCTGGAACACAGGAAAAACTCAATAAATTTTGTTTATTATTATTATAATTTTAAAAAAATTTGTTGAATGCATGGATCTCAATTAAATTCTCTGAAACAGTATTTCTCTTGCATTATTGATATTGCTGTCATATGGACATTTCTCATACCTGGATGTACAGAATTAGGAACATGGTGAAATAAGATGGTTAAATATGGAGGAAACCCAAACAAACAATTTCTTTTTTTCCTTTTTTTTTTCTTTTTAAGATTTTTATTTGTTTGAGAGATAGAGAGAGAGACCATAAACAGGGGGAGATGGAGAGGGTAAAGCAGACTTTCTACTGAGCAGGAAGCCTGACGCCATCCAGGACTTAGGATCATGACCTGAGCCAAAGATGCTTAACAGATTGAACCACTCAGACATATTATTACTATATGAAACTTGGAACTAGACAAAAATCAGTATCCATTCTTTCAGTGTGGTGCTGGGCTTGATTGTTGTTGTCTCAGCAATTTACCTCTGTAGAAGCAAAGGTTAACTTGTGGATTTTTGCCTGACAGAGATACAACTTCATCAGCTCACTAGCTACCTCAGAGATTGTGGTCAATGGCCTGGTGGATGTAAGCCAGTTTTATATGTATATGTGGCAATTTTATTCTAATGTTTTTGTTGTCCAATAGCCTGTAGACATCAATTCTTAAGTGCTTTTGGACTTGGCTTAACATCTCACTATCTCCTTCAGTGATTACTAAATTATAAAATAATCTTTCACACATACTCATTCTGTATCTGTATGATTTTACATTTTTGAAAATTAAACTGTAACACAGTGCAGTTTGATGATATTTTAGGAAGTTGTGAATCTCAACTCTGACAATGATTGAGAACTTTCCCCAGTGATCTGAGCAAGGCTGCATATATAGGGTGCTACTCTACAACATCTATATAGATGTTTGATTTCTTTTGATGGCTTATACTCAACAACTGGCAGTTAAATGTGGAGTCATGACAAACACAACATTTGTTGACATTCTAACAACCCTGATGGCATAAAGGTTTTTAGTTTAATTCTCATAGAAGGAGTTACAGAGGAAAAAAAACAAGCAACAATATAACAACTCAGAAAGCTTTTTAGGATGCCTTTGTCTTCCATGCAATAAATGGCTCCTTAATACCCACCATGTATTGCATGGAGCTCTAGGCGTGGCATAAAAACAATGAATCTTGGAACACTGAAAAAATACAATTAAATTTAAAAATAAATAAATAAATTTTATACAAATGGAAAAAAAAAAAAGGATGCCTTTGTCCTGTAAGGGAGCAACATCTTTCTTCTTTATTCTTAAATATTGCTTCTTTTGCTTAATTTAGCTTACTGTACTGAAGACAGAAACCGTGTATTTGGAAATAGTATCTGTAGACACCTTTGCTAGCCCTAATTTTAAGTCTTCTGTTCAAGTATATAAGATAGTAACCAAACTGAAATCTAGATTTGGTTTAATGTTGGCAAAGGAAAATTTCTCTTCCAAAAAGCACAGTTTTGGAGAGGCTCCATTAAGCAAGCTGAGAATCAAGAGTCAAAGAACACAGTTAGTAAATGCCAAAAAAAAAAAAAAAAAAAAAGAAGAAGAAGAAGAAAAAAATAAAAGAAATGTGAGCTTTAGATTTTCCTAAAACATTCCTTACTGGAAAGAACTTGGCAAGATGAATGTTGGATTTTTTTTTTTTCCCCCCAGAACCTAACATTTCCCTAGAACCTAACATTTCAGCATTTATTACAGATAAAAAAATAATTTTGATTATCTGTATATATTAACATTATCTACTTTATCATCAGAACATTCTGGCAGGCCAGGAAACAGGTTTCTTAATTATTATTCTTAAAAAATTGTGTGTGTGTGTGTGAGTGTGTGTGTGTGTATGAACCATATGAACCATATCTAACAGTTACTTTTTTCTTCTCTGTGACTTGGTCATAGGTTTGGATTTGCCATGGTAACCACCAAATATTTACTTCCAAAGATACAAATGATAATGTGCACCAATCTCTACAAATAGAAACAAATATCTCAGAAACATATCATGTGAAATGGTGTGTATCGTAAGTATTTGAAAAAAATTGAGATTTTGATTATATGTGTGTATGTTTATTCATATACAAAAAATTTATACTATATTTGAAAAAGTTGAGAGTTTGGCTAAAACAGTATATGCCCAATACTAAAACATTTTTATGATAACACATTTTTTATGATTTGAGGGGAATTTTAATTTTATAATGTCTCTAGACAGTGTTACAAGTTTGAATATCACTATTTTGTTATGCTTATATTAACTCACCAATTAATGAAATATGTTTCCTAAAATATCTGGTAGGTTTTTTAATATGTGTGAATGTAAAAAAGGATGTTTAAAGCAGCTTAGAAGACTCTACTGTGTCCCTGATTACTTCTGTTATTGTTTCCCAAAGCTGAGAGGACATTACTTTGTGTGGTACAGTACAGTACGTGAGCATTTCTGATCAAAAGAAAATTACTTCAGAGACAAGAAAGCAGGCCACAGTCACCCCTGATGACACAAAGTTCTGAGAGGCAGAAATTCCAGGTCTTTCCCCGGAGCAGAAGGACAGTTCAGCTGAGAAGGGAAAGCAGGAAGATTATGTAGACTCAGCCTGTTGATTTACTCGGCATAGAATGGTTCTTATCTCAAAAAGAACTAGATTAGAAATCCTCTTTTTATATATAGTTTTATATAAAAGAGGGTTGACAAATCATACTCACAAGGAAAATGACTGTACCTAATCACATCGAAATATCTAGAGAAGTCTCGTATTCAATCATTCAGATTCATAATATCAAATATCTTGATCCATCCAACATGCAGAAGTTTGACAAAATATCCAAATGGCCATCTATTTTTTTTAAAACTTCTATTTGGATATTTTAATATTGGCGAAGAGCTCAAAAGGATGAAAATGGCTGAATACATGATTCTTTAAAATAAATTTTTCATTCATTCATTCATTCATTCATTCATTCAGCAAATACATATCTGAGGTCTTGCTATGTGCTAGATCTGAACTACCTGTTGGAAGTTACGGCAGTGAGCAAGGCACATGGGGTCTCTGTCTTCATGAATCATGAACGTTTCTACTCTGCTTCTTTGTATTGTGCGGGCCACTAGGGTCACAGAAATGTAAGAAAAGTTTCCTATTTCCAGGCTCTTGGTTTCATGGTGGAGATGGATACATCCAAAACAGGCCAAATATCCTACCACTGAGGCAAGTGTAGGAAGCTCTAGGGATGCCTTAGAAAATACATCTGTAACAACGTTTTATCTTTTATTTTATTTATTTATTTGACAGAGAGAGAGAGCGATCACAAGTAGGCAGAGAGGCAGGCAGAGAGAGGGGGAAGCAGGCTCCCTGCAGAGCAGAGAGCCCGATGCAGGCCTCGATCCCAGGACCCTGAGCCGAAGACAGAGGCTTAACCCACTGAGCCACCCAGGTGCCCCACAATATTTTATCTTAATAAGCAGCTGAAACAGTGTTTCATCCAATCAGAAAGAAGCACTTTACAGCATGAAGCTGAGTATGTTTTATTCATCTGTTGGTTTACAGCACACATCAACCATTTGTCTTAGAGATGAGAGTGTATCACTGAGATCCTATAAGGCCTCTTATTAATGAAACAGTTAAAGAAAGTGAAGAAAGAAGATACAAAAAGGAAATGATTAGACATCATGACATTTGGATGCAGCTTATAAACAAGAGTTTGAGGTAAAACAAACAAACAAAACCAGGTTCCCAGCATTTTTGAAGTTTATTTATTTATTTATTTATTTGTGAGTGAGAAAGAGTTTGTGAGCCCATGAGGTGGCAGGCAGATGGAGAAGCAGACTCCCCGCTGAGCAGAGAGTCTGACATGGGGCTTGATCCCAGGACCCTGAAATCATAACCTGAGTAAACCACACAGGTGCCCCAGGTTCCCTGCATTTGAACCATTCACTTCCCTGGACTACATGTGGCTGGAAAGGGTCTCATTGTGGTGCACTGGCTGGCTGCCTCTGGGGCCTTGTCTTTACATTCCTTTCCTCTTCCTCTCCTCAACAGCAGCCTTGGTCAATTTGAGGTCAAAAACATGCATCATTTTGGACATAAACTGCACAACTGTAGGACAGACAATTATATAAACCTGGTAAAACCCAACAGGTCGAGGGCCCTCTCGTGACTGAATATGCAGAACTCTGCTTTCACCTTTAGTTTTTCTTAAAGTCGAACTCTAAGATTGCCTGAGACTTAAGAAAACAAGATCTTACAGTTGGATGTTAAAGGGGCAGACCCATGTTCAAATCTCATGTAGGGCCGGGAATCACCTGCATTACAGGTTGAGCCATGGGATCCTCCCACTCATTCTTTATGTCTCCCCTCTTGTTTCTCACACTTCTCTGTGGACTGATTTGACTGAGTCTTACAGTTTGCAATAATTGTGTATATTTCTCCATGCTCACACACTCCAAACTGGCATTTTCAAAACCCCATTATTATCCCAGGGGCCCATAAACTGATTCTTGTTTGAAGTCTGAAAGAGCCTGTGTGGTTACACAGAATGGAATACAGAACTAGCCTCCATATGCATCTAATTTCATAAATGAGAGAGGACTGTGAAAAATAAAAAACAAAAACAAAAACAAAAACACAGTCTTGACAATTGGAAAGCTTTATTTAAACAAAACAGCAAATTGATAGAATGTTCTACTTATAATTGGCTGCTTTGTTTTGTTTTGCTTTAAGATTTATATATTTATTTTAGAAAAAGAAAGCAAGAGGGGCAGGAGGAGATGGAAAGTCTCTTCAGCTGACTCCAAGCTCAGCATGGAGCCAGCTGCAGGGCTTGATCTCAAAACTCTGAGATCATGACCTGAGCTGAAAACCAAGAGTAGGGTGTTGAACTGATTTAAGGTGCTCCTGGCTGTTTTGGTCTTGATAAATAGTACAGACAGAAGGAAATTAATAATCCTAATATGTTAGGTTAATTTAAAAATACTTTAAGAAATATTCTTTATTAATTACAGGATAAAATCTAGAACTTTTTTTCTTGGAGTTCTTTTTTTTTTCCCTTATTTAATTTAGTTAGCCAACGTTTTAGTACAGCATTAGTTTCTGATATGGTGTTCAGTAGTTTCAGTTGCATATAACACCCAGTTCTCATCACATCACATGCCCTACTATCTAGAACTTTTATCTTGTCATTTGAAGTTCACCGTAATTTGACTGGTTAAATTTTTAATTATTTTTTATCTGAGGTGAAATTTTTATAACATAAATTTAACAACATGAACTATTCAGTGTCATTTAGTATGTCTTCTGTCTACCTCCAAATATTCATCACCTCAAAATAAACTTTGTATCCATTAAGCAGTCACCCTGCATCTCCTCTTCTCCCAGTCCCTGGCAACCACCCATCTGCTTTCTGTCTCTAAGTACTTAACTATTCTGGATACTTCATAGAAATGAAATCATACAATATGTGTCCTTAGGGATCTGGCTTCTTTCACGTAGCATAATGGTTTGGGGATCTATCCACATTATGACATGTTTCTGTGCTTCATTCCTTTCCATGGCTGAAAAGTATTCCATTGTGCCATATTTACCCATTCATTGGTTGATGGATATTTGTTGTCTTATCTATACCTTTTACATATGGCTACTATGAAAAATGTTACTGTGAACATTCATGTACAAATTTTTATGTGGATATGTTTTCATTTCTCTGTGGTGAAAGTGAATGGAATTACTGGGTCATAAGTTGACTCCATGTTTAACCTTTTAAGGAAACTGTCAGACTGTTTTTCAGCCACTTTACGTTCCCACCAGCAATGTGTGAGTTCCATCCTTCACATTCTTACCAACTTGTTATTATCTCTTTTTTAAAAAGTTACAGCCCAACTGGGGGTTATGAAGTGGTATCTCATTGTGGTTTTGATTCACATTTCCTTAATGACTAATGATGTTGAGCATCCCTGTGTCTTCCTGCCACCAGAAATGGGGCAAGGAAGAGTTAAATCCTACCACTTGGTTACACAGAGTGGGAGTGGAGGTTCACCAGGGGACACCTGGAGAGAAGTGAGGAGGGATGGTAATGTCTTCCATCACATCATCCAGCCTGGTTGATCACAGGTGGAGATGGAGACTCAGCTGCCCTGCTTCATCACAGCAGAGTGGGATCTAAGTACTGAATAACCCCGCCTTCTATGATTTTGCTCAGTCTCATTGATGCTGGATGGGGTGGAGGCTCAGCTCCCCACTGTCCTCCAATCTTAGAAGGGCAGAATAGGGGAAGCAGAGTACCCACAAGCCGTGCTTAGGACCACATTGTTCCATGTCACTGACACCAGATTAAAGACTCAGCTCCCAACTGAACCCTGCTGACACATCACAGAAAGGATGTAGCCCAGTGGTGACTAGTCCCACCTCCTCACCAGCTCTTTAGAGTCTCGCTGTGGTTGGAGGCTTTGCTAGCAGCTGTACCTGCTGATATTATCCCCTTATTGCCTATGCTCCTCAGCCCCACTGAGGAGGAATCTGGGTGCTGCCTATTTCTGACAGGCAGAGGATGGAAGTTTAACTACCCTCTTGGCTCCATGGACACCACCATGGAAGGGATCAGAATATTGTCATCTGCTCCCATGGGGCAGGAGGGGTGGGTGAAAGATCAGCCCCTTGCCTAGTCCTGTTAAAACCACAGGGATGGAGAGTAAGGAAGGGGTGTGATTTTTCTGTTGGTGTTAGCCAAAATAGTGTGAGGATTGCCAACAAGATTTTCTGTTGTTAAGCCATCCAGTCCTTTGGCCAGGGAAACAAGCTTTTCTCAGAGCTCTCCTTATCTGTACCATTGGCAATTCTGGATAGGAGGCTCTGGATCAGCTCGTCTGGGATGTATGTGAAACTAAGAAAAAACCAGGGGCTATCCTGCCATGTTGCTCCTCAAGTTTCAAGGTCTCTAGGCTTCCCTCCTTTCTACCTTTCAGTATTCCTATACTTGTTGTTGTTTTTTTTTTTTTAAATCATATCCAGGGTGTTTTTAGTTGTGAGAGGGAGGAACATGTAAGAATAGAGTCTCTGCCAGAAAGAGAAATCTCCTATTTCCTTTTTGACCAACACAAAGATTTTCCCCCTAGATCTGCAACAAAATAACTTCTGCTAAAGTCGGTAATGACTCCATGTGGCTAAACCCAGTGACTAATTCTCCATTCCCATCTTGCATGGCCTATCAGCAGCATTTGGCATAGTTGGTCATTCCTTTTTGAAACACTTTTCATCAACTCAAGGATTTTACTTTCTCATTGTCATCCTCCTACCATTCTGACCCCCAACAATTAGAAAACATTGGAGTGCTCCAGAATTCTGTTCTCAGATCCCATCTTTTCTCAGGTTACACTTACTCTTAGATAACCTCAATCAGTCTCATTGTTTTGTTTGTTTTTAAAATTTATTTACTTTTTTATTTGGGTGGGGGAGAGGCAGAGGGAGAGAGAGATTCTTGGAGCAGATTCCCAATGAGCATAGAGTCCTATGTGGGGCTCAATCCATGACCCAGAGATCATGACCTGAGCTAAAACCAAGAGTCAGATGCTCGGCTGACTGAACCACGCAGGTGCCTCATCAGTCTTAAGGTATTAAATGCTGTCTGTATTTAAATATGCTTAAAATTTCCAAATGTGTATTTCCACCTCTAACTCCCCCTTAGAATTCCAGACTTATATACACACCTGCTTACTTCAGATTTCAGACATCAGAGGTCTTGTATGCCTCTCAGCTTTGGTGGGATTTCCTTCAAACATATTCCTTTTTCAGTCTTTCTCATCTTGGTAAATGGTGACCCCATCTTCCAACTTCTCAGGCCAAAAAACTTGGTGTCATCCTTGACTTCCTGGGTTTATTTTTCTCTAGTATCTCACATCCAGTTTGTCACTTCTAACCTCAAAATATACCAAGGATCTGTCATACTCTCCTCCCTCCACTGCTACCATCCTGATCAAAACCATCATACCCTCTCACTGCTGATTGCATTATCTCCAATTTATCGCTTTTCCCTATCTGAATCTCACATGGCCAATTTCTCAATCTGGAAAACCAAGTACCAGCTCTCACCAAAACACTCTTGTTCTACTTTTTTTGTTTATTTAATATGTTAGGACTTGTGACATTTGAAACATTTATGTATTATACTTATTTTCCTACTTAAATTATTTCCTAAGGTGATCTGACTCTTTTGTAATAGAGCACATTTCTTAAAGTTCACTTTAAATTTAGAAAAACCTTTTAATCATTCAAATTAATATTTTAAGGGTTCAATAACATTACCTTTTAGCAACAAAGTAAATTCAAAAAAAAGTAGGTGCAAGTAACAGAGGTTGACTGAGGTGGTTTATTGATTAATCCATTCCCAGTGGTTTCAGAGTGGGACTATTTTATGAATTCTTACGCATGTGAATTTTGAGAAGGGGATAGAAATTCATTGCAAAGTCAACCAGTCCCTCTCCTTATCAGGGCAAAATATTTTTCTTCCGAAAGAGCCCTTCAACCCTTTGCCTCGTTGAGGCACATATCCTGAATCTCAGCATGGCAGGGATTATTTGGACTGTGGGAGCTGTCAATCCTTATGATGTAAAGGCAGATTAGTGGATGGTGTGATGACCATTAAAAACATCAATTGTAGCCCTAGTTGACAAGGATCATTTGTCTGCTTGACATCAAAAACAGTCTGAGTCATATGGATTTCAGTTTCTCATTTTCCTAGAGGTACTTTTTCTCTTCTAGTTAACCATTCCTTCTATCCAGATATCTTGCTAGTATATCGATAATTTATTTTAGGATTTTCTATTTTTGATTTATTTACCCCTAACTTTCCTAATTCTTGAGAGTTTCCTTTTACTCATGGTACTTTAAGAAAGAAACTCAATTTCTCCCTTTTCTGAGGCTATTAAAGTTACCTAAAATTTATTTGGTACAATCCTTTTTTACTGTGTGGTATGCCTTTGTTGTTGTTGTTGCTGCTGCTGTTGTTGTTGAAAAGTATTTTTAAATTCTCTAAGTCTATTCTAAAAACATCAATTTGCTCAACACAGAAAATTAATACATATCAACATTTTGCCAAATTCTTTAACTTTTTAAAGGAAAATAAAATTATTAATAAACTTAAAATTAGTTTTATGCTTCCGAAGCCATTCCAGTTCATTTACATGAATTTGATGTGAATCCTTCTAATCTTTTAGTTTTGTTTATCTTTTATCCATATACTATCAGCAGTACATATGGGGAATTTTTCATTTTATTTTGTTGATTTTTTTGTCTCTACCTTTGCTTTTATTGTGCTGTTTTATGATTTTTTAAAAAATCAGTTTCTGTGTAGTTAACACAGGTTTTATATTAGTTTCAGGTGTACAATGTAGTGATTCAATGATTTTTTAAAAAGTAATTCTTGATATCAAGTAGACATTTTCAAATTTTTGCTTTTATTCCTTTCAATTATGTTAAATATTCTTAAAAAGTAATTTCCCATAAAGTTTTAGAATCTGTTTGTCAAGTTCTATGAAGTTTCAATGTGAATTCATTGATTTAATAGGTTAAACTGCCTTTCTAGTCAAGGATATAATATATCTCATGAGTTGTCCTGATTTCTTTTTCCTTTATAATGATTAATATTTTAATTTCACCTATAAAGTTTTATTTGTTGACTGTTTTAAAAAAAATATTTATGCTTATGGGTCAGAGTTCTTGTTACTGTTGTGAGCCATCACTGTGAATTAAACAAGAAAACCCAGGGATTGAGGCTCATGCTTTGCAGTATTGTAGCCCACAGTGGCAATGGCACTGCGTAGAGAAGAAAAGGACTTTTATCTGTCTCAATGGGATTTTTTTGGTGGGTGGTCAATACATTTTTTAAAGCTTAATTAAGGTATGTTGGTCAATACATTTTTCTTCAAAAAATTTTATTTATTTACTTGAGAGAGAGAGAGAACGTGGGAGCAGGAGGCAGAACAGAGAGAATCTCAAGTGAAATCTCAAGCAGACTTTGCACCAAGTGTAAAGCATCACATGGGGCTTGATCTCACCCCCTTAGATCATGACCCCAGCTGAAATCATGAGTCCAATGTAAGCTGCCTGACCTATTCAGGAGCCCCAGATCAATATATTTTTTAAAGCTTAATTGATGTATGTTGTACAGTCAACTGCATATATTTAAAGTGTTCAATGTGATCCTATTTGACACATGTGTAAACTATTTCCCATTTTCTAATAATCATATAAACCTTAAATTATCACCACAATCAAGATAATGAACATACCTACTGCCACCAAAAACTTCCTAATGCAACTTTTAATACTTTCTTACGGTCCTGCTACCATCCTTAATGGAATTTCATGGGGGAAAAAGTAATAGCTGGGAAAGTGCATGTAAGCATGTGATAAGGAAAGGTGGTGCCGAGCTGTGTTCCTCACCTGCATGCACAATTTGGACAGTTTATGGTTACTTTATGGTAAGCTCTCTTTCTTCACTATCTAGGCTTTCTCTTCTTTTCATGTGAAGACCAGGCAATTCCTAACTGGCGACACTACCCTTGAATTATTCTTGAGTAGCAGGTGAATCTGAGCCTGAAATTTTTACCTTCCTTCTTGGGGATTTGGGGTGGTGCTGCTCTTTGTTCCCTATTCAGAAAATATAGAGAGTTCCCAGACAAGTAACCTACCAGTGTTAACACAGAGAGCTGAAGTATTCTAATTCTTAGAAGAAGCTACATTTTCTACAGCCTGCCTGCAGATCCAAGTCCCATTTATAATATTATTTCTCTGGATGAAGCATATTTAGAATTCCAAGTAATTTGGGCAAAAACAACCTCTGGGAAAAGGAGCTGCTTGGAAACTGGGGATACCTGTGCAACTATAGTCTACTCTACATGAAGTTCCTTCATGTAAATATCATTTTCAACTCATTTTGTTTAAAACATTTTCTCCTGTTTGTCTGTCTCTGTATAGAGAGTTATTTCCTTTTTTTTTAATTATTAGGGGAAAGTGAAAATTTATTTCATTGGAAACTTTTCCTCCCTCCCTTCTTTCTTCTCTGTCTCTCTCCTTCCCTTCCTCTTACAGAGGAGGAAAAAATTTCTCCTCTACCTTCTTCAGTTTAGTAGTCAGAGCTCTAAAAATTAAACTGAAAAAAGGCAGACTGATAGGAGAAAAACTTTATTTCATATGCATACAAGAGCGTCACATAAAAGAAATGCAAACCAAAAGAAGGGTCAACTTGAGAGCTCCTGTAGCATTTTACCAGAAGCTGATAAATTGTGGAGAAGTGTCAAGACAAAGGAAAGGGGTTTTGGATTTCTGGGGGTGATAAATTGTAGGGAGGTAAATATATTGGGAGAAACTAATGGAAGGTAAAGATTATTTCAGTAGGTTTTGGTTATGCAGATTCAAGCTGGTACTGACTTTCTATTTCTTGTGATAAGGATTGTTCTCTTCCCCTGCATATGGGAGAGGGGAGGGGTACATCTTCACAAAGGGAGATTATGCCCTGTTTTTAGGCAGAAAGGAAGAGGGCCATTTTTTAATTGCCTTCAGCTCAAAATAGTTCTTTTGCTAAAGTGACATACTGAGTAGCACTTTCTGACCTCCCTCAAATTCTACTTTTCTTGTGTAGTTGCTCATTTCCACCCATAGGGTGTGAAGCCTTGGGCTCCACAAAGCCTCTACCCATCAGAGGCCTTGCTGCATAGGAGTACAAGAACAGTGTCTCTTGGACCACTGGCTCTCAGAATGTGTTTTATCTGGTAATGAGAACTATTCTTCCATCACCAGGATGTCCCTTAAATTATTTCAAACTCAAAAAGCCTTAAATATAAAGCAGCTTGATTCCTCCTGGTTTTAACACACAGTTTGAATGTAGGCACCTAAATTAGAAATGTTTGAAAATAAGAAATGTGATTGGTTTTAGCTATCTATTCATAAAAGTTTGGAGGGGTGTTGGTACCCCTGGAATCTGGAAAGCCCCGTGGCCATGCCTGAGGGAGTAAAGTACACTCAGGCCAGTGCTTGTGCTGCTGGTCTTTGGAGAGAACTTCCTTTTGAATAGCTGATAGAAGCTGGGTTTCTTTGGAGACCCACAGACTTCCAGAACAATCATTTCCGTTCCCTACCACAAGTGTCTGCCTGTTTGGAATAGTGGAATAGTGGAATAGTGGAATTGTAACCCTTAACTCCTCCAGGAATAGGACAAGAGGTAGTATTAAAGCTTGTTAATATTTGACCATACTATATCTCAGTGCAAAGCCTCACTTGCCCAGAGCAAAAATAACTCATGTAGAGCTCACCTCTGGACCTAGAAATTTAGACCTTAGTCAGACTCACACAGTCTAACATAGTCTAACACTTGACTGACAACATCAGTGTAAGTTTGAATCCTTCCACTTTGTGAGTAATCAGTTTCCCATGGTTTGTTATAAAAAAGGTAAAAAAATCTCACCTTGAAAGGAAAAAACCTCATAGTTTGTCAAAACTTGAATTTGGTTGGCATAGAAATGCATCATTAAAATATCAAGGTGTAGGTAAGTTATTGTAAACATTTCTTCTTGTATAGATATGAGGTGACTAACTATTTCACATGACTAACATAGACCTTAGCTTTTCTAAGTGTGGAAAATAAGGTCAACACTTAAGAAAAATATACATCTTGTTAATTATATTGAATTTTCTCTTAAGAAGTAAGGAGAAAAATAATCTTGAAGAAAAAAAAAGTAGGAAGGAGAAAGAATAAATAGAAAAAGAGAAGGGAATGGCTGTTGGTTGAGTGCTTCCTCTTAGGCAGGTGTTGTGCTATGCATTCTGCCCTTTGTTATTTCAGGGAGGAGAGAAGAGCAGGGATAGAAAAAACTTTAGGAATACGACCCCCTCTGGGGTATAACTAGCTCTTCCCTTTAAGAATCTTATACTACCTGACAATACATCATTGTCACAAGCCAACAACGGGACAGACTCCACTGGGCATAATTGTTCTCATTTTAAATGTAAGGGGAAAAATACAAAGCACATGTGTACAGAGGAGAGTTCCAGAATGATTACAGTTCTCTCAGATTTGCTTTCCCTGATATGCCTAGCCTTTTCTTGCCTGCTGATGAGAAACTTGTGAATCTACTTTTTCTATTATGGAATATTATTCACTTTATTTTTTTAATTTAATTTAATTTAATTTAATTTCAGTATTCCAAGATCCTTTGTTTATGCACCACACCCGGTGCTCCATGCAATACGTGCCTTCCTTAATACCCACCACCAGGCTCACCCAACCCCCCAACCCCCTTCCTTCCAAAACCGTCAGTTTGTTTCTCAGAGTCCACAGTCTCTCATGGTTCATTTCCCCCTCTGATTTCCTCCAACTCACTTCTCTCCTTCTCCCAATGTCCTCCATGTTATTCCTTATGCTCCACAAGTAAGTGAAACCATATTATAATTGACTCTCTCTGCTTGACTTATTTCACTCAGCATAATCTCCTCCAGTCCTGTCCATGTTGATACAAAAGTTGGGTATTCCTTTCTGATGGAGGCATAAAACTTCATTGTATATATGGACCATATCTTCTTTATCCATTCATCTGTTGGAGGGCATCTTAGTTCTTTCCACAGTTTGGAGATTGTGTCCATTGCTTCTATGAACATTGGTGACACAGGGCCTTTCTTTTCACTACATCTGTATCTTTGGGGTAAATACCCAGTAGTGAAATTGCAGGGTCATAGGGAAGCTCTATTTTTAATTTCTTAAGGAATCTTCACACTGTTTTCCAAAGTGGCTGCACCAACTTGCATTCCCACCAACAGTGGAACATTATTCACTTTAAATAAATGAATATTTGTTGAGCACCTTTTATTTGCAATGAGGTGTGACAGGTGAAAGAGTGAGATGATCTCTGTGCTAAAGGGCATAGACATCCACTAAAGAATAAACACCAGACCTACTCTACAACAAAGAAGATATGAAGTTCCCTCATACAGTCAGATGTTAATTCTGATGAAAGGTTGGCAGAAAACTTCCAGAAAGTTTATTGGTGGATTATGAGAGATGAGAGAAAGTGATTCTAGACAGAGGGACTAAAGAAAGGCAAAGAGCCATGAAAGTGCCTCTCTTAGCTATGGAATTGCAAAAACTGGGTCTGGTTGGATGTATAGTCACCTGATGTATAAAGAAAGGCTGGAAAGACAGATTACATCTGGGCTTTGGTGGACTTTGAATGCCAGATAGAACTTCCAATAAAGGTTTTTGAGCAGAGAAAGAGAGAATAGAAAAGAGAGAGTCTGGAGGTAGAAGAATACTAAGAAGACTATCATTGTCAATAGTCTGGGTTAAACGTTATGTGGGAAAAAAAAACCATGAGACTAACAATGGAAATAAGCATAACCTTCAGAAAGACATTAATGGTTGGTCAGAAGAGCTTTGGGCACTGACATGGGAGACCTGAGTTCTGTCACTTCCAAGGCATGTGACTGAGCTAGTCTCTTCAGTTGCTGAGATAAAGTTCCTGATCTGTAAAGTAGAAGTTGTATCTTAGAAGTTTTATGAGAATACTTTGAAAATTCTAAGCTGCTATACACACTGTTCTAGATTCTGGGGGTGTGGTAGTGGAATAAAACAAACAAAATTGGCAGGTACCAATACTCTTGGGAGAATAGAAAAGAAATACTACAAGTAGGTAAATTGCAGAGAGAGTTGGTAGGAATGATCAGGAAGGAGGAAAAATAGAGGCAAGATGAAAATAAAATGATGAAAAAGCAGCATGAAGTTTTAGATAAGGTGCAAGGGCAGGAGCTCACTGTGACAGTCTGGGAAGAAATGAGGAGCTTAGTATGCAGTTATGTGGGAGGAAAAGTTCTGGGAAGAGAAAACAGGAAGTGCAAGGGTCCCAAAGCAAGAACACCCTGGGAGTATTTGAGGAATATATGAAAACCAATGTGCTAGAGCAGATAGATGGGAAGTCAGATTATGTAGAGTTTTTGGGATAAAGTGAGTTCTTTGGCTTTTACCCTTAGTTGAAAGGGAACTACTGGAGGGTTTGAGCAAAGGCATGGCAAGATGTGACTTAGGTTTTAACTGTATCCTTCTGATAGTATATTGAGAACAGAGGCAGGAGTTAAGGAGAAAAACAGGGAGATCATTTTTGGAATGGTCCAGAGTGCTAACAGGTTATGGTGCTTGCCCCAGGGTAGGGGCATGGGGGTTAGGGTGTGAGAAACGTCCAGGCCCCTGATATGTTTTGAAAGTAAAGTTCACAGCATTTGCTGATAGACTCCAAATGGAATGTAAGAAAAGGAAAGTCAAGAATGACTTCAAGTTTAATGAATATACCCTTGGCCAATTTAGAGAAAATTACAAAAGAAACTAGATTGTGTGGGAATCTTAGGGATTCCATTTGGAACATGTAATAATTGAAATATCTGAGTGGAAATATGTGTCAGGCAGTTGGCCATGAGTCGGCAGTGGAGGAGAAAGGCCTCACTGGTGATGTGAAATTGTGAGTCGTTAGCATGTAATTACTGAGAGATGAAGTGAATTTTGCCAAAATGGTTTTATTAAGCAAGGTTTTGTTATAAAAGTGTTTTTTCAAGTCCCTGAGAATGAAAAAAACAAATAGAAAAAGAATGGTCAGACCATATCTAAAAATAAAGCTCTGATCCTTAATCTGCTGCAACCAGACTAGGAAGCCAGTCTGCTATCTTTATGTCAGTTTGTAGGAAGTCAGCCCACTATCTCTAGTAACAATCCAGAAAGCCAAACAATAACCCCTGTGACATCAGCCCCAAATGGCCAGGACTTGATTAATAATTGATAGTTTTCCTAATTTTTGTCCCCACTTCCAACTTAGGACCAACCAGAGGAAGTCCAACACACCCCTAATCCATCAATAGGATCCCCAATTCTAATTAGCTCAGCTACAGCTCCCCACCAAACCCAGGTCAACAGCCTCCAATCAAAGTACACCCAAAGCCTTCTCTTTCTTCTATAAAGCTTCTCCCCTCTTCTGTCTAACTTCCAGTCTCTGACAAATGACAGCGATGGTAGCTTGCTGATAGCAAGCTCTGAATGAATAGATTGACTTGTTCTCATTTGACTGGTCTTGGTTTATTTCCACACTCCCCATCATGTCTGTAGACAATAGAAAAATGACCACTCCAGTACGGAGATTCTCCAGAAGAAATGCAGATATAGTTCCTTCTACAGAGAATACCATAATATTCATAAAAGACTGTCTTTTTGGCTTCCCTAAACTGTCATAGTTAAAAAATATTTAAACTTAATATTCATTGTCAAGGCATTTGTATGCATCAAAGAACAATTATGTTAAATTGAGTCTTTTCTGCTATGAAACAGCTGAGCCCAAACAATCAATTATATGGCCAAGCAGTTGCCCTAATCTAGTTATTTGTACAGAAATAACCAGAACAGTAATGGTCTATTTATTTTGTGCTAATAAAAGTTGAATTTGGCTTGGTCTAAATAATTTGTTCAAAAAATTTTCTTATCATGATAGTAGATTTTAAAAAAATATTTGGCAGCATTTCTACGATAAAAAAATTCTGCCAATATTATAGTCAAAAGTCTTGAATGGTTAAAAGGTTCATATATTTAAAAATATGTTTTTTTTAGGGGGGTGCCTGGGTGGCTCAGTGGGTTAAGGCCTCTGCCTTCAGCTCAGGTCATGGTCTCAGGGTCCTGGGATGGAGCCCTTCATTGGGCTCTCTGCTCGGCAGGGAGCCTGCTTCCTCCTCTCTGCCTGCCTCTCTGACTACTTGTGATCTCTGCCTGTCAAATAAATAAATAAAATCCTTAAAAAAATACGCTTTTTTAAAAAAAATGTATCTAAATTATTTAAGCTTCTTATAATTATTTTTCAATAGAGATTTAAAAATTAAAAGGAAGCTGAGTTTTTTTTTAAAGATTTTATTTATTTATCCGACAGAGAGAGACAGAGATCACAAGTAGGCAGAGAGGCAGGCTGAGAGGGGGAAGGAGGCTCCCTGCTGAGCAGAGAGCCTAATGTGGGGCTCGATCCCAGGAACCTGAGATCATGACTTGAGCTGAAGGCAGAGGCTTAACCCACTGAGCCACCCAGGTGCCCCAGAAGCTGAGTTTTTAAAAAGATTTTATTTATTTATTTGAGAGAGAGTGAGCAAGGGAAGGGGCAGAGGGAAAGGAGAGAGAGAATCTCCAGCAGATTCCATGCTGAGCACAGAGCCAGACGTGGGGCTGAATATCACAACCCTGAGATCATGATCTGAGCTGAGATCAAGAATTAGATGCTCAACCAACTGAGTCATCCAGGAGCCCAAAGAAGCTGAGATTTTATGGCTATTGAAAAACATCCTAGTTTGGACTCAGTTGGATAAGGAGTACACTTGTTGGGATGAACACTGGGTAAATTACAGAATTATTGAGTAACTAAGCTGTACACCTAAAGTCAATATAACACTGTATGTTAATTATACTGGAATTAAAATTTAATACAAACAAAACAAAACAAATATTTGGTTTCATGAGTATGTGGTTGGACTTTTGTTCCACTAGAGGCAAATTCCCATTAGGCAATTCTAGCACCTGCTCTAAACCTTGGTTCCCTCATTTCTAAAGCAGAGATGGTTGTATTTGCCTAATGTAACTCATAGGACTTAGTTACAGATATAGCAAGACAATGCATATGAAATAATTTTACAAGAGAAGTCTAACAGCAGTGGAACTTATTTTTACTATTAGCTTATATTCATATTTAGCAACTCAAAGTAGCCTGGAAGTATTTTAAATGTGTTTCTTGTCCTCGTGCAGAGTAACAGATGCCAGAGTACCTTTGCTCCCCTTGGCAGAATGT
Organism: Lontra canadensis; assembly: GCF_010015895.1. Lineage (NCBI taxonomy): Eukaryota > Metazoa > Chordata > Mammalia > Carnivora > Mustelidae > Lontra > Lontra canadensis. Next base: position 457,209 of record NW_022631171.1, read on the forward strand.
CACCTCTTTTCCCTGTTTTGGTTGCTGGCCTAGAGTATCTCAAAGGCCAGACATTTCCCTTTGTCCTGGGAAACATACAGAGCCTGTATTGTACCAGACTAATGAGATCAGAAGACACCCAACCTACTAACTTATCAACATGACACTGTTATAGGCTACATACCCCCAACATCCAAAAATACATGTTGAGGAGCAAAGCCACTGCATTTATTAAGGGCAATGTGTACCCCTGCACTGTCTCCAGAGCCTCCCACCTCTTTCCAGCAGCCTGCCCCAGCATTTACAGGGACTATATATTATGTCCTCTCAGAGAAAACAGCCTTTCTCCCAGTCTAAGGAATGCAGATAATGGTAGATGGTTCAGGATTTCTTTATTTGTAAAAACAATTGAAATTCTCCAAAACAAAGAATGTTCACTCTCTAACTAGGATTTATTTTATTAAAATCTTTGCCAGATTGGGCACCCTCTTTTCCCTCTAATTAGTGACTTTCATACAGCTTTGCAAGTGGAATTTCCTGAATCATGCAGAGGGGCTGGCTACTCCATTTCTTCATTGCTTTGTGTGTCTCTGGAGGAACGCCAAGTGTCAAGGGCACCCACAATCTCTCTTAGAGTTCTATGGCCTTCCTTGCAAGCACAAACTAAAGCAAGGGAGAGAAACTCTTCATTTCACAAGATCTCCAAGTGATAGTTTCTAACTGAACCCATTTATTGTTCCCTAAATGGGTTAGTAGAGCTACTAGTTAATTGTTCACTATAAAATTATGTAAACACTGGACCGCATCTAATGTTAATGCCTAAGCAACCAGAATGTAGGATATACAGTATGATCTTTAAGCTAGCTTTTTAAATCTTAACTTTTAAAATGTATAATTGTACACAACACAGATTTTTAGCTTAGCATTGTACTGTTAACTATATTTTGTTGCACAGAGATAGGTGCATGACCATTCCATTATCCTTACAAATGATAGATTTACTCCAAAAGGTGATAAAGAAAATTGTGGAGAGGATGTGGAGAAAGGGGAACCCTCTTACACTGTTGGTGGGAATGCAAATTGGAGCAGCCACTTTGGAAACCAGTGTGGTGATGCCTCAAGAAATTAAAAATAGAGATACCCTATGACCCAGCAATTGCACTACTGAGTATTTATCCCAAAGATACAGGTGTAGTGAAAAGAAAAGGCCATATGTACCCAATGTTCATAGCAGTATGACCACAATAGCCAAACTGTGGAAATAGCCGAGATGCCCTTCAACAGATGAATGGATAAAGATGATTTGGTCCACATACATAATGGAACATTACTCAGCCATCAGAAAGGATGAATACCCAACTATTGCATCAACATGGATGGGACTGGAGGAGATTATGCTGAGTAAAATAAGTCAAGCAGAGAAAGTCAATTATGATATGGTTTTACTTACTTGTGGAACATAAGGAATAATGTGGAGGACTTAGGAGAAGGAAAGGAAAAGTGAAGGGAGGGTAGTAGGAGGGGGAGACAAACATGAGAGACGTGGACTCTGAGAAACAATCTCAGGGTTTTAGAGGGGAGGGGGATTGGGGAATAGGTGAGCCTGATGGTAGGTATTAAGGAGGGCACATATTGCATGGACCACTGGGTGTTGTACATAAACAATGAATCTTGGAACACTGCATCAAAAACTAGTGATGTATTTTATGGTGACTAACATAACAATAAAAAATATATGTAAAAAAAAAGAAAATTGTAGAATAGAATCATAACCAGACTTTATTTTGAAGTAGTATCTTACCATTTTGTTTAATTCAATTATAAATTATAATTTATAATTTATAATTACCTTAATATTTTTAATATTTTATTTTGTAGGGACAGACCATATCGAACAGTTTTAAAGGCTTCTAGTGCTTCTTTAGGTCTTTGTCAAGTCCTCAGTTATCACAAAACAGAAGAGAGTGACACCAAATACACAAACAATGGCCAGATCATATATAAAAAAAGCAGAACTTTGACGCACACCCTGTGCCACCCTGCCAGGAAACCAACCCCTTATCTACAACAAACCACACTGTAAGTCAGCCAGCTATAAGTCATGAAGGGGAACAGAAGGTGCCACCCAAAAATATGCCAGTTTGGCACGAGGATTATTTTGAATTGATGGCAATTCACAAACAGCAGGCACAAAAAGAGCTCTCCATCCTCTCCAATCTGCCTAGAGCATAAAATTCCCTTTGTGAGGTAATACCCCTCCCCTCTTCTGTGATAGGAAGAGAAGGACTCTTAGTCCTGGGAGACCACTCTTGTCACTGGAGAGAGCATGGCTTGAATCTGTGTAAACTAACCTTATTGAAATAACCCTTGTCTTCCATTTAGTTTTCCCATATATTTACTTTCCTGGTTGACCACCCAAAGCCCAACACCTGTTTCCTCTGTCTGGACACTTCTCCAAAATTTACTGTGCTTTATGAAAATGGTTTTAAGTTCCCAGGTCTAGCCTTCACTGAGTCTTTACTTCTTTTCTATGAAGCCTCCCTACACATGTGAAATAAACATTTTCTCCTTGTTAATCTGACTTTTTTTCAGTTTAATTTTCATACCCCAGCTGCTGATATTAAGAGGAAAGAGGAAAAAGCTTTTTTCCCTCCTGTACAGTTTTAGAGACTCAGATGGGATGGCACAGATATCCCACTCTCTTGGGAGGCTGTAGCTGAGTCTCGGAACATCTGACAAAGCAGAAAAGGCAAAAATTCTTACCAAGGCACCCTCTCTGATTTCTGCTTAGAGTCTGATCACATGAGGGCAGTAGGAATTTATCCTTGTCTAAGTTTACATTAGCAGGAGAAAACACCCAAAGGAACTAGTTCTCTGAATAATACTCTTAGATAACTCTTGGTTTGGGGTCCTTATTGGTTACTGATTCTTTTCCTTCCAGCGACAGCATTGTTTTTCTTTTTATGTAGTATGTGTCATTTGTCACAAAGAGGAGAATCACAGGATGAGATTTTTCTTCTGCCTTTGCTTTATGACCTGAGAGCTTGGCTTGGATCCCTCTAGCTTTCTACCTGTCAAGGGTCTGCTTGTTGGGTCTGCACCTGCTGTGAGGTTGGGGGACACTGAGAATTTGTGGTGGTCTGTGCTGCAAATGTGAGTTGCACCTGACTTATAGCTGATATCCTGCTGACCATTGTCAGCTCTCAGAGTGCCCAGCTAGGTTTTTCTTATAGTTATCTTTGGAAGTGACTTGAAATCATGGGGGACTGCATCTTTTACAACTTCTTATGTTCATGGTTAAGCTATATATATAAAAAAGCTTGTTAACTTTAGTTTTGAGTCACATTTGGGATAGACACACATTTGGAAAAAATTTCTCAAGTGCTATTTGGAAACAAATTGAATATATTACCCACTCATACCACCTTTAAAAACATCCAGACAGCTACTACAACCTTTAAAAACATCCAGACAGTCACTTGGTATTTCTAAAAAGTTCCTTGACCAAAATTTAGTCCACAGTCTCCATTAGATCACATATCAGGGGAAATTTTAAAAGTAATCTCCTCAAATACTGGCAAAAAGTTTTAGTTGTCATTGAGTGGATAAATTTAACTTGTTCCATCTGCCAGAAACATATAGGATCTATTTCATATGGACCAATGAGTTTGTATTACTATTTTACTGGAGTCATGGCTAACATTCTTTTCATTCAGGTATAATTGGCATACACTGTTATACTCATTTCAGGTGTATAATATAGTGACTCAACAACTCTATGCATTACTCAGTGTTGTTCAAGATAAGTGTACCCTTAATCTCCTTTACTTATTTTCCCCCTCCTCCCACCCACCTCCCCTCTGGCAAACACTAGTTTGTTCTGTATAGTTAGGAGTCTGGTTTTTTGGTTTGTCTCTTTTTTGCTTTGTTCATTTGTTTTGTTTCTTAAATTCCACATATGAGTGAAACCATATGGCATTTCTCTTTCTCTGACTTATTTCACTTAGCATTATACCCTTTAGATCCACCCATGTTGTTGCAAACAGCAAGACTTCATTCTTTTTTATTGCTGAGTTATAGTCCTTAAAATATATACTACAACTTCTTTATCCATTCTTCTATCAGTGGAGACTTGAGCTGCTTCCATATCTTGGCCATTGAAATAATGGTGCAATAAACATAGAGGTACATAGATCTCTTCCAATTAGTGTTTTTATTTTCTTCAGGTAAATACCCGATAAAAGAATTGCTGGATCATATAGTAATTCTAATTTTAATTCTTTGAGGGAGCTCCATACTGTTTTTCACAGTGGCTGCACCAGTTTGCATTCCCACCAATAATGCATGAGGGTTCCTTTTTCTCCACATCCTCACTAACATTTGTTATTTCTTTTGTTTTTGATTTTAACCCTTCTGACAGGTATAGAGTGACATCTCATTGTGGTTTTAATTTGCATTTCCTTGATGGTGTGACATTGAACATCTTTTCGTGTGTCTATTGGTGACTATTTATCTTCCTTAGAAAAATGTCTGTTCATGTCCTCTACCCATGTTTAGTTGCATTATTTTTTTTTCTTGTTGAGTTGTATAAACTCTTTATATATCTTGGACATTTACCCCTTATCAGATATATCATTTGCAACTATTTTCTCCATTGAGCATGTTGCCTTTTTGTCTTACTGAGAGTTTCCTTCACTGCGCAAAAGTTTTTTTATTTATTTTGGTGTACTCCTGAGAGCTTAATTTTACTCTAAGATATCTATTTACATCTCTCTGTATGTTATATATGTCTATGTATGTATATACATATTTATCTATAATGGTATTTTTCTGCTTCTGGATGTTATCAAAATTAACTTCTAAAAGAGTTCTGTCTTAATTTACCTACAAAAAAACAATAAGCACGGGGGCACCTGGATGGCTCAGATGGTTAAGCATTTGTTTTCTGCTCAGGTCATGATCTCCAAGACCAGGGATCAAGACCCATGTCAGGCTCCCAACTCAGTAGGGAGTCTGCTTCTCCATCTCTCTCTGCCTCTCCCTCTTCTTGTGTGCTCTCTCTCTCTCAAATGAATAAATAAAAAGATCAGTACATATATAAATTAAGTATTCATAAAACTCTCAGAACTATCAAACCTAACCTATGTGTTCTTAAGGGATGATCTTTGGAAAATAAAGCTAATTTAATATTGTTGCATTAGTTAAAACATGTATTTCTTCAGAACTGTCTGCCTTATATTTAAAATCATTTCTCAGGTATTGGGGTGGCTCAGTTAAGTGGCTGCAGGGAGCCTTCTTCTCCCTCTGCCCCTCTCTCTCATGAGTAAATAAATAAAATATTTAAAAAAATAAAATAATAAAATAATTTCTCCTTAATATTGAAAGAGCTAATTTTTTAAAAAATCTAAACCATGATGCTTTACCTTACTTTCAAATATTTTATTGTCACTTTGGCTAAGTACACAGTTATTCTACTTGGGCTTACTAGTCAAATAACCTTATATTATCTCTGTTAGATATTAGAGACTGTAAAATTAGAAAATCTATTCTAAGAACAAAATGTGCAATAAAAATAAATAACTTGATGTATGTCAAAAACAAGTTGGTGGGGAAAATCACATGTTTAACTTTTAGGTTCTTTACTTCTGCAATATGTATTGCTTGCCTAACATGAATATGTTACAAAATTTGTGAACAAGAAAACAACATATGGTAATGGCTAGTTTTGTCCAAAGTCTCATGAAACTTCCTAAACAGCCCAAGCATAATTGATAAGAACCCATGCTTTAGGTGGATATAAATGAAATAAATTTCGTAAATGAACTTTTCTGCTTAAAAATAGCTTCCAAAATACTTTCGGTGACTTTAAACCTTGAAATTATAATTATTTGAAAGATGTATATTAATGATTACAAATAAAACAAAATACTGAAACACTAATTGCCAGACATAAGTTTAAATTTATCTACTTTTGTTTTCTTATTTTTACAAGAAGATTAAAAAGTATTTGAGTCTATTAGTAAACATGGGGGCTGGAGAAATGAGAAAATGTTGGTCAAATGGTAGAAAATTCCAGCTATAAGATTAATAAGCTCTAGGGGTGCCTGGGTGGCTCAGACAGTTAAGCAACTGACTCTAGGTTTCAGTTCAGCTCTGGAGCCCTGCATCAGGCTCTGTGGTTAGTGCAGAGTCTTCTTATGATTCTCCTCTCCCTTTCCCTCTGTCCCTCCCACTGCTCACTCATGTGCTCTCTCTCAAATAAATAAATAAATCTTTAAAACAAGATCAGAAATCTCTAGGGTTCTAACAAACAACATGTTGACTACAATTATCAGCATTGTATTATATACTTTAAAATTGTTTTATACTTTAAAAATTTTTAAGAGAGTAGATCTTAAATGTTATTCCCACAAGACGGTCATTATGTGAGGAGCTTGAAGTGTTACCTCACATTATGTGGTTATCATTCATAGTATATACATGTATCAAATCATTACTTTGTACATCTTAAAATTACATGTGTTATATGTCAATAATATCTTAGTAAGGCTGGAAAAATTGATACAATGAAGGGAAACACCATCAAAATGCAAAAAATATATACAAAATTTCTGAGAATGGTTTCACTAAAAATGTATAAAACCTTTATGATTAAAACTATAAAACACTCCTCAAAGACACAAATATAGATTTAAATGAAATGCAAGACAATATGCTTGAAATAGGATGCCTGCACATCCTAAAAATATTACAAATGAAACGATGAAGGGTTGATGGGGAACTTCATGATGGATGGGAGGCTGACAACCTCACTAATCTATCACAACATCACTGAGAGTGGGATAGCCAGACCTTCTGTGCTTCCTTATCTGATGCAATTAACAGCATGTGGCACTCTCTGTGGAGAATTTGCACCAAAAGAATTAAGCCACAGTCTAATCAAATCTCTAAATTTAACTCCCAGTTTACAGGAAATATGACAAAGAGAAACATACAAAGGATATTCTGTGATGTCATCAGCCAAATCCACAAAGTCTACAAGACAATATACTACATGACAATTGTTTCTAGAGAAGGAAAATGGTACTATTATAAATCACGGGGGACTGGAGACACATCAACCCAATGCAGTCTGTAGACCTTGTTTGCATCTTGATTCAAACTACCCTTGTAAAGACATTTGGGGTAATTGGAGAAATTAGAAAATAGACCAAGTATTAGATGATATTAAAGAATTACAGTTAATTTTGTTAGGTGTGGTAAAAGTATGCGGCTACAGGTATTTTAAAGACATGTTTCATCTTAAAGACACTTAATAAAATACTGGGAAAAAATAGACAATAACTGAACAATAACAGAGAGAGAAAAGTCAAATATGCACTTCTGATCAGTCACATAGTGTACCCTGCTCCTCAGCTCACATGCAGTTTTCCTAAGCCAACAGTCTCCAATTGGGATATATCTGAAGACTTCCTCCTCTTTTTTCTATTTTTTTTTTTTTTGTCGGTATAAAGCCACCCCACTCTTCTGTCTGCTTTTGAGTCTCTGCCAAACTGTAAGTGATGATGACTGACTACTTGCTATAGCAAGCTCAGAATAAATAGCCTTTGTTTTTGTCATTAGTTGGTCTTTGTATATTTTTTTCAACAAGGGTTTTAAAACCAGCACAATAGCTGATATGATTTATAAAATGTTCTCTCCCAATCTCACATGAGAAAAAGGTGCTATTTTGTGATAAATCCATTCCCCTACAAATAAAACACTAATTAACTGGTGTGCCATTTTAATAGGGCAACTGGCTGAATGCAGCTTCTTAAAAAGTATTACTACCATGGAACATTTAGTTCTCTGGTCAACCCCAAACATTGATATAGAATATCTTAGAACTGTATCAAAGTCACTGAAGTCAGAATAGGCCTGGGACTTAAAAGACTTTGTTTAAAAAGGAAGAGAATACTTTTCAGATGAAGGGAGCTATGCAGATCCATTAACAGATTAGGTATGCCTTAGCCTGTCTAGATTCCACAAGGGCCCATTAGGCTGTGAGCTTGGCTGGAATATACATTCTTGGGGTGCCCCTTCTTGAGAGAAGATGAAATTCTGTGGTCTACAAATGTTATCATGGTAATTCACACGGAGGCTGAAGGCAGAGTCAAGTTTTTCTAGCCATTCATCCATTCATCCATTTATTCACTTATTTGACAAGCATCTGCAGAGCATCTAACATATACCAACCACTGTCAGGCTTTCTGTGGGGGGACAGAGAGGTGAGTTAGGCATTCCCTAAGCTCAAGGTTTACCAGGTGTTAGCAGTGAAAACAGATATGTGGATACCTGCATAGATAGCAGTGGTGCGAAGTACTTATGGAAATGGGTATAGCATGACATGTGTCTGCTACTATCTAGGTCAACATTCTACAACTATTGGTAGCTAGAAGACTAGCTCATCATCTTACATTACAGTCTCTCAGACCAGAGCTACATAGAGCTGAGTTAGCAGAGAGTTTGGCAGAAAATGTTTGTTCATTTTTCTCGATGATTCACATAGTTTAGAAACAGCAGAGCTCCTTTTGTTCAAATAGTCAAATGAAATGGTGCAGCTTGTATAGTCTTTGTCTCATCATCATACCTGTTTGTTTTTAAAACATACCTTTGGTCAACAACTATCTGTCAATGTTGCTTCTTTTTCACAGGCTGAAGAATTAAAGAGAGAAGTAAATTGGTTCTCTGTTGGAATTAAGGTAGAAAATTATCTAGTACTTCTACAGTTTCAGGTCTAGCCGCTTTTCTTCGAACCTGGAGTCATAGAATTTTAGAGAATGAGAAAATAAAAAATTATCTACACCACCCTCCTCAGTATATCTGAAAATATTGAACAAAGGCTTGTTCAGGTCGGCCAACAAATCGTGCAGCCAGGGCTCCAAGCCAGACCCTGGTCTTGTTCCTGTGCTCCCTCCATCAGGAAGCACTGGCCATGCATCACTGTGGCAAGTGAGTCATAATGTTGTCCGCCATTTACATTTTTCTTAATTCTGTATCAGGATTCCGATTTGCAACAGAATTACTGAGGTAGCTATGTCATTTTGTATTTAACATTAGTGCTTACTTGTTTACAGAGTGCTCTTCTGTTTTGCCTTTGTAGTTATTGGATTTTATTTAGCTGAATTAGTCAGTTGCCTTTATTTACTTAATTGCTCTTCAGCAGCTCATAATTTTGTATCTTTCTTTACAATTTCAATTACAGCTCATTACACTTTACAGAAGTCTGGTTACATACTGTCTCATGAGTGCAGAACACTTGTGCCCTTGTTACGGGACCTGCCTTGGCACACCTATAAAAAATGATGGGCAATTCAGAGGATTCCATAATTAGACAAACTGGAGAAGTTAGCAAACCTCCCTCTCTCTCTCACATTTACTGATCTACCATCTATATGTTTGTGTCAGTGGTTCTCAATCATGGGACATTTTGGCCCTATCCCCACCCCACCTCAATGACATTTGGAAATGTCTGCAAACAGTTTTGGTTGTTATAGCTGAGTGGTGCTCCTGACTTCTAGTGTGGAAAGCCAAGGAATGCTGTTACCATCTTAAGAATGATAACTAGATGATATGGGGGAAAGTGTGTTTATTTTAGGAAGTATAAATTGGACTCCTTGATCTTAACTTTGTTTTTGGAAAACTATAACTTAGCTAACCTGTCTTAAGACTCTAGTCTTTACACAGTACTACAAAGAGCAGGACAACATTTTTCAGTATGTCTTGGGGTATTTATCTTGAGAACTGATTAAGAAGTACATTTATAAGAAACATATATGGCTGTTTCAGATAGCTAAACATGAATTGTTTATATTTATCTCCATGACTGACGAAGTGTTCTCCCAGAAATTAACTTCTAACTCAGCTTCCTTCCTTTTCCATTGCTACTTTATTCTTTAGATGGCAAAAAACAGTGGTCTCAAATGAATGAATGAATAAACAAGGATAAGGACAGCATTTTATTATCAAAGACTTCTGAATAGTAAGCATAAGGAGAGTGAAGGAAATAGAAAACTGCCATTAGAACAGCATCGTAATCACTGTAGCAGTTGAGACCCAGTGATGGGTGCTAACATTCATGGGCAAAAGTTTATGAAGAAACAGGATATCTGAATAGTCTCTAAGTATCTCTCCCCAAATATTCATTAATTACAAAGGGAAAGATAGTGTATGTATTTGTTTTTTCTGGCTGCATATCAAATTGCCACAAACTTTATGGCTTCAAATAACATCTAAGCATTATCACAGTTTCTGTGGGTCAAGAGTCCAGGGAGGATCTTCTACTCAGTCCTGCAGGTTAAAAATCAAGGTGTGAGGAGGTAGTATTCTCTTTTGGGGCTCAGGCTTTTCTTTCAAGATCATCCAGGGTGTTGTCAGAATTCAGTTCCCTGTGATCTGGAACTGAAGACTGTGTTTTTGATGGCTGTCAACTGGGGCCCTTCTCAACTCCTAGATGTGGCTTCTATTCCCAGCCACAGGGCTTTATCCTCAACCTGCAGTTTTCTCTGTGAAGAGTCTCTTCTACTTCCTAATTCAGGCCCGGGCAGGATAATCTTGCTTTTGGACAATCCAAGTAAACTGTTCAGGACCTTAATTGAATCTGTAAAATCCCTTCTGCAGTGTGACATAACCATGGGAACTCTTTCCCTTATTTTTTGCAACTGTTCTGTAAGTCTAAAATTATTTTAAAATAATAAGTTAAAAATACATGAATAGTCTTCCATGAAGATTGGTTAAGTTCAGAGAGCTAATGATTTGGAGCTAAACATTCCCACTAGGGTGTTATAGGTGCTTGGACAAGAGTGAAACTTTAAAGGAAATGGCAGGAAATCTATTAAGCTAAGCAAAGCCAGGTATGAAAAGGATATGGCCACATTCCCTTCCAATTTTGAACTCAGGCAAGATGGCTCCCTGTTCTTTGTGAGCTATGAGCACAGAGGCCAGGATCCAGTGCTAGGGGAAGAGATGTGGAGGAGCTATGCAGGTTGTCAGACTTCCTGCTCAAGGAAGGACCAGATAGGGGCAGCTGAACTGGTACCTGGAAGCAGTGCAGGGAAACTCAAGCAGAAACTCATCTCTAGCCTAAGCCAGCATTGGGAATGGGCAGGAGATGGGAAGAATGGCTCATGGATTGACTCTGCCTTTAAGGTTAAGTGTACGTTAGGTCTGGTTGTCAGGAAATAGCATTTGGGCTGTGTAAATGGGGGATCAGTGGGTAAAGCTTCCCGTCCCTTCCTGTAAGGGTTTACTCAGGACGGCACACATAGGTGGTGGATGTTAGCCAAATATATTTACAAGGCTAAAAAAGCAGGAGGAAACTCAGTCGGAGGAAAAGTTGCTGAAATGTTCACTAAGGAAGAGTCCTTCCTACACAACTGATCTCATCACATCTTTGCTAAGTATATTGAATTGGAGATGTTGATTGACAGGTCTACTTTTGCATATAACTCATTCATTTTGTTGAGTGCTGTGGATGAATGTTAGAACCATTATATGGATTAATTAAATATAGTTAATCAATGTGTCCTAATCACTGTCAAAAAGAGTGTTAGCAGTCTCTACTCTTATTCAATCTTTTTCCTAATGACACAATCCAGAGAGGGAAATTTCCAAGGTTGCATACCTACCCAGAGCACCAGGACAGTTTAATATCAATAGAAGACCACCATTAGCTGTTTGCAGAGGAGCAGACATGACAACATGAGATTTGCAGTTGCATTGCAGAATGGGAAACAGTTAGAAGGAAACAGATTGGTGTGCATTCTTCTTCCGGCGATTGGACTTCTGTGTAGATTTTTAATAAGCTCTGCTTTTTTAAACCTCATTTCAGGAATTTATTTTAGAAGCTTATTGAATTTATAAAAATTTCAGTCATATTCTCCTCTAAAACACTGACATAATTTTTACATAAACTGTATATTTTGACCAGAGAATATTGGCAGCATGTAGAAGTTAACCATGAAAAAATCATTAGTAAAATTTTTTCATGTAGAGAACAAATATCCTTTTCTTTTGGTATTATTGATTTCTTGTTGTAACTGGGAAAAACGGGCCTAATTTACCTCTTGCACACCTTTTCTTCTTTTCAGCATCTTAATGATTTTCAGTACAGTCTTTGAAATTCATAAAGAGAGAGGAGAATCTACCTTACTGTGTTACAAGATTCAGGAGTTTAACATTTTATCACTTAAGCAACTGTCTTATCCTGTCACTACCCTTAAAAACTTTTTAAAAAATATTTTATTTATTTATTTATTTGAGAAAGTGAGAGACAGCAGGGGGAGGAGCAGAGGGAGAGGAATAAGCAGACCCTTGATCCCATGATGCTGAGATCATGACCTGAGGTGAAATCAAGAGTTAGATAATCAACTGAACCATCCACACACCCACTCTTAAAATTTTTATTTATTTTTTATTATTTTTATATTTTTAAAAGATTTTATTTATTTGTCGAGAGAGAGAGAGTGCGCACACAAGCAGGATAAGAAACAGCAGACAGAGGGAGAAGCAGACTCCCTGCTGAGCAAGAAGCCCCATGGAGGACTCAATCGCAGCACCCAGGGATCATGACCTGAGCTGATGGCAGATGCTTAACTGACTGAGTCACCCAGGTGTCCTTAAAACTTTTTAAATAGCAGTTTTATTGAGATATGATTCACACACCATACAATTCAATAATTTTTAGTATATTCACAGAGTTGTGCATCCAGCACCACAATAAATTTTAGAACACTTTTATCACCCCAAAAGAAGCCCCATATATATATATAAAATATATATATAACATATATATATATTTTAGAGAAAGAGTGCACACAAGTGGGGAGGGACGGAGGGAAAGGGACAGAGAGAATTTTTAGCAAGCTTCACACCCAGCTCTTAGCTCCACATGGGGCTTGAGCTCATGACCCTGAGATCATGACCTGAGCCAAAATTGTCAGATACTTAACCAACTGAGCCACCTATCTGCCCCAGGAAACCCCATACTCTTTAGTACTCTTTTACTCTCCACTCCAGTCCCCTTATCTCTACAAGCCATAGGTGACAACTAGTCTACATTCTCTCTCAAGAGATTTGCCTATTCTGAGCATTTCATGTAAATGGAATCATGATAGTTGGTCTTTTGTGACTGGTTTTATTTATCTGGTGTAATGTTTTCAAGACTTAACCATGTTTTATTAGCAGTACCTTTTTTATTGCTGAATAAAGTTCATTATATGGATGTACAAATTTTATTCACTCATTCATCTGTTCATAGATGTTTAGGTTTTCACTTTTTGACTACTGTGTATCATATTGCTATTAATATTTTAATACAAGTTTTTGCGTGGATGTATTTTTTCATTTCTTTTGGGTGTAGACCTAAGAGTTGAATCACTAGGTCATATGGTAATGCTATATTTAACTTTTTGAGAATCTGCCAGACTCTTTTCCAAAATTGCTGCATTATTTTACATCTCCACTGATGTTGGATGAGGGTTTCAGTTTCTCCACATCCTCACCAACACTTATCATCTTTTTGATTAGAACCATCTTAGTGCATGTGACATGGTATTTTGTTGTGGTTTTGATTTGCATTTCCTTAATGACTAATAATGTTGAGCATCTTCTATGTATTTATTAGACATTTGTCTATCTTTGGACATATGCCTATTCAGATCTTTTGCCTAAGTAAAAAAATTGTATTATTTGTCTTTTTTATTGTTGAGTCATAGGTGTTTTTTAATGCATCCTAGATACAAATCCCTTATCAGATATGTGATTTGCAAAATCCCTTTGTCATTATGTGGCTTATCATTTTTGATAAGATTATTTATATGTCAATGGTTATAATTTTCATAATACACAATTTATTTATTTTTTCTTTTGTTGCTTGTGCTTTTGGTGTCATAGCCAAGAAGTCGTTACCTAATTCCAAAGTCACTGAGATTTAGGTCTATGCTTTCTTCTATGACTTTTATAGTGTTTGGCTTTTTGCATTTAGTTTTTGATATTTGGAGTTCAGTTTTGAATATGGTATGAAATAGAAGTCCAACTAAATATTTTTACAGGTAGATATACAATCGTCTCAGAGCTTTTGTTGAAAGCACTATTTCCACATGGAATTGTTCTGGCTCTCCAGTTAAAAATCACTCAGCTGTAAATTTAAACATAGGATTTATTTCTGGACTCTCTGTTCTATTCCAATCATCTATATGTCTATCCTTATGCCAGAATCATGCAGTTTTGATTATTGCTACTTTGTAGTAAGTTTTACAATTGGGAAGTGTAGTCCTGCAACTTTGTACTTTTCAACTTGTTTTCACTATTTGGATTCCCTTGAATTTCTATCTGAATTTTATGATCAGCTTATCAATTTCTGGAAAGAAGCCATTTAGAATTTTGATAGGGATTACATTAAAGCTACATATTGGTTTGTCATCCTAACAATACAGTCTTTTGATCCATGAAATTGGTATGTCCCTCCGTTTTCTTAAGGTTTCTTACTTTTCTTTTCTTTCTTTTTTTTTTTTAACTAACATATAATGTATTTTTTGTTTCAGGAGTACAGGTCTGTGAATCATTAGTCTTACACAATTCATAGCACTCACCATAGCACATACCCTCCCCAATGTCCATCACCCAGCCACCCTAACCCTCTCACCCTTCTTCCCTCCAGCAACCCTCAGTTTGTTTCCAAGATTAAGAGTTTCTTATGGTTTGTCTCCCTCCCTCATCCTATGTTGTTTCATTTTTTCTCCCTTCCTCCCATGATACCTCTCCCTGCCTCTCAAATTTCTCATATCCGAGAGATCATATGACAGATCAATGGAACAGAATAGAGAGCCCAGAAATGGACCCTCAACTCTCTGGTCAACTAATTTTCAATAAAGCAGGAAAGAATGTCCAGTGGAAAAAAGACAGTCTCTTTAACAAATGGTGTTGGGAAAATTGGACAGCCACATGCAGAAGAATGAAGCTTATGTTTCTTTCAATAATATTTTGTAGTGTTCAGAGTTAAGTTTTGCCCTACTTTTTAACTTTTTGTTCTTTTTTTATTTTTAAAGGTTTGTTTATTTGAGGGCACCTGGGTGGCTTAGTTGGTTAAGCAACTGCCTTTGGCTCAGTTCATGATCCCTGAGTCCTGGGATCAAGTTCCACATTGGGCTCACAACTCCATGGGGAGTCTACTTCTCCCTCTGACCTTCTCCCCTCTCCCCTCTCCTGCTCTCTCTCACTCTCTCTCTCTCAAATAAATAAATAAAATCTAAAAAAAAAAAAAAGATTTACTTATTAGAGAGAGAACCCGTGAGTGCATGCACGCACTCAAGCTGGGGAGGGGCAAAGGAATAAAATCTCAGGCAGACTCCCTGCTGAGTGCAGAACCTGAGGCAGGGCTCCATCTTACAAACTTGAGATCATGATCAGAACTGAAATCAAGAGTTGGACACTCAATCAGCAGGTGCCCCTAAAATTTTTGTTTTTAATTATTTTGTTTCTAGATTTTTTTTTTCTTAACTTATGGTGCTAGGTTTGTTTTAGGTGTTCAACATAATGATGCCATTTTAAATGAAAAATTTTTCTTGGTTTATTTTTGGTTAAATTGGTTAAATTATCGCATGGAAATACAACTGAGTTTTTATATATTCATCATGTATCCTACAACTCCGCTGAACTCCTTTATTAGTTTGAATAGTTTTTTAGTGTATATGTTAGGATTTTCTACATGCAAAATTATTCATCTGCAAGTAGAGATTTTTTAATTTCCTTTTATCTAACCTGGATGCCTTCTCTTTCTTCCTTTTTTTCTTTCTCTTTTTTTTTCTAATTGCCCTGGCTAGAACTAGTACAATGTTGAATAGAAGTGGCCAGAGCAAACATCTCTGTCTTATTCTTGATATTCAGGGGAAAGAATATATTCTTTCATCATTAAGTATGATGATAACTCTGGGTTTTTCATAGATGCCCTTTAACAGTTGAGGAAGTTCCCTCCCATTCTTCATGTGTTGAGCATAGCCTTAAAACCCTAAGGAGAATGAATAAGAAGTCACTGTGTTTATGTAAACTTTACCCCTTAAAATTCATATTAATGGCTAGCAGATGATCCTGACTCCTTAAATTTACTATAGTCTGCTTCTCACTCAAAATCTACGAAGTGCTAGGGAAGGATATTGAATCATGAAACTGGTATGAGTAATAACATCAGACAGTAGAGCAGCAGTAGCCTAGAGGCTCAGATCTGTTCACTCCAGGGCAGGAGAAGGAAAGGGAACCAGAACTGGCCTGTGGGGATCAAATACTGGGAGGCTGCAGTAAGGATGCCAAACTTCAGTCCTCAATTTATGTGGAGGGATGGTAAATTCACCCTGCTCTGGCGAAGCTGCTTGCCATTGTCTCCAACATAACCCTAACTTAATAGTGGCTCTTCCTAATGAATAATTTAGAATGAGAAAATAAGCTTGTAGATAAGGAAAAAATTTTTCAGCTAATTTGAAAATTGAGCAACTAGAAACCAGAAGCCAATGAGCAAGATATAACATTGGACTGGCCCAATGTATCACCACTCCAACTAGTTTAAGAAACAAAAGCAGAGCCTTGGCAGTGCCAGGGCTGTATGTGGATACGGTCAACACAGAAGTGTCAAACCTGAGAGAAGAACAGGCCAAGAGAATGTTCAGCTTCAGTGTTGACAGGAATTAATGAAAAAAAGTCTCTGGATTCCATGTGAGAAGGAAGCAGGTCCAGATAATCTCTAACACTATCTCTGTGGGTGGCAAAACTTTCCAAGCAGCCTCAGGCCATCCCTCCTGGGCATACTTTGGCCAGTCTTCCAGGCATAGATAGCAGCTGAGTACCCATTGAATGGTACCAAGAAGATGTGGTCCCTGAGTCAATGCAGAAGACAGCAGTCTAGACCACGCAGCTGGGAGCAGAGAATAAGGGTCTTTGTGGATGAAGACGTTGGTAGGAAATGATTAATAGCATGTAGTAACAAATCTCAGCAGCTACAAACTTCTTCCTTAGCAAGGAGGAACGAAGGTTAACAAGAAAGAAGAAGCCTCAGTTGTTTTCCTGGGTTGACTGGCTTGCCCACTGAAAGAATCACATACAGTGTAAGTTAGTTTGTACATATGGTAAACTCTTAGAGCATTCTCCAAATGGGTAAATATTAGGGTTATTTTTTCTTATTTTTTAGCCTGTCTTTATAATGTAGCTCAACTTAAAATGTAACAATTTTCAGAATTATTTTTCAGAAGTTCAGCTGATGAAAGTGATCATTTCGAATGGGAAATGGTCTCATCTATTACCCTACATAAAATGAAAAAAGCCTAATATTCTTTCATTTTCTTGACAAATCATCTCCAGAAACTGGTAGGTAATTGAAAATCACAGCGACTGAGACTAGAGAAACGTGCTACTCTTCTTGTTTGAATTATTTTGCAAGTTCAGAAATAAAGTGCTGTGATTCTGAAAACTTTCCATTGGGATATGAAATAGATAAAATATAACAAGAATTGCTTGGGTTCCCAAATTAGACAGAAATTATTGATTGTCTCTCAGTGGGTGTGAAAATACTCAAATGTTAGAATTATCATTTAACTTTCACAGAAATAAAAGCTCATTTTATTATTTCTAAATGGCTGTCATAGGCGCCATCTATGTTTGTGTATTGTGTATAACAGAAAGGTGATTTTTTATTTCTCACCCATGCCTGTGCTGATATGTTGAGCAAGCGGAAGTTGAAACTTCAAATACAATCCATCCAGTGGTATTTGATTAATTGTTACTAGTTTCTTACATGCTTGTTTCTATTTTCTTATATGTCTGGGATGCTTTGTGTGTGTCAGGAGTCAGAGAAGGTTAGGATATTAGCTTGGAGAATGTCTCAGATTTACCCAAGGTATTTGTTAAAAATAACTGTTCCTGGCCCTTGCCCCTTCCTTTGCCACCCCCTCCTCCTCAGATTCATCATGTCAGAATCTCTACTTGTCACTCAAGAGGTCTGGTCCTTAATAAGCATCCTCAGATGATTCCAAAGGGTAAATCATTTGAGAACTTCTAATCTTGTCCAGTCTGTTTTACAAAAGAGGAGATGAGGATAGGCCGGAACTAAGCCATTCATGGTGTTAGAATCCTAGATTATCAGGAAAGAGGACAGATGTTCTCAGTGAAGTGTTAAGACCTGGTTTAAGAGCCTTGCCCCTCCCCCACTGCCCAAAGGTGCCTGAGTGCTCTGTTGCATCTGCTTCAACTTCGCTGTCTGCACGATCTTACTTTCCTCACCCCCTCCATCGTGCTGATCTCCAGGCAAAAAGAGAAAGTATAGAGTCCTGACAGTAGGATATTTTCTAATGGGAGAAATTTTTTAAAAGTTAAAGTTTCTTTTTTTCCCCTCCCTGCAGATTATTTATTTATTTATTTTTGTGTGTGAGAGAGAGTGAGAGCACTCCAGCACTAGCAGGGGGAGGGGGTGCGGGGAGGGGCAGAGGTAGAGGCAGACTCCCCTCTGAACAGGGAGCTCAATGGGGGATTGGATCCCAGGACCCTGAGATCACAATCTGAGCCAAAGTCAGACACTTGAATGACTGAGATGACTGAGCCACCTAGGCATCCTTCCTTGAGTCATTTTAACTTACTTATTCCTCACACTCTATGGAAAGACCTGAAACCAAAGCAAAACAAAATAAAACAAAGTCATTTATTTTTTGTTTGCATCGTTTAGATTATTGCTCAGACTGTCCTTTGGATGCCTTGTAAAGAGCTTGGCTCAGAGTGTCTTTCTTTATGCTATTTCCTACAGGAGGAGTTCAAAAATCTGCTTGACAACCTGAATATCAAACATTGTCAATTTATAAATGTTTATTCAACTTCAGGTAAAGATTTTAATTTAGATAGTAGAAAGCTATTAAAATTCTGTATTAGACGAGTTTTTTTTCCTAATTGAGTAAGTACAATCTATACTGTACAATAAATTTCATAATACCTACTATAATTGCTAGTTTCATTGCAATGACCCATCACTAAGTTGTACCAGGTATAAAGCTAAAATTAAAATCTTTTAGTATTATAAAATAGGTAATTAATTGGCACAATTTAAGTTGACTGATTTGGAAGCAAAAATGCTATCTCAGTTCTCATTACCTGAGAAAAAGAATAATATACTAGTATTATAGCTATAAACAAATAAGCTCTCCCTCCAAAGGGTAGTGTAATTCATATGGATTTGTGAGCTGAGGTGTGAGGAGGTGGCAGCAGGCAGACTACAAGGTAGTAGCATGTGTGACCTCAGATTCCCATTATTATTTTTCCATTCACTCATTTTGAATAGATACTTGAAATGTTTCTGATCATAACTTGCTGAGTCTTACAACATTTCTCTGCAGTAGGAGTGGGCAAGTTGCTTTTTATAATAGTAAAAACAAAATATTTTATCTATTTTTAATTTTTTCATTTGAGTATAGCTAACACACAATGTTACATGAGTTTCAGGTGTATAACAGAACGATTCAACTTCTCTTGTTATGCTGTGCTCACCACAAGTGTAGCTGCCATCTGCCACCATACAACGCTAGTGTGGTACCATTGACAATATTCCTGTGCTGTATCTTTCATCCCAGTGACTTATTCATTCCATATCTGGAAGCCTGTATGTAAGAGTGGGGCAAAAGCTACAATTCACAATCAATGGCTACCAGAGGAAAGTGCTATGTCTTTTTCCTTTTATTTTAAGATTTTATTTATTTATTTGAGAAAGAGAGAGAGAGTGCATGAGCAATGGTGTGGGAGAGGCAGAGAACGAAGCAGACTCCCTGCTAAGCAGGGAGCCTGATTCAGGGCTCCATCCCAGAACCCTGGGATCATGACCTGGATCAAAGACAGATGCTTAACCGACAGAGCCACTCAAATACCCCTCTGTGTTAATTCTATTTACTATTCCTGCTTACATTCTTTGCTATACCATGAAAAGTTATATATAAATTAAGAATGTCCAGAATTCAAATAAGTTTTTGATATGCGCTTCTCCACTTTGCTAAATGTATAATAAAGTCAACTAGGGCTACAAAATATAAAGACTGGATGAAACTGATACTTTCTTCATTATAAGTGCTGTTTCTGATATAAATTATTAAAAAACAGTTCTTAAGATTTTCACAGAAAAGGAATCTCTAACATAATTGTGGTGAATGAAATCATTTCAGATCAATAATCAAAGCACATAATACCAAGGAAAATGAAACATATGCTAGAATAGAAACCAGCTGACAACTTTAAATTGTTCACTGTGGCATCTCTAGAGTCCAAGCAATATCTCATATATAATAGGTAAATGAAAATATTCCTTGAATATTTTTAAGTGGTAAAAATATTGAGGTTTAATATAATTGTGGAGGTTTTTTTTTAAAATGTGGGAAGTCTTGGGCACATGTGTGGGTCAGTCTTTTAAGTGTCTGCCTTCAGCTCAGATCATGGTCCTGGAACCCCAGGATCAAGTCCCATATTGGGCTATCTGCTCAGTGGGGAGTCTGCTTCTTCCTCTATCCTTCCCCCTGCTCCTGTGTGCTCTCACTCTCTCTATCTCACATAAATAAATAAAATCTTTAAAAAAAGTTTTTAAAAAAAATATAGAAGTGTCTAAAAGAGCAGCTTATTTCCTTGGGGAAACTGTATGCACATGAGCGTGCTAGAAGTATGCACAACCCTGGATGAAGATACTAATCGTTTGTCAGGGATGCAAACTGTTTTACTTTTGTGCTTCCCCTTTTCTATCATTAGATAAAATACTCTTCGGGACAAGAGATGCTGCCTCTGAAGAATTCATAGCCTTGGAGAGTAGACAATTATGAACCAAAAACCATGCCCTGATGTGACAAATGCTTTCAGAGCACAGGGGAAGGAACTCACTGATAGTAAATATGAAGCAGCAACTTCTCTTTAAACAAATAGAAATGGAGATTGTAGTAGCCCGAATGGAACACTCCACATATGTAAATACTGAGTCATGTGACATTGAGTGATTGTCCAGTAATGCTGAGTGAGGGCAGGGCTTCCCTTCCTCTGGTTCTCTGAGCTTTCGCTAAGCGAGGCTGGAATGTGAAGTGGTTGGAGTGAGGGGTGGATGGGGGAGTAGAACACAGTGTGTTGAGGAACAATGTAGGGGACAAGGGAATGGTGTAGTGAAAGATGAGATGGAGAGTCAGAATGTGTGTGGACACTTAAAAAGAAAACCATATGCCGAAAATGGCATCACTTGGCTAAGGCCCAGGTCAGTAAACCAAGACTTAACGCATAACCTAACTGCAGTTACAACCTCCCCAAAAGGTAAACTTTAGCCAGTCAATGTGGGAATTTCCTGGTCAGCACTAGGAAATTACTGATCAATCCCTTTCATTCCATTTAGGAGGGTAACCTTGCCTAAAAAAATAGATTCTTTGATAATAATTTCCTTTTTTCTGCTCCCTCTCTACCTTTAAAAAAAACTTACGTTTTCTGTAGCCTTTGGAAGCTCCCCTCTACTTGTTGGACAGCACGCTGTCTGATTCATGAATCAATGAGGAAAGCTAACTAGATCTTTAAAATTTACTTGTTGAATTTTTGTTATTTAATGCCACTCACATACACATGCAACTTACCAGGAACAACTTCAGGTGTATTTTCCTTTCTGAGGTTTCTCTTCCTAAATTTTGCTTTAACTGATCTCTGAATTGCTCTGATTATAAGCCAGCGTGAACTGTGTTCAACCCTTAGATGCATAGCAGGGCCAATTTATACTATTTAATTTGTTTTTCTACTTCCTGTTGCACAAATTTCTTAATGAAATTCCCACAAATGTACCCAATTTTCGATGAATAATTTGCCATGTCAAAAAACCAGCTGCATCTCTTAACAAAAGAAGCTCGCTTTTTACCGGGAAGATGCCTGCTAGGGAGCATGGTAGTTCGGGTTGTACTTCATAACCAGAGTGTAGAGGCCACAGTATTGATATGGATTTGGCTGTGACCACTTAAGGTAAGTTTGCCTGTGATTTCTATGGAAACCAAAGATGGCTATAAGAGCTTTGTTTGGGAGAAGAGAGAAGTAGTTATCATTTGTCACCAGCATCTTGCATATTCCTTTTATCCTACTGAAACATTCACTCTGAAGCCAAGTTCATAAAAGAGATATGTTTATGGATATATGCATATGTAATAAAATTACAAAATCATGTATGGAAACCACAAGGGCCAACGTAAGTCCAGTGATAATTTTAAGGGAGTTAAAGAGAGAAGGAAGAGATGGGTTGTGGGATGGGTGGGGTCATTAGCTTTTGTTTAATATTTTGTTGCTGAAACAGAGAAAGAGTTCATGAATGTAGCACAACACTACTATCATAGGTCTCAGAAATACTATTTTATGAGTGTTCAGTGTATTTTATATATTTCATAATTAACAAAATCTTTGTTTTTGTAATAAGTAAAACCACAAGATGGTGGTAGGGAATAAAAAATACGAACGTTATCCTTTAAGATCTCATGTATCAATGAAAAATAATCATGTTGTGCAAATTCATCACCATCTGATAACTGCAGAAAATAATGTAAGACGAAAGACAAAAGTATTTTAAAAAAGCAGCATAACTACTGAAGTCTATATTTTTAACTTTATTCACAAATATTCTAATGGATTAGAATACTTGTCCAGATAGACTGAGAGTGGTCCTACTGATTTATATTAAAACAAAAATAGGGAAACAGGGAGTGCCTGGGTAACTCCATTGGCTAAGCATCTGCCTTTGGCCAAAGTTATGATCTTAGGGTCCTGGGATGTGGCCCCATGTTGGGCTCCCTGGTCAGAGGGGAGCCTTCTCCCTCTCCCCGTGGCACTCTCCCTACTTGTGTTCTCTCTCTCACTCTCTCTCTCTCAAATAAATAAATAAAATCTTAAAAAAAAATAAGGCAAAAACAGGTACCAGTTTTAAGTAACCAAGTGTGTGCACTAATCAGTTCCTTTCCAGTGCATACTTAAGTCATACTCTCATTTATCAGGACTTGGTTGGTAAACCCTTGAAGTACTAGAAGCTGAAAGGACATTTCCTACTATACAACTGTATATGCTGGCCAGGCTAAACTTGTGTTTAATCTATGATTAAGTTAAGAAAGTTTTGGCAATATTCCTACAAGGTCCCATCCGGAATGTACAGTTGTTTTAAAATAAGCTTTATTGTGAATCTGATGGCAGTATGTGATAGGAACTTCTAAAAAAAGGTAAATGGCATTTGGGTGACCATCTGCTCCTGCTGTGAGCAAGGCCAGTGGAATATTCTACCACCAGAGGAAAGACGATTGGTTTCTTTCTGCAGCTAACTGGTCTGCTGAGCCAACTGGCAAGTAATGGAGTTATTCATAGTTCTACATGAGAAACAGGCTTCCATCCAATGGTGGAGTTTAAGATTATGTAGCTGAGGATTCAGGAAGTCCTTACTGAGGATTCAGGAAGTTCTTATAGTAGAATCAATCTACACATTGTATAAACTAAGGTATTTAAAAGTTAGTTCATACTTTTCATAAAAACAGTGTTATATATTTAACTTTAATATTATTTAATCAGTAAAATCATTACTAATAAACAGAAAATTCTGAAGGTTATGAACAACAAACTAGATTTTTTTATCCCAGTATTTTTCTACAGTAATCATAGATAAGCATTCCATTTTATAACAAATGTTCTGGCAAACGATCCCTTTAGACTTTGAACATTAGCAATTTTTAAAAATTTCTCAATACTTAGAAAAGTCTTGAAAGGTTTCACTGTTTTAATTCCATTATTTGTTCTCCCTCTATTCCAAAGTCAACCTCAAAGATTGTCCCAAGTTAAGCCCTTGATTCTTGGTAAAGATTGAAAACCATGAAAGATTGAAATCCATATATTAGTAAGTAACTATTCCATACAATAACATGTAGGGTGCTATTGATGCTGGCAACGAGAACTATTAATTAACTAAAAACGCTCCCAACTTTTATGGAGAAAATTCTAAAATTCAGTTTACCTACAAAAAAATGAGTTACGATGGAACTTGCCTTCTTCCACAAACAAATAGAAAACCATTAAAAATTATGAAAAAAGTACTTTTATTCAGACAAGAGGCAGTGCAGGACTGAGAAAAGGGAAACAGCATGGTTAGCCCTATAATGACCCCCAGATTACTGCCTGAGGCATCTTCCAGGCCTCTGGGCATGGACTGGAAACCCAGGCAGAGCCTGGGAGTTAGGCAAAGTTAAGAAGAAAAGAGACCAGAGTTCAAGGAGGCTGAGGTAGCTAGAATTTGAGTGGGAAAGTAATTACTAAAAATTTTCTAAGTAGAATATATAAAATAGATCCACAGATTCAAGAAGCTCAATTAACACCAAGCAGAATAAACACAAAAGAAATCACCAAGGTACTTCATAATCAAACTGCTGAAAATGTTTTGGAGAGAAAATATTAGCAGTGATCAGAAGGAAAAAAGGACACATTATGCATAGCAGAAGAAGGAGAAGAAGAACAACCCATTTCTTATCAGAAGCAATTCAAGCCAGAATACAATGGAACAAAATTTTTAATGTACTAACAAACCAAAGTTGTCAAGCTAGACTTATCTCCTTTCAAAATAAAGTGAAATAAAGATCTTTCAGACAAATAAAAGCTGAAAGACATCATTATTAGCAGACCTAAAATACAAGAAATGTTGAGAAGTTGCTGAGGCAGTAGGAGAATAACACAGGATGAAAATTTGTATTTACACGAGAGAATGAAGAGTGCCAGAATGGTAAATATATGGATAAATATAAAAAACCCCCTCCTTTTAAATATCTTTAAAGTATAATCAACTATTTTGAACAAATTAATAACACTGTACTGTCTGGGTTTTGATTCTTATATAAAAACATCATGTATGAACAAATAACACTGGGGCACCTGGATGGCTCAGTCGTGAAGCCTCTGCCTTCGGCTCAGGTCATGATTGGGGTCCTGGGATCGAGCCCCACATCAGGCTCCCTGCTCAGCGGGAAGCCTGCTCCTCCTCCTCCCGCTCCCCCTACTTGTTTTCCTTCTCTCACTGTCTCTCTCTCTGTCAAATAAATAAACAAAATATTAAAACAAACAAAACAAACAACATTAAAGCCAGAAGGGGAAATGGAAGCAAAATGCTGCAAAGTGCTTATAGTACACATAAACTCAAAATGTATATCTTTGAAGACATACAAGATGAAGTAGATTTCAAAACAAGGACATAGATGGATATTTCATAATGATAAAGGGGCCAATTAATCAAGAAGATATAATTATCCTAATGTGTATGACTCAAGCATGGAGTTTTACAATACATCCAGTGAAGATTGACAGACTCTAAAGAAGAAATAGACAAATCCACAGTTAAAATAGGGGACTTAAGGACTCCTTCCTCAATAAGTCATCAAACAAGTAAACAGAAAATCAGTAAAGGCAGAAGATTGAACAACACTATCCACCATCTTGACCTATTTTATCTTTATGTGCCACTCCATTCACTACAGCTTATATGCTATACTCATTCTTTTCAAATGCATGCGGCACATACACTAAATTAGACCATACACTATAGGCCAAAAGCAAGTCTTAATAAATTAAAACCCCCAAACATCTAAAAACTAACCATCACAATACTAAATAAACAATGGGTCAAAAAAGCAATCACAAGGGGAATTAGAAAATATTTTAAATATAATGAAAGTGAGAACTTTACAAAATATCATATTCTGTGGGCTACAGCTGAAGCAATGCTCAGAAAAAAATTTATAGCATAAATGCTCATGTTAAAAACAATGAAAGGTTTTAAATCAAAGTATCGGTTTTCATTAAACAAGAAAAATAGAGCAAATTACATTTAAAACAAGCAGAATATAATAAATGGTAAAGATAAAAGTGGAAAACCACAAAATAGAATATGAACAAGTAACAGAGAATTAAAGAAGATGTGAATTTTTTTGAAACTATGAAAAAATGTTATACATTTTAGCTAGATTAATCAAGAAAAAAAAAGAGAAAAGAAAAATTCCTGACATCAGGGCTGAAAAAGATGACTTCTCCATAAGAATATTATAAAACAACTTTATGCCAATAAATTTAATAACTTAGAAAAATGGAAAAATTTCTTAAAAGATAAAATAATGCTCACTAAAGTAAATATAGTCGAATACCTTTCCATCTATTGAAAAGAAATGAATTCATAGTTTCAAATCTTTCCGCAAAAAATTCCAGACCATAATGATTCCCATGATGAATTCTTCTAAATATGGAAGGGAAAAATAACACTGATTATATACATACTTCTCAGAAAACTTAAAAGGAGTGAATGTTTTCCAAGTTTCTTAATGGAGCCAAAATTAACCTGATACCAAAACCCAGCAAAGACATTGCAAATGAAGATGAAGAAAATTATAGACCAATATCTCTTGTTAACAGAAACTGCAAAAATCCTTAAGAAATACCAGCAACTTGAATTCTACAATATACAAAAAGAATAATCATGGCTGTGTAGGGTTTATCCTAGGAATAAAAGTTTGGTTTAACATTAAAAATTCAACGAATATAATTCACTCAATCAGTAGATTTTAAAAAAAATGCAGCAAAAATGCATTTGAAATTTAAACCAGTACTCAGAAAATTAGAAATGGTAGGAAATTTCCCCAGCCTGGTGAAGTGTATTTATCCAATCAAAAGAGCTTAAAAATAGATCTGCTCTAATAATGGTGTGTAGTGTTTACAAAATCTCTTGGCATTTCTGCACAGTGTTGCAACCACTCTTGTGGTCAAATATACATTCATTGGAAGGAGTTTTGGCACTCTGATAGAAGGGGTAGACTTTGGAGGGAAGTTGAGATTTTTAATAATGCTTCAAAATGTTTCTCTCTTAACAAGTGTCCTTCTAACTGACCTGCCTCCTCAGGCACCAACATGCATTTTTAAAAATGCCATTATAGCCCTACTTTTAATTTCAGTGGGATTTCAGAAGGTAGAAGGGGTACACCATGCCAGGAGACATCATGTTAGGCAGATAGAACTCTGGGGGACTGCTAAAAATTATGTCCCAGTAGGCAGCTTTCCACTTTCCTATGAATACTTTTGCAAAATGAACACATTCTTTTTTGAGAACACAACATTGACCTCTCAAGAGGTGATTTGACAAGTCTGAGACAGTAATCATAGTTTTTTCTCTTAGCTATTTATTTGAAGATTGACATTTCAGAGTCCTGGCCCACAGTTTCCAGAATATTTTAAAGCAATGCTGTTACATGGATCAATAGAACTGCCTTTTCTTGAATCCCAATCTTCAATGGCTTTTGATGGTCTTTGGTCATAATGTTGGCCCATGCGTGACCAGACACTCTGTTAAACGTACCCACCATCTACACTAGTCAGTGCATTTCCTTTGTGTTGGAAGTCACCAGCTACATGAGCTCAACTAGTTTTCAAAATAATTGGCTTGAAATTTACTGCCTTTTTGTTCAGCATTGCATTTAATAGAAATAAGTTATCCATTTCTGGGTGCAAAATGACCTTTATTTATATATATGAAAATAAATAAATTTAAATAACATAAATATAAATAAATAAAATAAAAATGACCTTTTATTTTTATTATAGCATTTCTATCATTCTGTCTTAAGTCAAATCAAATTGTTTGGAGACCTACCTCAGCATTGGACTATCAATTCCTCGAGGGTAGGTTTATTTCTTGTTCATTATTATATCTCTGACACTTAGCATGCAATGCCTGGTATCTATCAAATGTGGCTTAAATATTGCATATTGTTCAGGGCGCCTGGGTGGCTCAGTGGGTTAAGCCTCTGCCTTCGGCTCGGGTCATGATCTCAGGGTCCTAGGATCAAGCCCCACATCAGGCTCTTTGCTCAGCAGGGAACCTGCTTCCCCCTCTCTCTTTGCCTGCTTCTCTGCCTACTTGTGATCTCTCTCTGTCAAATAAATAAACAAAATCTTTAAAAAAATAAATATTGCATATTGTGGATGAAATAACTTTCATTTCACGAAAGAGGAGGAAAATTTGAGGGGCTTGGGAACGCATAACATGTTACCAAGATGTATTTAAAATTTTATGTGTGGTAAGAATAACATTAAAAGATGCTATTAGTGCCTATGGAGGAAGGAAAGGATGAGAGTGAGATGAGCTATCAGTGGGAAGCCAGGGAAAGACATGTCTGGTTATTCCACACTGTGAAAATGAGCCAGAGCTGGAAACATTCCAGCAAATAGGGGTGCTTTAGAAATAGGAAGTAGGCTCCTTGAAGAGCTCCAAGTGGCAATCCTTCTGGGTTCGTTTTCAACAGTGCTCATTCCTCAAGCAGCAAGGGCAAGGTGGCTAGCTGGCACCAGGGACATAGCTGAGCACCTCCATAATTAGACACAGGCTTCACACCTGCTAACTCAGGAGTGCAGGGCGAGTGGTGGGGTGAAATTCTGGCACAGAAAGGGAGACTGCTAGGAGGGGAAGGGATTGAAAATTCAGACCACAGGAGTCTTAAAGCCAAGGAATTTGGATTGTTATAATCAGGCAAGTGCATACACTGTGTTGTCAGACAGATCAAGGTTGAATCTCATTCTACTGCTGCGTAAATTTGTACCTGAAGCAAGTTAACTAAGCCCTTCTTTCTTCATCTCAAAATGGATGATACCTGGTACAAAGTTAGCACAAATATTGGTGTTATTATTTTTGCATTACTATTATTACTTGGAATGGCAAGGGCTTAACTGAAGAGAAGGAGCAGGTTCCAGGAGAGAAGCCTCAAGAGGCTAGGTGCTCAATGACTTAACTAGTTTATCCACAACTACAGATCAGCAGATTCAGGAAGGCTCAAGGCTCCCACTTGGCTTAAGTTGCTATCAACACAGACTCAAAGCCAAACTCAGTTTAAAGATCTATTTATTTGTTGGTGGAGTGCGCTAAGCCTGATGCAGTGTTTGATCCCAGGACCCTGAGATCATAACCTGAGCTGAAATCAATCAAGAGTTGGACAGTCAACCAATGGAGATACCCAGGTACCCCATAGCCCAGATCAATTTAAACCTCAAGATGATGACTCAGTCCAGCAGCCACAGAGCACTGAGGAAGAGATAGGGCACCAGGGGCTTCCTGCCCTGCTTGCTCTGCATTCCAACTGTCTGTGCTCCACAAACATGCCCACGCATTTGCACGCACGGAATTTTACTCATTCTCCTTTGCTTATATTACAAGGGTTCCTCCTGGAAAATGCTCATCTCGTGAGAACTGTGGGGCTAGAGAAGTTTCAGAACCTGGAACCTGGAAGAGCTAATTAGAAGAAGTAGCCTTCCGAAGGGGCAAAAATGTTTGTGTTTGTTTTTGTTTTTGTTTGTTTTCACTTCAGCTCTACTCTCTAAAGCTAAGAGAAAGAGTTGCCAAGAGACACGTGGCCTGGGTTGTGTTGGGCCTGCACAATTGCAGAGTCTAATCTTCTTATGAAAGCCCTAAGTATCTGTTTTAGCATTGATACCTCCATAGGTGTTTTCAAATACACCGAGGAAAAAAGGATTTTGTCAGACCATGTTTCCAAAAATCTTGCAAGCCTCAATTCCTTTATTTTCATATTATGACCACACGGCGCTTGTTTTGTTAACTTGCACATGCAGAGGACAGCACTCAAACGAGCTGAGTGGAATTCCCTCCTTTGGGAAATTTTAACGATATGACATGACAGAGTTTCTAACTTAAGAGTTTATGGCAACAGTTCTCCAAATATCTTTCCTCCCTTACCCCATTCTTTTTAATCCTTGTGAAGCTTCTAAAAACAGTTAAATAAAAATAAAATAACATTTAAGATATCATAAATAACATTTAAGAAATTGTCCCATTTTTTTCTGAAGCCTACTTGTTTTCTTTCTTTGTTTCTTGTTTTTCTCCCACTCATTTTTATTTTCCATTTCAGTAAAAAAAATATCTGCCTTTTCTAAGACCTTTTCTGGGCTCTCCATTATTTGGGACAAAAAGCCCAGGATAAGAGTTGGGAAGGATAAAGCTTAGCTTAAAGGGTGAGAGCCCTTGTTAAGACTTAAATAATCACAGTAAGACATGACAAGCTGTCTGATTTCAGAGCCTAATTATAAGTGTACATTAGCCTGTGCTTCTTAAACTGGAAATTAGAAGGTAAATGTGGTGCATCTTTTAGCACATCAATTATAAATGAAGGAAGGCATTATTTTTTATACAAAGGCAGGTGCAAATATATTATGGAGCATGGCAAAAATTCTCGTTATTTATCCCATATGAGTTCTTATTTTCTTCTTTATAGATCCCCAGGTTCATTCAACTTAATTTATTGAGGTGGGCAACGTGCCCAGCTAAAAAGTCTTCATTCCCCAGACTCTATCATAAACTGAAGCCATCATGGAAATCTTCCCAGAAAACTCTTTAAAGAGGGATTCAGTGGCTCTTTTGGGCCTTTTGCCCTTTCATTCCATCCTCTTGCTCACCTCAATCATGGATATTTGAGTGACAGCAGTGTCTTTTGACTTAAATGTGACTTTGAGAATGAAAGATGTGTACCAAGGATGGAACAGCAGAATCAGGGTGGGAACCTAGGCTCAAAGTCTAGGGTTTATGCCAAAATATGGTATACCAATTAAATTTAAATGTTGGATAAAAAGCAGGGACACCTGGGGGGCTCACTCTTTTAAGAGCTGTTGGCTCAGGTCATGATCCTGGGGTCCTGGAATCAAGCCCAGAATCGGGCTCCTGGCTCAGCGGGGAGTCTGTTTTTCCCTCTTCCTCTGTCCCTCTACTCACTTGTGCTCTCTCCCCCTCTCAGAAAAATAAGTAAATCTTTAAAAGATAATAAAATTAAAAGCAAACAATTTTTAATATAAAAATGTCCCAAATACTACATGGAGCATACCTTTACTAAAAAAATTATTTATCTGAAATTCAATTTGAACTAGATTACTTGTATTTCTCATTTATTTCTATAAAGATACATCAAATTATTCAATCAAATTAGCAAAACCTAGAGAACAAAAATATGGCAATTATAGTCTTTTAGCCTCCGTGTATCTGAAGTGGGTTTCTTAAGAAAATTGAGAATATTATAGAGAGTCCCATTGACCCCACACCAAATTATTATATTAGTATGACACCTTTGTTACAATTAATGAATCAATAAATCATTATTAACTAAAGTTCATAATTTATTCAGATTTCTTCTGTTTATACCTAATACCCCTTTTCTGTTCCAGAATCCTATTCAAGATTATCACAATTAATCATTATGTGGATAAGTGCTTCTTGCCTGTGACAGTTTCATTACATACAGGTAATATAGCCATATAACACATGCATATAATATACATAATGAACATTTTTATTGATTTATCTGTCAGTGGACACTTAGGTTATTTCTATGTTTTGGCTTTTATAAGCAATACTGCAATGAACATGATGATAAAGGTATTTCTGGAAGATAGTGATTTGTTTCTTTTGGATATATACCCAGAAATAGTATTGCCAGACTATATAGCAATTCATCTTTAATTTAAAAAAAAAAAACACCAAACTGTTTTCCATAATGTCCATGCCAGTTTAGATTCCTACCAATAGTGAAGAAGGGTTCCCTTTTCTCCATACCCTTGACAACATTTGTTATCTCTTGTCTGTTTGATAGTTAGCCACTCTAACAGGTACAAGGTAATATTTCATTATGGTTTTGATTTGAAATTCCTTGATTATTAGTGATGATGAACATTTAAAAAAAGTAGGTACCTATTGGTTTTATCTTTGCCCATTTGTTAATCAGACTTTATTTATTTTATTTTATTTTATTTTGCTATTGAGTTGTATGTATTTTGGTTAGTAACCCCTTATACAGATGGTTGCCTTTTCATTTTGTTGAACAATTCTTTGCTGTGCAGAAGCTTTTTAGTTTGATATAGTTCCACTTATTTATCTTTTTTTTGTTTTTGTTGTTGTGCTTTTGGGATCATATCCAAAAAACTGTTACCAAAAATCTGTTACCAAGACCAATGTCAAGGAGATTGTTTTAATGTCTTCTTCTAGGAGTTTTATAGCTTTGGGTCTTAGCATTTAAGTCTTTAATCCATTTTGAGTTAAACTTTTGTGAGTGGTGTAAAGTAAGATCTTGGTTCTGTTTCACTGCTCTTTGTGTCTGTTTTTATGCCAATACCATATCCATAACAATTCATACCTTTTGATTACTACCATTAGGTCTATGGGGGCCGGGCTGGTTCTAGGTTGGACCAGAGGCCTGGTGCTGTGTTAGTTGAAAGTCTAGCTCTGTGGTACTTGGCTGGGCCAGGACCCATCCAGAATCCTGGGTTTGTAGGGGCTCATCTGGAGCCTTGTGCCATGGAAATCAGTTGGCACTGAGGTGGTCTGGGAGCTTGGGTTCATGGGGGTCCGTTGGTAGCCTCATGCCATAGGAGCTACCTGGAGCTATAGGACCAACTGCCACTGCTGGAGCCAGCTAGAGACCAGATGGGCTGGGGCTTTGGTTTTGTGGGAGCCTTATGTCTGTCTGGAGCCAAGGAAATCTCTTGGAGTTATGAGAGCCACCCAGGGCTTCTAGAGCCAGCAGGTGCCAGGGAGATCGTGGTTTCATAGGAGCCAGCTGGGAGACTGGTGCTGGGGGACTCACCTGGGTCTGCAAGAGCCACTTTTTGTTGTAGGAAACTCCTGTGGTTGTAAGATCCACTTGGGGTCACCTGAGTTGGCAGGTGCAAGGGTGAACCAGGGGTCTGACTTTACAGCAGTCTTCAAGGGGCAACCTTGGGCCACAGCAGTAGAGTGGTGCTGTGGCAGGTCATTACTAGGGTCCAGGGTGAAGTTGGGTGCTCATTTTCCTTCTATGAGGTGAGTGTCTCTTTCCTTGTTGGATTGCCCGGCTTTGGAGAGGGGTTATGGGGTAGTGTGAATCTACTCTTACACATCTCATTGTGTCTTTTCATATGTCTTTCAGGTGCTGTAATCCATCACCTGGAATCTTTGGCTCTTATGCAGGTATTTTCGCATGCAGATAATTTTTCAAACTGATGTTTCTGAGGAGGGAGGCAAGGACTAGAAATTCTGTGTTGCATTTTTTTTTTTAAGATTTTACTTATTTATTTGACAGACAGAGATCACAAGTAGGCAGAGAGGCAGGCAGAGGGAGAGGGGGAAGCAGGCTCCCCGCTGAGCAGACGGCCTGATGTGGGGCTCCATCCCAGGACTCTGAGATCATGACCTGAGCTGAAGGCAGAGGCTTAACCCACTGAGCCACCCAGGTGCTGCTCTGTGTTGCTATTTTGATGACATAATCGCCTAATATTTCATACTCACTTTTTTTTTTTTCATACTCACTTTTGAAGGGTAGCACAGTAGGCCATCCTAAAATGTGCCACTTTGGCATAATTACTTTGAGCTGAAGGCAATTGAAAAGAAACAGATACTCGAAAAGCTCCCTTACCTCCTCTTATTTGTCTGAAGCAGGCCATAAATTTATAAAGGTGTCCCTTTTACCCTCTCTACCAGGAAGGACACAGGTTAATCCCTGGAGACAACTTTAGACCCTATCAGCCTAGAGAAAGCAACAGAAGAATCTGTATGACCAATTTACTAAGCAGCCTTTATCTCTGGACTGGACTGGAGGAGATTATGCTGAATGAAATAAGTCAAGCAGAGAGAGGCAATTATCATATGGTCTCACTTAC
This sequence comes from Lontra canadensis, assembly GCF_010015895.1. Taxonomy (NCBI): domain Eukaryota; kingdom Metazoa; phylum Chordata; class Mammalia; order Carnivora; family Mustelidae; genus Lontra; species Lontra canadensis. The sequence continues at coordinate 490,932 of NW_022631171.1, forward strand.
TTGTGGAGCATAAGGAATAACATGGAGGACATTAGGAGAAAGAAAGGAAAAGTGAATTGGGGGAAATTGGAGGAGGAAACGAACCATGAGAGACTGCAGACACTGGCCTTGAAAGCCCAAACCTGTTCTTATTGCAGTCTTTCTTCGCAGATTTATAGTTCTTTGTTGAAGATTTATAGAAGCTGGAATTCTAAGCCAGCTTGGAGAATTACTCATTTTTCCTTGGGTATCTCCTGTATTTTCATGAGATATACATGTTAATGAACTTCTGTTTGTTATACTCTTGTTAATCTTTTACTGGAGGGATCTCAGCTAGTAACTCAGAAGTGTAGAGGGAAAAGTATTTTTCTTCTCTTACGGCTTATTCCTATTGCTGGTATGATATTATTTTTGTTTATTTCCTATAATATCTCTGCTACTTTTCTGTATCACTACAGCCCCCAGATTAATGTGTTAATCCTCTTGATGGGTTTTTAATAATAGTTATTGATTTCTCAGTTTATTGGTTGACTAATATAACCATTTTCCACTTTACAATGACTGTTCTGTAAGGCAGGTATAGAAAAGTAAATACATTAAACTCCTATTTTTCCATGATGGCTGGGAAATTAAGAATTAGATATTTTAACCACATGTCTCAATAACTAGATATTTTTTACCACATCTGTATTACACTGTAATTATCTAACATAGTTTTTCTTTGCAAGTGAATGTGAGTTGGCATTCTGAATATCTTTTATCAATATATACCACTGCCAATAAATGCTTGTGTTGACTTTGAAGTTTTTGTGGAGAAGTGAAAATGTACTATTGGGTACAGTAATTCATTAGTCCCATATTGTAAATCTCTTACACATCTAGCAGGTGGGAATGAAAGAAGTTTCAAAATGTTTGGTCTTATTTTACAAACTTCTTAGAAACTTTAAATGCTAATTTAAATCCAGATTTTTTTATTACCCCTTTTCTATTTTTGTAATACCTTACTTCATTTCTGATAAGAGAGATGATTTTCTACATTTTCCTGGGACTGAAAACTTGGCTTAAAATCTCCTGGGAACACTAGAACACTATTTCCTTGAAAGTGTTAAGGTCAAGATGTTATGAGGATTTCATTCCCAAGCTTTTTCTAATCAGTTTGTTTTTGTCTGTTCAAAGGCCCTTTACAGGTTCTCTCTTTCACCCTCTAAATCAACTAGATGATTGTTTACAAATGCCATTTGTTTTGAAAACTGACAACGGAATCCTTCTGTGCAAAAGATTACAAATCAAACTTGCATCTCTTTCAGGGTTGCTTTTAGACTCTTATTTTATATTTCATTTCTGAAGTTTGATAAACTGGAAGCAGCCAGCACAAGAAAACTACTTGATAAAACTCTTGAAGAGGGAGGCTTTGTGACTTCTGGTTACAGAGAGAGGGACCTCTCCACGGGAGCCCAGAGGTAGTTTCATCAAGAGAAACAAAGCTGGACTTCAGGTAAAGTGGTGAAAACATTTTATTCAGTGACTATTGACAATGGGAGAAAGAGCTGAACCCCATTCTGATGTGCATAGGGGTGACTTGGCATTTTAAAGAGAAAATGAATAGGGATGGGGAGGCAGGTTGGCAAGCAGGTGAGAAGTTACAAAGGAGTGGTTGGCGTCGATGCAATTAGGTCCATCATATCTGCTAGTTGGCAGTTAGTTATGGAAGTTAGAGGCTCTATCCTTCCTGATGACTGCATCTCAAAGACATGGTTTTCAGGTCTGTGAGAAAGATACCACTGAGTTGTAGGAGATGCATATATATCTCAAAGAAACAGAGGAAGTGTTCATGACTGTCAGCCCTAAGTGCTCTAAGAAAGGGAGATCAAGGGCCATGCTCTGGAGTTGGCAAGAACAAACAATTAATTCTTTGACAACCCTAAGCTTTTCCACATAGGAACTCAAATGTGGGCTGGTGGTGCCAAGAATGCAGCCTTAAGATAATTAGAAGCTGGCCTGGTCTCAGCCTGGAGGTTTAGAGGATTGCTTGTATGCAGTTCTCAGTATCCCCCAGAGGGAGGCACTCCTTGTTTAGACTCACGTAGAACAAAGCTTTCTACAATATTATACATCTCAGCGTATTTTGTAATGTCCTGAATGCCCTTTAGTTATTTCGATATTCTAAGCAATATCACAATAGGCACAATTTATAATTTTCTGGTAGCTGTTTATTTGAATATGTTTATAAACTCCTAGGACATTATTGGATTAGAACCTCTGAGCTCTAAAGAAAAATAAAATAAAAGAGAATGTTTTGCTCAGCAAGTTCACAACCACTTCATTTGCATTTGCTTTCTATGAATAGTGCTCAAAATATCGACTTAAAATGTAAAGGTTTATATTTTTTCCTAATTTTGGCAATCTCTCCAAAACTTCAGCTCATTTGCCACTCTGTTTCATTATACTCTTTAAATCGTCTTCTGAAATCATTCTTTTGTGTTGTAATTATGTTAACCCAGAATAGATTTTTAAATTTTCTTTGAGTCACTTTGTAGGAAGTCAATCACCTCTGGAGCCAACTCAGCCCAAGCCCAATAGCTCACAATTATTTATTATTCAATTAAAAGCTTCTGAAACAAGTGTAAATGTCCCCAGAATTTTAAAATATGTTGCTGCTGCTGAATCCCCATGAGACAAGCTGTCAAAGGAATGAGTGCCACCTAAAATAAATGTTTTCCCATGTGCATTTCAAATCACTAGTCTGAGACATCACATTTTAGACTCTGACTATTCCAAAGTACAATTTTGGGGGAAAGCAAGTTTCCTTTTTAGACAGAAAGAAGGTCCCCATAATTTTCAGAAAAGTCATGTTGGAGGCCACTGGTAATGAGCTCCAAAAACCTATTTGCCATCACAGAAGGCAACAAATGACATTTATCTTGTAATTCAACAAGATGCTTTTACTGTTCACACAGGCATGAATGTGCCTGTGCGTGTGTGTTGTATATGTGTGTGTGTGAGAGAGAGAGAGACAGAGACAGAGAGTGAGAGGCATTAGCACTGTAGAGGTCAGAAGTGGGAAAATGTCAAGGTGGTTGCTCCCTGGCTCCTTCCGGTAGACCTGGGGTTTGACAGTGGCTTCCTCCTCTCCAGAAGGCCAGAGTTCCTTCCTGTCAGAGGGGCCACTGCTGCAGCCACAGCTTCTCGTCATCCACTGCATGCCCCATCCCTCAGATAAAGACTTCCCACTGAACCCCACTCTGACTGCTTCAGGTTTTTAGTTGCTTTCCTCAAGCCTGCCCACACCTCTGGGGATAGTCCTCATCCCGTGGGTCTGCTATTAATTTCCAGCTAACGAATTCCCATTTCTATAGATTCCCTTTTGTGAGAAAGCAACATTCAGAAGTAAAATAAGTCTATTTTATTTATTTATTTTCTTAAGGTTTTATTTATTTATTTGAGAGAGCAAGAGAGAGCATGAGCTGGGGGAAAGGCAGATGGAGAGGGAGAAGCAGACTCCCAGCTGAGCAGGGAGCCCAATTCAGGACTGGATCCTAGGACCCTGCGATCATGACTGGAGCTCGAAGGCAGATGATTAACCAACTGAGCCACCCAAGTGCCCCAGAATAAGTCCTTCTTAATGGTCTCCAAATGGGCTTTTTCCAATATGAAAGAAAAAAATTAAAAGCCAGATTTTCAATAAGAGAAACATTTGTGAAGTTTGCATAAAAATTTCAGAGTAAATAAGAATCTTGAGATGGGGAGATTATTCTGGATTATCCAGGTGGGCCCTAAATGCTATCTCAAGGAGATCTGAGAAGGAAGAAGGTGGTAATGTTGACTACTGAAACAAAATACTACACTACTGAACTTGAAAATGAAGGGAGAGTCCACGTACCAGGAGATGCAAAGATGGAATGCAAGGCAAGGCACGGATTCTCTCCTAGAACCTCCAGAGGGAGTGTGACCCTGCTGACACATTGATTTGGGCTCATTAATACTGATTTCAGTTTTCTTACCTCCAGAAATGTAAGATAGTAAATGTTTATGTTTTAAGCAACCGATCATTTGTGATCATTTGTTATAGCAGCCATAGGAAACTAATACAGGACGGAATATTCCAGGAATATTTCTATTGCCTAATAGGTGACACATCGAGTGTTAGAAAGGAGGTTAAGGCTACAGATCAGTAAGAAGGCATCTTACAGTATCCAACACTAAAAGTTTGAAATTTAAGAAGCCAGTAGCTACTCTCTGGAAAATTCTTCCCATAATCAGATTGCAAAATTACAATTAGAGAACAATTGATCCAAAAATACATTCATTTTTTCTTTTCTGAATTATATGTAATCAAATTAATCAGAATACTTGTGCTTGAGAGTACAAATCAATAGCAATACAGTCACCACTTGTGAAGTTTTCTGTTTTTACGCATTAACCTTAGGGAAGTTGCATATTTTATGCATCCCAGCTACCAACATAAAAACCAGGTTTTTTTATGTTTTTTTTTAAATTTATTATAAACATAAAATATATTTTTATCCACAGGGGTACAGGTCTGTGAATCGCCAGGTTTACAGACTTCACAGCACTCACCATCGCACATACCCTCCCCAATGTACAAAACCCCACCCCCCTTCTCCCAACCCCCCTACCCCCAGCAACCCTCAGTTTGTTTTGTGTGATTAAGAGTCACTTATGGTTTGTCTCCCTCCCAATCCCATCTTGTTTCATTGATTCTTCTCCTACCCCCTTAACCCCCCATGTTGCATCTCCACTTCCTCATATCAGGGAGATCATATGATAGTTGTCTTTCTCTGATTGACTTATTTCGCTAAGCATGATAGCCTCTTATTCCATCCACGTTGTCGCAAATGGCAAGATTTCATTTCTTTTGATGGCTGCATAGCATTCCATTGTGTATATATACCACCTCTTCTTTATCCATTCATCTGTTGATGGACATCTAGGTTCTTTCCATAGTTTGGCTATTGTAGATATTGCTGCTATAAACATTCGGGTGCACGTGCCCCTTCGGATCACTACGTTAGTATCTTTAGGGTAAATACCCAGCAGTGCAATTGCTGGGTCATAGAGTAGTTCTATTTTCAACATCTTGAGGAACCTCCACGCTGTTTTCCAGAGAGGTTGCACCAGCTTGCATTCCCACCAACAGTGTAGGAGGGTTCCCCTTTCTCCGCATCCTCACCAGCATCTGACATTTCCTGACTTGTGAATTGTAGCCATTATGACTGGTGTGAGGTGATATCTCATTGTGGTTTTGATTTGTATTTCCCTGATGCCGAGTGATGTGGAGCACTTTTTCATGTGTCTGTTGGCCATCCGGATGTCTTCTTTGCAGAAATGTCTGTTCATGTCCTCTGCCCATTTCTTGATTGGATTCTTTGCTCTTTGGGTGTTGAGTTTGATAAGTTCTTTATAGATTTTGGACACTAGCCCTTTATCTGATATGTCATTTACAAATATCTTCTCCCATTCTGTCAGTTGTCTTTTGGTTTTGTTGACTGTTTCTTTTGCTGTGCAAAAGCATTTGATCTTGATAAAATCCCAATAGTTCATTTTTGCTCTTGCTTCCCGTGCCTTTGGTTGATGTTCCTAGGAAGATGTTGCTGTGGCTGAGATCAAACAGGTTGCTGCCTGTGTTCTCCTCAAGGAATTTGATGGATTCCTTTCTCACATTGAGGTCCTTCATCCATTTTGAGTCTATTTTCATGTGTGGTGTAAGGAAATGGTCCAATTTCATTTTTCTGCATGTGGCTGTCCAATTTTCCCAACACCATTTATCGAAGAGGCTGTCTTTTTTCCATTGGACTTTCGAAGATTAGTTGACCATAGAGTTGAGGGTCTATTTCTGGGCTCTTTATTCTGTTGCATTAATCTATGTGTCTGTTTTTGTGCCAGTAGCATGCTGTCTTGATGATGACAGCTTTGTAATAGAGCTTGAAGTCGGAATTGTGATGCCACTGACTTTGGCTTTCTTTTTCAATATTCCTTTGGCTATTCGAGGTCTTTTCTGGTTCCATATAAATTTTAGGATTATTTGTTCCATTTCTTTGAAAAAAAATGGATGGTATTTTGATAGGAATTGCATTAAATGTGTAGATTGCTTTAGGTAGCATAGACATTTTCACAATATTTATTCTTCTAATCCAGGAGCATGGAACATTTTTCCATTTCTTTGTGTCTTCCTCAATTTCTTTCATGAGTACTTTATAGTTTTCTGAGTATGGATTCTTAGCCTCTTTGGTTAGGTTTATTCCTAGGTATCTTAGAGTTTTGGGTGCAATTGTAAATGGGGTTTACTCCTTAATTTCTCTTTCTTCTGTCTTGTGGTTGGTGTAGAGAAATGCAACTGATTTCTGTGCATTGGTTTTATATCCTGACACTTTACTGAATTCCTGTACAAGTTCTAGCAGTTTTGGAGTGGAGTCTTTGGGTTTTCCACATCAAGTATCATATCATCTGTGAAGAGTGCTAGTTTGACAACTTCTTTGCCGATTTGGATGCCTTTAATTTCCTTTTGTTGTCTGATTGCTGAGGCTAGGACTTCTAGTACTATGTTGAATAGCAGTGGTGATAATGGACATCCCTGCCGTGTTCCTGACCTTAGCAGAAAAGCTCTCAGTTTTTCTCCATTGAGAATGACATTTGCGGTGGGTTTTTCATAGATGGCTTTGATAATATTGAGGTATGTTCCCTCTATCCTTTCTCTTTGAAGATTTTGATCAGGAAGGGATGCTGTACTTTGTCAAATGCTTTTTCAGCATCTATTGAGAGTATCACATGGTTCTTGTTCTTTCTTTTATTAATGTGTTGTATCACATTGATTGATTTGCGGATGTTGAACCAACCTTGCAGCCCTGGAATAAATCCCACTTGGTCGTGGTGAATAATCCTTTTAATGTACTGTTGAATCCTATTGGCTAGTATTTTGGTGAGAATTTTCGCATCTGTGTTCATCAAGGATATTGGTCAGTAGTTTTCGATTTTGATGGGATCCTTGTCTGGTTTTGGGATCAAGGTGATGCTGGCCTCATAAAATGCGTTTGGAAGTTTTCCTTCCATTTCTATTTTTTTTTGGAACAGTTTCAGGAGAATAGGAATTAGTTCTTCTTTAAATGTTTGGTAGAATTCCCCCGGGAAGCCGTCTGGCCCTGGGCTTTTGTTTGTTTGGAGATTTTTGATGACTGTTTCAGTCTCCTTATTGGTTATGGGTCTGTTCAGGTTTTCTATTTCTTCCTGGTTCAGTTGTGGTAGTTTATATGTCTCTAGGAATGCATCTATTTCTTCCAGATTGTCAAATTTGTTGGCATAGAGTTGCTCATAGTATGTTCTTATAATTGTCTGTATTTCTTTGGTATTCGTTGTGATCTCTCCTCTTTCATTAATGATTTTATTGATTTGGGTCCTTTCTCTTTTCTTTTTGAGAAGTCTGGCCAGGGGGTTATCAATCTTATTAATTCTTTCAAAGAACCAGCTCTTAGTTTCATTGATTTGCTCTATTGTTTTTTTGGTTTCTATTTCATTGATTTCTGCTCTGATCTTTATGATTTCTCTTCTCCTGCTGGGTTTAGGGTTTCTTTCTTGTTCTTTCTCCAGCTCCTTTAGGTGTAGGGTTAGGTTGTGTACCTGAGACCTTTCTTGTTTCTTGAGAAAGGCTTGTACCGCTATATATTTTCCTCTCAGGACTGCCTTTGCTGTGTCCCACAGATTTTGAACCTTTGTGTTTTCATTATCATTTGTTTCCATGAATTTTTTCAATTCTTCTTTAATTTCCTGGTTGACCCATTCATTCTTTAGAAGGATGCTGTTTAGTCTCCATGTATTTGGGTTCTTTCCAAATTTCCTCTTGTGATTGAGTTCTAGCTTCAGAGCACTGTGGTCTGAAAATATGCAGGGAATGATCCCAATCTTTTGATACTGGTTGGGACCTGATTTAGGACCCAGGATGTGATCTATTCAGGAGAATGTTCCATGTGCACTAGAGAAGAATGTGTATTCTGTTGCTTTAGGATGAAATGTTCTGAATATATCTGTGATGTCCATCTGGTCCAGTTGTGTCATTCAAGGCCTTTATTTCCTTGTTGATCTTTTGCTTGGATGATCTGTCCATTTCAGGGAGGGGAGTGTTAAAGTCCCGTACTATTATTGTATTATTGTTGATGTGTTTCTTTGATTTTGTTATTAATTGGTTTATATAGTTGGCTGCTCCCACGTTAGGGGCGTAGATCTTTAAAATTGTTAGATCTTCTTGTTGGACAGGTCCTTTGAGTATGATATAATGTCCTTCCTCATCTCTTATTATAGTCTTTGGCTTAAAATCTAAATGATCTGATACAAGGATTGCCACTCCTGCTTTCTTCTGATGTCCATTAGCATGGTAAATTGTTTTCCACCCCCTCACTTTAAATCTGGAGGTGTCTTCGGGTTTAAAATGAGTTTCTTGTAGGCAACATATAGATGGGTTTTGTTTTTTTATCCATGCTGATACCCTGTGTCTTTTGATTGGGGCATTTAGCCCATTAACATTCAGGGTATCTATTGAGAGATATGAATTTAGTGCCATTGTATTGCCTGTAAGGTGACTGTTATTGTATATTGTTTCTGTTCTTTTCTGATCTACTATTTTTAGGCTCTCTCTTTGCTTAGAGGACCCCTTTCAATATTTCCTGTTGAACTGGTTTGTTGTTTGCAAATTCTTTCAGTTTTTGTTTGTCCTGGAAGCTTTTAACCTCTCCTTCTATTTTCAATGATAGCCTAGCTGGATATAGTATTCTTGGCTGCATGTTTTTATCATTTAGTGCTCTGAATACATCATGCCAGCTCTTTCTGGCCTACCAGGTCTCTGTGGATAAGTCTGCTGCCAATCTAATATTTTTACCATTGTATATTACAAACTTCTTTTCCTGGGCTGCTTTCAGGATTTTCTCTTTGTCACTAAGACTTGTAAATTTTACTATTAGGTGACGGGGTGTGGACCTATTCTTATTGATTTTGTGGGGGGGTTCTCTGCACCTCCTGGATTTTGATGCTTGTTCCCTTTCCCATATTGGGGAAATTCTCTCCAATAATTCTCTCCAATATACCTTCTGCTCCCCTCACTCTTTCTTCTTCTTCTGGAATCCCAATTATTCTAATGTTGTTTCGTCTTATGGTTGTCACTTATCTCTCGAATTCTGCCCTCATGGTCCAGTAGCTGTTTGTCCCTCTTTTGCTCAGCTTCTTTATTCTCTGTCATTTGGTCTTCTATTTTGCTAATTCTTTCTTCTGCCTCATTTATCCTAGCAGTCAGAGCCTCCATTTTTGATTGCACCTCATTAATAGCTTTTTTTTATCTCAAATTGGTTAGATTTTAGTTCTTTTATTTCTCCAGAAAGGGCTTTTATATCTCCCAAGAGGATTTCTCTAATGTCTTCCATGCCTTTTTCAAGCCCAGCTAGAACCTTGAGAATCATCATTCTGAACTCTAGATCTGACATATTACTAATGTCTGTATTGATTAGGTCCCTAGCCTTTGGTACTGCCTCTTGTTCTTTTTTTTTTGTGGTGAATTTTTCTGCCTTTCAATTTTGTCCAGATAAGAGTATATGAAGGAGCAAGTAAAATACTAAAACGTTGGCAAAGACCCCAGGAAAATATGCTTTAACCAAATCAGAAGAGATCCCAAATCGTGAGGGGGGAGAAAGGGGATTAAAAGAGGTTCAGAAAGAAAAAAAAAAAAGAAACAAAAAGAGAAAACAAAGAAAAAATATAAAAAAGAAATATATATATATATATATATATATATATATATATATATATATTAGATAAACTAGTTAAAAAACGTTAAAAAAGAAAAGGGTAAAAGTTAAAAAAATTTAGCAGAAGAGAGAAAAAACAATTGAAAAAGAAAAAGAAATTAAATTAACTGCAAGACTAAAGAATCATGGGGAGTAAACCATGAGTTCTGTGTTTTCTTTCTCCTCCTCTGGAATTCCGCTGCTTTCCTTGGTATTGAAACTGCACTCCTTGGTAGGTGAACTTGGTCCTGGCTGGATTTCTTGTTGATCTTCTGGGGGAGGGGCCTGTTGTAGTGATTCTCAAGTGTCTTTGCCCCAGGCAGAATTGCACCACCCTTACCAGGGGTCGAATGAGTAATCCGCTCAGGTTTGCTTTCAGGAGCTTTTGTTCCCTGAGCACTATTGGTAGAATTCCAGAGGACGGTAATGAAAATGGCTGAGAGCTCGGGGACCCACTCCTCAGTGCACCCTCAGAGAACAGCACCCACCTACCCCCGTCTCTCTGGCCTCTGGCCATGCTCCGAGCTCACTGAGCCTGCAACCGGTTCAAGGTAACCCTTGAGTGAGTTGTGCGCTCACTCCTAGGCTCTGTCTCTCTAGCTGGCTTCCCCGTTCTAATACCTGCAAGCTCTGCGACACTCCGACACCTCCGATCCTTCTGTGACCCTGTGGGACTTGAGGCCACACTGACCCCGCGTGGGCTTCACCCCGGTTTAGCCTCTGGAGCAATGTCCCTCCGCGGAACAGACTTTTAAAAGTCCTGCTTTTGTGCTCTGTTGCTCCGCCGCTTGCCGGGAGCCGGCTCCTCCCCCCGCGGTCTATCTTCCCATCGCTTTGGATTCACTTCTCCGTCAGTCCTACCTTTCAGAAAGTGGTTGATTTTCTGTTTCTAGAATTGCTGTTCTTCTTCTCTTCGATCTCCCGTTGGATTTGTAGGTGTTTGCAATCTTTAGATAAGCTATCTAGCTGATCTCCTGCTACCTGAAGTAGTCTCAGCCTGCTACTTCTCCGCCATCTTGACTCCCAACCTAAAAACCAGTTTTTGATCAAAAAACTAGTGGATCAAAAAACCTAGTGGAAGGATTGCATTATCTTTTTTTTTTCCTTAGAGAACACTATGATAAACATTCTACATATTAAAAAGGCAAGTAAAGAGACTGCAGTAAAAAAAAAAAAATGTAGGCTAAAGTATTTTAGCAGAGTATCAGGCAGTTAATTTGTGAAATTGTTATGCTCTTTTTCTCAATTTTGTTATGTTTGTGATACATGAGGTTTATTTTCTCATTTTAAGTAAGTATTTGTTCTTGTACCCAATTTTGTATTTATTCAATTATTCTTTTAAAATAAGTCCCCCATGATTCATAAACTTCAGGCCCCATAAAACCTGATCAACCCATGGTACCAAATGATTGGAAATGTGACAGAGGGACTCAATCCAGTACATGGTTGAAATTAGGATGAGCTTCTGGAGCAGGGGGTCTTGTAACAACTTCCAAAGGCTAATGGTGGACATTAGGGAATTGAGATGTGGGGAGGGAGGCTTGAGGGGAGGGAGTAGCCAAATTATACAGAACTGTCTACTCCCTTTTATTAGAGAATAGTAGAATTTATATAGATGATGAATTTAGCAAGCAAGGCAGGTTTGCCGTATTATCTGCCTCTTTTAATTTTATAGGATTATCACTCAAATTTGTTTTTTAAGCAACCATGCAGGTATATACTAAAATTGAAGGCTGACACCCACTCAAGGGAAAAACAAAGCCCTGAGGCACTGGTGTGGAAGATCACTGATATTTACTGACTTGAGAAAAGCAAACAATAACCACAGCAGGAAAGGCTTTTCATACCAGCAAGAAAATAAGGTACCCAATATTAGATTAGGAATATGAGTTCAATTTATTCCATTTAATTTCCACTTCATAGTTCATTGCAACATTATGAAAGGCAACCTCCTTAAAACTTCTAAGCATTACAGTTGATGTTAGCATAAGCCTTCCTCTCTGCCCTAGAACTCATATATAGTTTGATTCAATCCATTGAAACACTTAATTATTTGCATCCATACATTTTTAAAATGTGGGAATATAACATGTGAACATATGGACAGAAAAGCCAATGATTATAGTAAAATAACTCTTTCAAACAACTTCTTCATTTCTTCTTCAAGGGTAAGAGATTCAAGAAAACCTATCACAGTTCTAACTTCTAACGAGTACCTCATGCAGCAGGACCTTAGCATAAGGATGGGGGGTGCAAGTGATAGAAGGTGAGTTAGGCTGAAGCCTATTGTATGTGTAGTCCACATGTCAGCCTTAGATATGCCTAAAACAAACCTGAATAAGGCTACCCTAGAGGACAACGTGGTCAATAAAAGAAAAAGTCTGAGAGACGGACCAAAACTCATCCAACTGTTATCTAGGAGACAGCTTTCTCTAGTTCAGAGTCACATTATGTAGGGCTATCCAAGAATTTACTGGCATTCAGCATAGGAAGAAAAGTAATTTTAGTATTTTAGCAGCAGATTACTAAATAAATTCGTATATCTGTGTTGAAGGACATCTGTAGAATTGTATAGGAAAATGTGACCCATAATCACACCTTATAGTTAACTATCATGAACATCTATTTTCTTCCAGTCATTTTTTAAGCATATGTATACCCTTCACATTGAGTTTATTCTTTGTGTCCTACTTTTTATTTTTTAATTAACTAATTAATTTTTAAAGATTTTATTTATTTGAGAGAGAGAGAGAGAGAGAAATTGAGAGAACATGAAAGTGGGGTGAAGGGCAGAAGGAGAAGCAGACTTTCTGCTGAGCAGGGAATGAGATGTGGGGCTCCATCCCATGTACTCTGGGATCATGACCTGAGTGAAAGGCAGACGCTCAACCAACAGATCCACCCAGGTGCCCTGTGTCCTACTTTATAATTGAATAATATATTTTGAGCACTTTCCCATGCCAGTAAGTTTTCCTCACATACATTATTTAAAATGAGCCATTGTACACAGGTGTCATAATTTAGTATTTTCTATACTTGGAAATTTACATCATTTCCAATATGAGGCTGTCAACTAATACTGGGATACATATTCTCCTGTTATGAAGGTGAACACAGCTAATTATTTCTTCAGTTAATTTCTAGAAAAGGAACTATTGGATCTGATCATTATTTTTAAACTTAATAGACTTTTTTTTCTGAAGGATATACAGATGGAAGTGTGCTCAACATCACACATCATCAGGGAAATACAAATTAAGAACATAAGGAGATATCTCCTGACACTTGTCAGACGGCTATTATCAAAAAGATAAGAGATAAATTGGTGCAGCCATAATGGAAAATACTGTGGAATTTCCTCAAAAAATTAAAAACAGAACTACTACATAATCCAGCAATCCCACTTCTGGCTATATATATGAAGGAAATGAAAACTCTAACTTGAAAGATGTATGCATCCTCATGTTCACTGCAGCATTATTTATAATAGCCAAGACATGGAAGCAACATGAGTGTTCACCAATGAAGAAATGGATAAAGAAAATATGGTCTATATGTATGTATAGAGAATATGTATATATATGGAATATAGAAAAATAATGAACTCTTACCATTGCAAAGACATGGATGGACCCTAAGAGCACTATGTTAAGTGAAATAGGTCAGAGACAGAAAGATATATACTGTGTGATCTCACTTACAGGTGGAATCTGAAAAATCAAAAACAAAACCCTGAGCCCATAGATACAGAGAATAGATAGGTGGTTGCCAGAGGTGGGGCATTGGGAGTGAGTAAAGGGGGCCAAAAAATACAAACTTCCAGTTATAAAATAAGTAAGTCCTGGAGATGTAATGTACAGCATGGTGACTATAGTTAATAATATTGTACTGCGTATTCAAAAATTGCTAAGAGAGATCTTAAAAGTTCTTATCATGAGAAAAAATATATGTGTAGTGAAAGATGCTAACTAGATTTATTGTGGTGATCATTTTGTAATATACACAAATATTGAATCATTGTGTTGTATGCTTTTTAAAAATTAATACATGTTAATTTTTTTATTTTATATTATATGTCAATTTTATCTCAATAAAAAATTTTGATAAGGATTGCCCAATTATAATCAATAAAATTCCATTAGGAACATCAGAAGTTCTGCTTCATAGTTTGTCAACACAAAATTGGCAATTTTAAAGAATTTCTGATACATATATCACCAGAATACTTTATTATCTTCACATTTATATTTCTTGAATCACTAATGAGTTTGATAATTTTTCATATGTTTATTAACATTTGTGTATATTTTTTTACTTTTTCTCTTTAAATTTTATACTCCTTTTTATACAATGATTTTTATTTTCTATTGATTTTAAGCATATTTCTTTTTTATTCTAGAGTATTATTTAATCATTTTGAGTATTTATATAATATATATTTTAAGTATTTTCCCCTTCGGCATTTGTATCTTGATATTTTCCTTTTTAAAATTCTGATATGATTCCAGTACCTGAAGTTCACCTTTCATAGGTACAATTCAGTAGTTTTTAATATACCTATAGGGTTGTACAGCCATCACCAGTATCTAATTCCAAAACATGTCATCACTTCAATTACCAGTCACACCGATTTTTATCTTCCTCCAGCCCCTGTTAACCACTAAGCTCCTTTTTGTCTATAAATTTGATTCCTGTGGAGATTTCATACAAATGGAACCATACAATATATGGCTTTTTGTGTTTGGTTTCTTTCATTTAGCATAATTTTTAAATTGAGATAAAATTGACATATAGCATTGTAGAAGTTTGTGAACAGTGTATTGACTGACACATAGCTGATCCTTGAACAACATAGGTTTGATCTGCAGGGATCCAGTCATAAGTGGATTTTTTTCAATATAGTACAGTACTGTAAGTGTATTTTTCTCTCTTATGATTTTCTTTATAACATTTATTTTTTCTAGTTTATTATAAGAATAGCATATACAATATATATAACCTACAAAATATGTGTTAATCGACTGTTAATGTTAGTGGTAAGGATTCCAGTCAACAGTAGGCTATCAGTATTACCCAGAGTGAGATGGAAAAGGAAAGAAGTCATGGTTCTTTTTTCTGCCAGAGTAAAAAATTACAGAACAGGGGCACCTGGATAGCTCAGATAGTTAAGCATCTGCCTTTGGCTCTGGTCATGATTCCAGGTCCTGAGATCAAGCCCCCGTGTCAGGCTCCCTGCCTAGTGGGAGTCTGCTTCTCCCTCTGCCTCTACCTTTCTCCGTGCTTGTCCTCTCTCTTGTCTCTCTTTCTCAAATGAATACATAAAATCTTAAAAAGATATATTTATAAGGCACTGAAATGAAAGTGAAGCAGAGTCAAGTTTTATTAAAGTACACTCCAAAGGAAGTAAAGAGAGACAAAGGCCCGGGAAACTCTGGGTGTGGGCTTATATCAATTTTTTGCGGGGGATGAGGGGGGTGGAACCTACAGTCACAACATTTTAGTGACCTGCCTAGATTATATAATAATTACCCAACCATGCATGTCCTTTCCCAAGATATATTTAAAATATCTGCATGGTTGGGGGGGCACCTGGGTAGCTCAGTCAGTGAGCATCTGACTTTTGGTTTTGGATCAGGTCATATTCTTACGGGTTGTTGGATCAAGCCATGTCAGGCTCTGTGCTCAGCAAGGAATCTCTCCCTCTGCCCCTCCTCACACTCAAACATACTCCCCGTCTCTCAAATGAATAAATCTTTTAAAAAATTAAGATAAAACATAAGATAACATAACTAAAATAAAATAAAATAGAATACCTGCATGGGGTAGGAAATCACATTATTTCTAATTATCTAATTATTTAATAATCACATTATTTCTATTATAGAGATATAGAGATATCTGACCTATGTCAGATAAGGACAAGTGCCTGCTTTCTGTGCAAGTGCAACAAGCACAAAACCTTGACTTGTTCTGCAGGGATGTTATAACCACAAACTGACTATTAGACGGGTGGAATGGGGTGGTTCCTGGATGGTCCTGACTTGTGGCTCTCCCGCAGCACATCTAAAGTCCATCCTCCTGTCACTCATGCCTAATTTTGTGCCTACCATTAGTAGTCAAGTTTTTTGGGAGTGAAAACTTATACAAGGATTTACAACTGTGCAGGAGGTTAGTGTCCTTAAACTTTATGTTGTTCAAAGGTTGACTATACTTATATATTGCAATATGATTACCACCTTAGTATTAGCTAACACCTTCATTACATGGCATAATTACCTCTTTCTTGTGGTGAGAACATTTAAGAACTTTTTTAGCAATTTTCAAATATATATACTATATAGCATATAGTATATAGTATTATAGTATAGTATAGTGCTGTTAACTATAATCACAATGCTGTGCCTTAGATCCCCAGGACTTATCCATCTTACAGCTGGAAGTTTGTACCTTTTAATCAACACTTCCCCAATTCTCCAATCCCCCAGATCCTGGTGATGACCATTCTAGTATTTCTATGAGTTCAGGTTCTTCGGATTCCACATGTATGTGATATCATATAGTATTTGTTTTATCTAACTTACTTCATTTAGCATAATACCCTCAAAATCCATCCATGTAGTCACAAATGACAAGATTTTCTTATTCATGGCTGAATAATATTTCATTGTGTATAAGTATCACATTTTTTTAATTTACTCATCTGTTGATGACATTTAGATTGTTTTCTTTTTTTTCCATTTTATTTTATTTTATTTCTTTTCAATGGTCCAGCATTCACTATTTATGCACCACACCCATTGTTCCATGCAATACGTGCCCTCCATAATACCCACCACCAGGCTCATCTAAACCCCCACCTCCCTCCCTTCCAAAACCCTCAGTTTGTTTCTCAGAGTCCACAGTCTCTCATGGTTTGTCTCCCCCTCCAATTTCTCCCAACTCACTTCTCCACTCCATCTCCCAATGTTCTCCGTGTTATTCCTTGTGCTCCATAAGTAAGTGAAACCATATGATACTTGACTGTCTCTGCTTGACTTATTTCACTCAGCATAATCTCTTCCAGTCCAATCCATGTTGATACAAAAGTTGGGTATTCATCCTTTTTAATGGAGGCATAATATTCCATTGTATATATGGGCCATATCTTCTTTATCCATTCATCTGGTGAAGGGCATCTTGGCTCTTTCCACAGTTTGGTGACTATGGCCATTGCTGCTATGAACATTGGGGTACAGATGGTCCTTCTTTTCACTATATCAGTATATTTGGGGTAAATACCCAGTAGTGCAACTGCAAGGTCATAGGGCAGCTCTATTTTTAATTTCTTAAGGAATCTCCACACTGTTTTCCAAAGGGGCTGCACCAACTTGCATTCCCACCAACAGTGTAAGAGGGTTCCCCTTTCTCCACATCCTCTCCAACACATGTTGTTTACTGTCTTGTTAATTTTGGCCACTCTAACTGGTGTAAGGTGGTATCTCAATGTGGTTTTGAGATGAATCAAAATCAAATCATTATTCATCAATCACTGTTCATCATTAGCCATGATGATGAACATTTTTTCATGTGTCTGCTAGATTGTTTTCATATCTTAGCTATTGTGGGAGTAATGCTTTGATAAACATGGGAATGCAGATATCTTTTAGATATACTGCTTTAGTTTCCTTTGGATGTATACCCAGAAGTGGGATCACTGGTCATATGATATCATTGACTGAAGTCTCTTAATAATCTAACATTTGGTTAATGACTGGGCAGGGATTTCTTTTAGCTGCCAAGACCACCCAGTCTCACAGACTTTGCTCAGGACCTTTGTGTGTTTTTTGAGATATAGCTTCAATACTCAGCCAGTCAACTGACCTCTCTGCCTTAGCCTTTACTTCCTGCTTGTGCAGAGCTCAAGACCAGCCCAAGGTGAGATGTTAGGGCATTCCCAGATGTGTCCCGAGCATACTCACAGTCCTGAGTATGTGCACAGTCCTATACATGTGAATGGCCTTTTAGATTCCTAGGAATATGTCAGAGTTCTTCAAAGCCACTATGGACATCCTGTCTGCTTTCTTTTTAAGCTTTGTGGTTAATCTGTTGTCTGCCTCATTTGTCATTCCTCCAACATCTGATTAATTTAACAATTTCCTCTTCCTCCATGCTCCACCCTCTTGTCCCCCAACAAATGTTTCCAGGGAAAAAGGCTACACTGGGCAAATTCTGAGTTAGATTAAAGATAACCTTGCAAGTAGAATTCTCTAGGGAACCATCAGGTCAAAATATGACCATTAACCATTTGGGGGAGAATGAAGATTTGAAAAGTTTTAAATTTTGTGTTGTGTTCTCTGATGACTGCCATTTTCTTGTGTTGTGACTATTGGTCTTCAAGATTACTGTGGATGTGGAGAAAGAAGGATTTGAATTGGGTAAATTTAAATGCCACAAAATTCACATTCTTACCCAGATTCATCCACTTTCTTGAATAATTTCTCCCCAGATTGCTGGAAGCATTTGCTTAATTTTTAGAGTTCTGAAAAAGTTGATTCTGATCATTTTTAGCAGCTTTCTAATTGCTTTCATGGAGAACATAATTTTCAGAGGCTTTTATTCCATTATTTTATGGATGCTACCCAAACTAATTAAATTTTAAAGTAAATGTAAGAATTATTTTTTGACTATCAATGGATTTTTCAGTTACATGGAATTTTCTTTAATGTTAAAATAAAATAAGTGAGCAATAACAACAGGAATATAAGAAAAAAAGAGACATGGAAAACCAAAAAATTTTGGGTAACCATGTGTTATCCTCTTCAAACCAATGAATTTTAGAGTATATTGGCTATGTATAGAAAATAGCATTAGCTGAAAACTTTTAAACCATAATTTCATAAATATCTATAAAATTATTGTTAATTATTGATTACTTACCACACTCTTAGTATTTATAGGAGGTACAGAATTTACAATCAAATGAGTAAGCAAGCACAAGAAGAAAAACATGTATCAGTGGAGTATAATATGTAGGTTATAGAGATAATATATAATAAATACTATATGTGGGATAGGTTTTCTAAAATTCTAAAAAGCCCAAAGCTTTCAAATCAATGATTAAGCATTATGCCTATTACAAAATTTGCACTGTAAAAATTTCACATCATAATGCAGGATTCCTTTAAATGCAACTCCTTTTAAAAGCTTTTCTTTTCTTTTTATTTCTTTTTTCTTTCCTTTTTAATCTGTAGTTGATTATGAATTGCTTGACATGCAATGTCAGGGGATATTGGCCCCTAAAATCTAAAACTGAGCATCAGCAATTCCTTCCAAGTGAAGATCAATATAATTGTATACAGTTTCTCTGAAACATAAAGTAATATTGTACAGGAGATAGAATTCAAATTAAAAGAATTAAATATACAAGCAGCTTTTAGGAAACAAATAGCTGAATCTTGACAAGAAACCCATCCATTCACATTAATAGGGACACAGAAAGGAGAGTAAGTTAGTACTAGAAAAATGTACAAGTTAT
Source organism: Lontra canadensis (assembly GCF_010015895.1). Taxonomy (NCBI): domain Eukaryota; kingdom Metazoa; phylum Chordata; class Mammalia; order Carnivora; family Mustelidae; genus Lontra; species Lontra canadensis. The sequence continues at coordinate 510,207 of NW_022631171.1, forward strand.
TGATTTAAGTTATTTAGTTAAGCCTCTTTTGGGAAAATTATTGACCACAGAGTCATAGATAAGATCACAAAGACCCAGAGAAGCTGTTCGAGCTCAAGGAGGTAATCATTATTGGCAGAGTGGGAATTAGAGCCATGTCTCTGCATAGTCCAGTGTTCATTATAAACCATGTGACAGTTTTGGGGGGAGTTACTTTTTCTGGGAATTCCCAGTACACTCTTACATTCACTCACATTGAAAACTGAGGGAAGGGGAATCTCTACAGTGTATGAGAGTGATTACTTTTTTCAAATCATAAGTAAAGCATTTACTCACTACTTATTCATCATTTCTTACAACCAATAAATATGTATTGATTCTCATGCTCTCATGTAGTTTGCAGATCATCAGAGGAGAGAGACAGTAGGTAATTAAATCCAGTATTTAATATATAATGAAAAATAAATATGTTTTATAGGAGAAAGAATTTGGGGACAGATTGTCAGGCATCAGAAAGGAACTCACTGAAGAAAGGATATTTAGTTGAAACCTAAAGGATAATTAGCAGCAGGAGAAAAATGTAACTCAGACAATGGCAAAGTACTTCATCTGATCTTACTACTCATTGGTTATTCACTGAGTGACTTAAGTTGCTTCTTATCTTGGCATAGTGTGTGAACAAAATAACCAGCTTTCTTTGAACACATGGTCCTGTTGTCATGGCTTGATGAATTCTTGCCTCTGAATGGCGACTTTCACTTTTTCTTGTCCAAAAGGCACCATTCCTGAACCCTCTGTGAGAACCTTGCAGGAGTTCCCAGAGTGTGCTCTCTGCAGCATCACTCTGATTACACTACTTTATACAGAGCCCTGTGAAGAAAAACCTCCTTCTTAACTACCTGTTTTTTTTTTTTTTAATTTTCCTCACACAACCTCACTATAGTTCACCTGAATAATGAATAAAAAGACACAGCCTTCCAGAGCCCTACCATGTAATTTACTCGGCAATATAGAAGTAGTAGCCAAAAAAAATCAATGAATTTTTCTTTTTTTACTTGGTAACCTCATTTAACAAAGAACACTAAAGTACTTTACAGTAATCTCATTTCTGATGTTTCTGTTTTGCACAATAATAATCCTGACTGAGGTTAACGTGGTTTGTTGGTTTCCAAAAGTTATTTTTGTTATTATTTGTATTACCTATGATCATTTCACAAAATGCTACTTTACTCTCTAGCTTTCAGAGTCCAAATCATGTTAACAAACTGAGCTGGGGGAACCAGCCTCTTCTGCCCTTTGATCTGGCACGCTGAAATCTGCTAAATCTGTGTAATGGCTATGCCGTGCACTCTGCAGTCAAGATCAGTTCAGAGACTTTATAAAGCAGACTGCAGGCTGCTGTATTAATGAGAGAGGACCAGATTTCTACTGGAAAGTGGAGGCAAAAAATCGAAGTCTTTATCTGGCTGACATAGGGAGAAAAACACCCTTCCAAAGCTGGAGGAGGCCAAGGCCAGAGCCCGAGTTCCCACAGCAGGATTCCAGACTATTGAATGAAGACAAACTTCAAAAACCAACTTTGACTGATGGGATTGAGTGAAGAAACGAATATTCACCCTTTTAATCTTGCAAGGTTTATATTTTCCTTGTTCTCAGAAGTGAGTAAAAATTATCTTGAACTCTCACTACTAGACAGAAATACCTTTCATTATTTCTACCACTCCTCTCTTAAGATGAATAATCAGGATGAAAAATTCTAAGCAAAGCTATAATTGATTGGACTTCTTCAAATGGGCATGTATTTCACACAGGACTCCTAGCACATTGCCAATTCTCTCTTCCACTTTTTATTTATCTTAGTGACTAGACACTGATTGCAAAACTAGAGGGCAGATATTCACAGAAAAAGACAAAAACAAAAGAAGAAACCTAAGTTTTCTTTAAAGTATCAAGTAGTTTCAATGAAAGTGCTTTTGTTTTATTTTATATTATAATTTTATCTGCATAAGTAATTTTGATTTTTTGAGTTGATCTTTTAAAAACTGATTATGAACATATTTATATTTTGTGTATCTATGATTCACATACAAAGAATCTTGGAAAAGCTGACTGTCTTCTGCTAGCTTCCAGGATGCTTGAAGGTGTCCTGGAAAGAATTTAGGTAGAAGTGGGGTTGATGGGAATGTCAGGTGTAGCTCTCCAGACTCAGTGCCCTGAGTTACCCTAGAGATGAAACAGGCCCCTGACTCATTGAATATCCAACATCAAATAGAATTATTTTAAGGAAATCCTATTTTATTTATTTATTTATTTATTTATTTATTTATTTATTTATTACATATAATGTATTATTTGCTTCAGGGGTGCAGGTCTGTGATTCATCAGTCTTACACAATTCACAGTGCTCACCATAGCAATACCCTTCTCAATGTCCGTCACCCAGCCACTCCATCCTTCCCACCACCCCTTCACTCCAGTAACCCTCAGTTTGATTCCTGAGATTAAGAGTCTCTTATGGTTTGTCTCCTCTCTGGTTTCATCTTTATTTATCCATTCATCTGTTGTTGGACATCTAGGCTCTTTCCATGGTTTAGCTATTGTGGACATTGCTGCTATAAACATTCAGGTACAAGTACCCCTTTAGATCCCTACATTTGTATCTTCAGGGTAAATTCCCAGTAGTGTGATTGCTGGGTCATAGGGTAGCTCTATTTTCAACTTTTTGAGGACACTCCATACTGTTTTCCAGAGTGGCTGCAACAGCTTGCATTCCCACCAACACTGTGGGAGGGTTCCCCTTTCTCTGCATCCTCGCCAACATCTGTTGTTTCCTGACTTCTTAATTTTAGCCATTCTGATTGGTGTGAGGTTGTATCTCACTGTGGTTTTGATTTGTATTTCCCTGATGCTGAGTGATGTGGAGCACTTTTTCATGTGTCTATTGGCCATTTGGATGTCTTCTTTGCAGAAATGTCTGTTTCTGTCTTCTGTCCATTTCTTGATTGGATTACTTTAGGTGTTGAGTATGATAAGTTCTTTATACATTCTGGCTACTAGTACTTTATCTGATATGTCATTTGCAAATATCTTCTCCCATTCTGATAGTTGTCTTTTGGTTTTTTTGACTGTTTCTTTTGCTGTGCGAAAGCTTTTGATCTTGATGAAGTCCTGATAGTTCATTTTTGCCATTGCTTCCCTTGCCTTTGGCGATGTTCCTAGGAAGAAGTCGCTGTGGCTGAGGTCGAAGAGGTAGCTGCCTGTGTTCTCCTCAAGAATTTTGATGGATTCCCATCTCACATTGAGGTCTTCCATCCATTTTGAGTCTAATTTCATGTGTGGTGTAAGGAAATGATCCAGTTTCATTTTTCTGCATGTGGCTGTCCAATTTTCCCAACATCATTTATTGAAGAGACTGTCTTTTTCCCATTGGACATTCTTTCCTGCTTTGTCAAAGATTAGTTAGCCATAGAGTTGAGGGTCCATTTCTGGGCTCTCTATTCTGTTCCATTGACCTATGTGTCTGTTTTTGTGCTAGTACCATACTGTTGTGATGATCACAGCATTGTAATACACTTGAAGTCCAGAATTGATGTCGTCTGCTTTGGTTTTCTTTTCCAACATTCCTCTGGCTATTCAGGGTCTTTTCTGGTTCCATACAAATTTTAGGATGATTTGTTCCATTTCTTTGAAAAAAGTTGATGGGATTTTGATAGGGATTGCATTAAATGTGTAGATTGCTCTAGGTAGCATAGACATTTTCACAATGTTTGTTCTTCCAATCCATGAGCATGGAACTTTTTCCCATTTCTTTGTGTCTTCCTCAATTTCTTTCATGAGTATTCAATAGTTTTCTGAGTACAGAATCTTTGCCTCTTTGGTTAGATTTATTCCTAGGTATCTTATGGTTTGGGGAGCAATTGTAAATGGTATCAACTACTTAATTTCTCTGTCTTATTGTTGGTGTATAGAAATGCTTCTGTCTTATTGTTGGTATATAGAAATGTAACTGATTTCTTTGCATTGATTTTATATCCTGACACGTCACTGAATTCCTGTATGAATTCTAGCATGGTTTTGGGTTTTCCACATGAAGTATTACATCATCTGCAAAGAGTGAGAGTTTGACTTTTTTGCCTATTCAGATGCCCTTTATTTCTTTTTGTTGTCTGCTTGCTGAGGCTAGGACTTCTAGTACTATGTTAAGTAGCAGTGGTGATAGTGGACATCCCTGCTGTGTCTGACCTTAAGGGAAAAGCTCTCAGTTTTTCCCCACTGAGAATGATATTTGCATGGGTTTTTTATAGATGGCTTTTATGGTATTGAGGTATGTTCCCTCTATCCTTACATGGCAGAGTTTTTATCAAGAAAGGATGCTGTACTTTGTCAAATGCTTTTTCTGCATCTGTTAAGAGCATCATGTGGTTCTTGTCTTTTCTTTTATTAATGTGGTGTATCACATTGATTGATTTGCAGATGTTGAGTCACCCTTGCAGCCCAGGAATAAATCCCATTTGGTCGTGGTGAGTAGGCCTTTTCATGTACTATTGGATCCTACTGGCTAGTATCTCTGTGAGAATTTTTGCATCCCTGTTCATAGGGATATTGGTCTATAATTCTTTTTGGTGGGGTGTTTGTCTGGTTTTAGGATCAAGGTAATTCTGACCACATAGAATGAATTTGGAACTTTTCCTTCCATTTGTATTTTTTGAAACAGTTTCAGAAGAGTAGGTATTAATTCTTCTTTAAATGTTTGGTAGAATTCAGCTGGGAGGCCATCTGGCTGTGGGTTCTTGTTTTGGGGAAGTTTTTTTATTACTGTTTCAATTTTTTTGCTGTTTATGGGTCTGTTCAGGTTTTCTACTTCTTCCTGGTTCAATTTTGGTAGTTTATATGTTTCTAGGAATGTATCCATTTCTTCCAGATTCCCTAATTTGTTGGCATATACCTGCTCATAATTTGTTCTTATTTCTTTGGTATTGGTTGTGATCTCTTGTCTTTTTTTCATGATTTTATTAATTTGGGTCCTTTCTTTTTTCTTTTGGATAAGTCTGGCTAGGGGTTTATCATTCTTTCAAAGAACCAGCTCCTCATTTCATTGATTTGGTCTCCTTTTTTTTTTTTTCCCCTTATTTCTCTAGCATTGATTTCTGCTCTAATCTTTGTTATTTCTCTTCTCTTGCTGGATTTAGGTTTTATTTTGCTGTTTTCTTTCCAATTCCTTTTGGTGTAAGTTTAAGTCCTTTTCTTGTTTCTTGAAAAAGACCTGTATTATTATTTACTTTCCTCTTAGGACTGCCTTTGCTGCATCCCTGAATGCATTCAGTTTCTGAACTGTTGTGTTTTCATTTTCATTTGCTTTCATCTATTTTTTAATTTCTTCTTTAATTTCTTGGTTGACCCTTTCATTCTTCAGTATGATGTTCTTTAGCCTTCATGTGTTTGTGGTCCTTCCAAATTTTTTCTTGTGGTTGACTTCAAGTTTTAAAGCACTATGGTCTGGGGCATCTGGATGGCTCAGTGGGTTAAAGCCTCTGCCTTCAGCTCAGGTCATGATCCCAGGGTACTGGGATCAAGCCCCACATCAGGCTGTCTGTGGGGAGCCTGCTTCCCTTCCTCTCTCTCTGCCTGCCTCTCTGCCTACTTATGATCTCTGTCTGTCAAATAAATAAATAAAATCTTTAAAAAAAATAAATAGAGCACTGTGGTCTGAAAATATGCATGGTATGATCTCAGTCTTTTTATACCAGTTGAAACCTGATTTGTGATGCCATATATGATCTATTCTGGAGACAGTTCCATGTGCACTTGAGAAGAATGTGTATTTTTGCTGCTTTATGATGAAATGTTCTCAATAGATCTGTTAAGGCCATCTGGTCCAGTGTGTCATTCAATGCCCTTCTTTCATTGCTGATCTTGTGCTTAGATGATCTGTCCATTGCTCTGAGTGGTGTGTTGATGTCTCCAACTATTATTGTATTATTTTTAATGATTTTCTTTAATTTTGTTATTAATTGGTTTATATATTTGGCTACTCCCGTTAGGGGCATAAATATTTGGAAAGACCATTTTATTATGATATAGTGTGCTTCATCTTTTATTACCATCTTTGCTTAAAATCTAGTTTGTTTGATATAAAGATCACTGCTCCAGCTTTCTTTTCATGTCCATTAGCATGATAAATCATTCTTCATCCCCTCACTTTCAATGCAGAGATATCTTTGGGTCTAAAATGAGTCTCTTATAAGCAGTGTATAAATGGGTCTTGTTTTTTATAATTCATTTTGATGCCCTATGTCTTTTGATTGGCGCATTTAGTCCATTTACATTCAGAGTAATTCTTGATAGTTGGAAATTTAGTGCCATTATATTACCTGTAAAGTCACTGTTCTTGTAGATTGTCTCTGTACTTTCCAGTCTTTGTTACTTTTCAGCTATCTTTCCACTTGGAGGGTCCCTGTTAATATTTCTTTCAGAGTTGCTTTAATATTCATAGATTCCTTCAGTTTTTGTTTTGTTTCATTTTGTTTTGTTTTGTTTTGCTTTGTCCTGGAAACTATTTATCCTTCTATTCTGAATGACAGCCTTGCTAGATAAAGTGTGCTTGGCTGCATATTTTTCCCATTTATCACATTGACTATGTCATGCCAATACTCTCTTGCCTGCCAGGTCTCTGTAGTTTTCTGCCAGCTTTATGTGTATACCCTTGTAGGTTAAGGACCACTTCTCTGCAGAGACTTTCAGGATTTTCTCTCTATCTTTGAAATTTGCAAGCTTATGGGGTTGCTTAGGTGGTTCAGTTGGTTAAGCATCTACCTTTGGCTCAGGTCCCAATCCCAAGGTCCTGAGATCAAGCACCACATTGGCTCCTTGCTCAGTGGGGAGCCTGCTTCTCTCTCTTCTATGCCTCTCCCCTGCTTGTGCTTTCTCCTGCTCTTTCTCTTTTATAAATAAATAAAATCTTTAAAAAAAAGAAAATTTCAAGCTTTCACATTCCATGACAAGATGTTGACCTATTCTTTATTGATTTTGGGGTGGGGGGTAATCTGTGTGTCCTCAACCTGAATGCCTGTTTTTTCCCCAGATTTGGGAAGTTCTTATCTATAATTTGTTCAAATAAACCTTCTGCCCCTCTTTCCTTCTCCTCATCTTCTGGGATCACTATTATCCCTATATTATTTCACTTAATGGAATTGCTGAGTTAAATCTCCCAGTGTACTAATAGTTTTCTTTTTCTCTTCTTTTCAGCATCATTATTTTCCATCATGTTATCTTCTATATGACTGACTTGCTCTTCTGCCTCATTCATCCATGTTTTTATAGATTCCACTTGGATCTGCATCTCAGTAATAGCATTTTAAATTTTAGCCTGACTACATTCTAGTTCTTTATTTATATAGTAAGGGATTTTCTGGTCTCTTCTATGCTTTTTTCAAACCCAGATAATATCTTTATAATCATTGTTTTAAATTCTAGTTCAGACATCTCACTTATATGCATATTGATTAAATCCCTGGCAGAGAGTACTACACCTCCTGTTATTTCTTTTGGGGTGAATTTCTCCATTTTGTAATTTTTGTCCAGAAGAGACAGGAAGAAACAAAAAGAAAAAATACAACAAGAACAACAACTTCAGGAAATGATACTGGTGTATGCTGTTTACACTCTGCTGTTGTGTTTTGGCTGCTTTTTCCCAGAGGTCTGTCCTCTATAGAGTTCCTCCTTGCTTGTAGTCATGAGTGTTTGGACATTTAGCTAGGTGTGCTTTGATTTGTTTGTCAAGATAAGCCTGGAAAAGAAAAAAGAAAAGAAAAGAAGAAAAAAGAAAAACAAAAGAAACAAACAAAACAAAATAAAAAAAACAAAAGCTTGATCCAAGACAAGAGAAAAGGGAAAGGAACAAAAATGCAAACAAGCAGACAAATGAAGAACTATTAGCCTGATTCCAAAGAAAATACAGAAAGAAAGAGAAGAGTAAGAAAAGAAGAAAAGAGAAAAAAAGATAAGCCTGATCTGAAAAATAAAAGAAGGAAACAAGCCAACCAACAATGAACAACAAATTATTCTGATACACAATTTTCTGAAACCAAAAAAAAGAGAGAAAAAAGAAAAACATATATATAAAATAAAGGACAAAGAATAAAAAAATAAGAAATGGAAAAATAAAAAAGTAATAATTTTTAAGAATTAAGAAAAGAGGAGAAAAAAAAAAAAAAGAAACCTGGTCATATTTCCACCTGAAGCTGATGTTTGGAACTTTCTTTAATCAGTGCACCTGGTAGGTCAAGGTCTTGTGTTGGTCTTCTGAGGGAGAGGACCACTGCTCTTTAGGAGGCCCTCTCAGAAAAGCAAATAATCTCCTATGTCCTGTGCTCAGTTCCCTGATCTAACTTGTCTGTGCCCAGGCTGTTGGCATGTATGGAGTCTCATATCCCCTATATTTTATCTCTGGCTAGTGGCAGAGTTCAAAACTCTGTTTTCAAGATACTGGTAAGTTGAAGGCCCACTCCCAACCAGGGAGGGGGAGGTTCAGGGTGTGGCCAGCACCACTTCTGAAGAGATATCTCACAGTATGCCTGCAGAGGCTAGAGTTCATTATGATCTCAGTGAAAAGCTAGAGCCAGGTTACTGACCATCTGTATGCAACTCCATCCCCTTCTCCCTTCTGTCCCAAAAAGGCCTACACAGAGGCTTGATTCTATCATGGCAGACAGCAAAAAACAGCAGCTAGGTTATCTGCAATCTGCTCCAGTCTCTGCTTTCTGCTCAGTTCAGCCACAGAAAAGCAGCTACTCAGAGTGCACACAGAGGTTTTTAAGTCTATCATGGCTCACAGCAAAAAGTTGTTATATTTTCTGCCCCCTGTGTGCACCTCTGATCCTGTTGCTGAGATTCAGTGGCTCTCAGCTGGACTTGCATCTTGGAGAGACAAAATACCCTCTTCCAAATGTACCCCTAGAAGGAGAGAGATCTCAACCTCTGCGAGTCCTTACTGTGACTTACTGTGCGGTCCTTATCCACTGGGCTCTGTCCCACTTTCTCCCTCTCCCTGACTTTGCTCTTTGAAAAGCGTTGTCTCACCTATGTGACCCAGCAGCTTTCCTTTCCCTCATTTCATGGTTTGGAACCTTGCATCTGCCACATTCTCTCCCTCCACCTGTGCAGACTGTTTTCTTAATCCACAGACTGTCTTCCTAGTTGTTCAAAATGGTTGGATGCTGATCTAGTTCTGTTTGAAGGTGAAGCAAGCCTGCAGTCCCCCTGCTACTCTGCCATCTTAACCCAGAAATGATGCACAATTACTCCTACAGTATTTTGTTCAGACAAATATTTGGTGATATGTTTTCAGTGGTTGGCACCGAGCTAGGAGTTGAGTAATGCAGTTTCTACTCTTGTCCACTTTATAGTCTAATGGGACTTGGTTAGGATAACAATAAGCAAACAATAATTTCACTAGAGATTGATATGCATTATGGTAGAGTTAGCTGTAGTATAAGGGGGCTTAAGACCTGGGATAATAAAAAAAAAATTAAGGAATATATGATAATGTTGACAGCATTTGAGGTGGGGGCAATCTCAGGGAAAACTTAAAAAATCTGAATTTGTCAGGAGATTCAGCCTTCATTGAGACACATTTCCCCCAATTTCCATGCTTTTTTTGCATAGAGATGCTGGGACATTGACAGTTGAATCCATCCCAGAGGAAAGCAAGTTTAAAAACTAATAAACTCTTAGTGTCTCAGTGTTATATACAAGTATTTGCTTCATATATTTCAACTAAAACTACATATTGCAACAACAGATAGAACACAGAAACAAATAAGAGGTCACAGTTGTCTTCTGTTGTACCAGGCATTAGAGATATTTGCACAAATGTAAAAGAGTGCCATACTTGTCACTAATTTTTGTTTGTTTTTGAAAAGACCTATTTTTCCTAAAAATATACCATTTATATTATCATATAATGGATTTATTTTTTTAAGATTTTATTTATTTATTTTAGAGAGAGAGAGTGAGCAAGCACAAGCAAGGGAAAGAGCAGTCAGAGGGAGAGGGAGAAGCAGACTCCCACCGAGCAGGGAGCCAGATGTAGGGCTCAATCCCAGGACCCTGGGATCATGACCTGGGATCATGACCTGAGTCATAGGCAGACACTTACCTGACTGAGCCACCCAGGAGCCCCTATTATTGTTATTTTAAAACAAATTAACAAATATTTTTAACAGTCTGTTTCTTTTTCTAATGTGATAAATAACAATAGATATCATCCATATAAACAGAAGTTCTTTGGGATCCTTGATCATTTTTAATAGTGTAAAGGGATCTTGAGACAAAAATATGTGAGAACTACTGATGTTATCAAAACAATAGGGTTTGGTTCCTTGTACCACCTGCTAAGAATGTGTCCTTGGGCCAGAACCTCATTTTACTCATCTGTAATGTGGGCATTTGAATATAGTCACCACACATGGTCATTATGAGGAGTAAGGCAAATATGCTTGCAAACCACCCACTTAATAAATAACTATATGCACAAAGTATCCACTTTTGGGAAGCATGAGTGTTCTGGCCACAGATTATTCTGTGATGAAATAAATAGAATTCACCAAAATTTTCATGCCCTGAATGGACAAATCTTTAAGATAACACCATTATTTTTGCTCTATGTTCTTGTTCATCTAACAACTTTCAAATAATAAATTAATCTCCCCAGCTATTCAGGGAAAGGGAAGTATCTTGGATTGTGGGTAAGAGCATACATATCTAACCACTGTGCATTAATACTAGTCACTCTTATTTATAAAGCAATCTTTCACTTCAATTCAGGTGCCATATAGTAATAGTAAAACCTGCAGCTGAGCAGAGCCTGTGTCAAGGCTGTACATATAAGTCCCTCAAACATTTTCAAACTGATCAAATTGAATTTAAGAGCTGAGAATTTAGGCAAAAATATAGCAAGAAAAACATGTAGTCATCTCAACAAACCATCTTATGAAAAAGACCTCTAGAGTATTTCTACCTATTTCTCCTTACATGCTATGGAACCCTGGATATACACAGCACCCTGCTGTAGGGGAAAGATATTGCTATTAATATTCCAAAAAATTATTTTTATCATTAGGTTTTTCCCTTATAAATTAGGAATTATTTTCTTGAAGTATCTTAAAATATTTCCAAGGAAATATTGTACATGTATGCTACTGTCTAGGACAGTGTGACTGTCAATTTAAAAATATTTATTTCTGAAAACATCAAATTAGAAATTGAAGACTATTTAACCACCTACCTGATAGCTCAATTTTTACGCCAATTAAGAAATTGGGATTTTCTGAAGCATCACTTCTTCCTTCCTGTTCTGTGTAGTGCCCTTTTGAGACTAGATTTAAATGAAAAAATGCAAGTCAAGAATTTTGCTTTCAGAGTTTTAATCTAATCACCAAGGCTGTTCTGTTTTTCCCAAATAGTGCTCAATGCAGCAACATAGCTTTTTAGTATCAAAGAAATTGAAGCAATTAGTCCAATAAAACTTTAGAAGCATTCCTTAATTGAGTAGTATATTCAAGAGGTGAATAGTCTACTTTAAAAGCAGCAGTAAAATTTAAGCTTATTTTACATAAATGATTAATGTCCTGGAATGTGTGCCCTGCATTTCTATCCCAGAGGTACACACTGGAAATGGTATCATTTGTACCTAGCCTCCTGCAATCTGCATTTTTTAGTCAACATATTTTGGAGAGTTATCCATGCTGATGTTTGTAGTTTATGCTTGTTCATTTTATTTTGTATTATTTTTTTAAAAGATTTTACTTATTTATTTGACAGAGAGAGTGTGTGCTCAATCAGGGGGAGCAAGAGAGGGAGGAGCAGGCTCTCCACTGAGCAGAGAGCCTAATGTGGAAGTCTCAATCCCAGCACCCTGGGATCATGACCTGAGCTGAAGGCAGATGTTTGACTAAACCACCCAGGTTCCCATGTGCTTGTCCAATTTAGTTTCTGATTAATATTTCAGTGAGTGAATATTCTATATATTATTTATTTATTCTTCTGATAATGGACATTTAAGTTGTTTTGAAATATTAAAAATAATACTGCAATGCACACTTTCATACACATGCCTGAGCTTCTCCTGAATACATGCCCACACATGGAATAGCTGGGTCTCAGGACATACGTGCACCCCTGGAACATGCCCAGTATTTCTCCTAAGTGTTGAGAGTTCCCACTCCTTTACATACTCTGCAATATTTGATATTATTGGTCTTTTAAATCTTTTGTCAATATGATGCATGTCAATTGTTATTTTATTGAGGTTTAAATTTGTATTTCCCTAGTTACTAGTTAGGTTGAACACTTCTCCCACAGGTTTATTGACTATTTGAGATGGTTCTTCTGTTCATTTTTACATTATTTTTATAGAAATTTGCAGAATTTCTTCAGATATATGTATGATCATTATGTTTGTGACAATATATTCTCAATAGAAACTTGTCTTTTGATTTTTATTATAAAGGGCTTTTGTAGAGAAATTAAAAATTTAACAATCAAATTAATGAATCTTTTCCTTTTAGTTTTTTCATGTCTTGCTTATGAAAACCTTCCCTACGTTAACTTCATAAACATATTCTTCTGTAGTTCCTTCTAAAAGTTTTGAGGTTTTGCTTTTCACATTTAGAAGTTTTATTTTTAATCAAGATTAGAGCAGAGATCAATGAGGTAGAAACCAGAGATACAGTAGAACGTATCAATGAAACTAGAAGCTGGTTTGTTGAAAGAATCAATAAGATCGATAAACCATTGGCCATACTAATCCAAAAGAAAAGAGAGAAAGCCCAAATTAAGAAAATTATGAAATGAAAAGGGAGAGATCACAACTAACACCAAGGAAGTAAAAACAATCATCAGAAGTTATTATCAACAGTTATATGCCAATAAGCTAAGCAACCTAGATGAAATGGATGCATTCCTGGAAAACTATAAACTCCCAAAATTGAACCAGGAAGAAATTGACAACCTGAATAGACCGATATCTATTTTTAAGATTTTACTTATTTATTTGAAAGAGGGAGAGATTACAAGCATGGGGGGAGGGGCAGAGGATGATGTAGAAGCAGGCTCCCTACTAAGCAGGACACCCCACAGGAGGCTCCATCCCAGAACACTGGGATCTCAACCTGAGCCAAAGGCAGATGCTTAACCGACTGAACCACCAGGTGCCCCACATTTAGAACTTTAATCCATCTAGGATTATTTTCTTTAAGTGTGTTGTTTTGACTTGTAATTTCTCCTCCATCATGTCTCAATGTTCTTACTATGCACGGGTCTCTTTCCCTTTCTGTGGTTTGTAACATAGGATACTTGTGCAATCCTGCCCCGACACTACACTATCCTGGCAGCCTTTACAACTTCACAACATTGGTATGATCTTGCTATCTGGTTAGGCATATCTTTGTTCTTATTGTCGTTTTTCAATATTTTTTTGTCTTTTCTTTACCCTTTGATTTTCTGTATTGTTTTTGTCACCAGTTGTCACATTCTACAAGAAATTCTGCTGCAATTTGGATTGGCGTTGAATGAGATTTACACATTAATTTGGGGGAAACTGACCTCTTTATGATAGGTAGTTTTGTGATTTATTTCAACAATTATTTAGGTCTTTTAGGTATGTCACTATGTCAATATTGTTTTCTAAAGTCCTCATACATCTTTGTTAGTCTTGTTTCTGTGCATTTTGCTGTTTAATTTGCTTTCATGTTCATATACTTTCCTGTCATATCTCCTATTATTACTGGTAAGCAAAAACGTTTTATTTTTGTATTCAACAATCTGGTTAAGTCCTTTTATAACAACTTATAATTCTTAGAAAAAGTTAAATTCTCTTATCTCTTTTTAGTTTTCTAGTTTTGATTTTTTTTTCTACTTTTTCTTATCTTTTTTATCAACAAGGAAGTCAATACAGCAACAGTGATTCTGAGTCTTGTTCCTAATGTTAGTGAAAATGACCGTAAAGATTCACTGTCATTTATATTCTTTTACTACCTATTGTTTCATAGATATGCTTTATAAGGTTAAGGATATTTTCACCAATTTCTGTTTTGTTAATTCATCGTTAATGAAAGTGGCTTTCTCGAATACTTGTATTGCTTTCATTGAAGTGATCATTTTTCCCCCTTTAGTCCATTAATCTGATATATTACACTTTAAACTATCCTCACATTCCTGGGATAAATTCTACTGGGTAATAGATGATGTTAGATCTGACAATTTTTATTCAGTGTTTGTATGTATGTGTTCATAAGTAGTTTATATTAGTATTTTTTTTCTTTTTCTGTAGTTCACTGTTTGTATTAAAGCTATGCTCATATAACCTTATTAAGTCAGTTGAATGGCTTTTCCTCTTTTCTCTGTCATACTTTCTTTAGAGTAGGGAATAATTATATGTTAAAAGTTTAGTAAAATTTGCCTATAAAACAGTCTGGGTTGGTGTTCATTTTGTTCATACTTTTCCACTAAAGAATTGGGGTTTAATTTCCTTCTCTGTTGCTTTTTATTTTCTACTTTCTTAATTTTTTTTCTATAATGTTTTGTTTCTGTTAATTTTGAAGTCAGCATATTGATGGGTTTTATTTTTATTATCCATTCTGATACCCTGTGTCTTTTGACTGAGGTGTTTAGCCCATTTACATTCAGGGTAACTATTGAAAGATATGAATTTAGTGCCATTGTATTGCCTATAAGGTGACTGTTACTGTATATTGTCTCTGTTCCTTTCTGGTCTACTATTTTTTGGCTCTCTCTTTGCTTAGAGGACCCCTTTCAATATTTCCTGTAGAGCTGGTCTGGTGTTTATAAATTCTTTTAGTTTTTGTTTGTCCTGGAAGATTTTTATATCTCCTATTTTCAATGAGAGCCTAGCTGGGTCTAGTATTCTTGGCTGCATGTTTTTCTCATTTAGTGCTCTGAATATATCATGCCAGTTCTTTCTGGCCTGCCAGGTCTCTGTGGATAAGTCTGCTGCCAATCTAATATTTTTACAATTTATTGCTACAGACTTTTTGTCCCAGGCTGCTTTCAGGATTTTCTCTTTGTCACTAAGACTTGTAAGTTTTACTATTAGATGATGGGGTGTGGACCTATTTTTATTGATTTTGAGGAGGATTCTCTGTGCATCCTGGATTTTGATGCTTGTTCCCTTTGCCATATTAGGGAAATTCTCTACTATAATTTGCTCCAATATACCTTCTGCTCCTCTCTTTCTTTCTTCTTATTCTGGAATCCCAATCATTCTAATATTGTTTTGTCTTATGGTATCAGTTATCTCTCGAATTCTCCCCTCATGGTCCAGTAGTTGTTTGTCTCTCTTTTGCTCAGCTTCTTTATTCTCTGTCATTTGGTCTTCCATATCACTAATTCTGTCTTCTGCCTCATTTGTCATGAAACAGTAAGAGCCTCCATTTTTTATTGCACCTCATTAATAGCTTTTTTGATTTTAGCTTGGTTAGATTTTAGTTCTTTTATTTCTCCAGAAAGGGCTTTTATTTCTCCAGAAAGTGTTTCTCTAATATCTTCCATGCTTTTTTCAAGCCCAGCTAGCACCTTGAGAATCGTCATTCTGAACTCTAGATCTGATATATTACCAATGTCCATATTGATTAGGTCCCTAGCCTTGAGTACTGCCTCTTGTTCTTTTTTTGAGGTGAGTTTTTCCACCTTGTCATTTTATCCAGATAAGAATATATGAAGGAGAGAATAAAATACTAAAAGGGTAGCAAAGATCCCAGAAAAATGTGCTTTAGCCAAATCAGAAGAGACCCCAAATTGTGGGGAGAAGAAAGGGGATAAAAAGGGGATAAAAAGAAGTTCAAAAAAATTAAAAAAAAAAGAAAGAAAATGTAGTCATTAGACTGGTGAATAGAACAGAGGCACCCACTTAATTTTGGGAGTACTTTGGTCTCTTAGAAGAAACTACCTCCCAATATTTTAAAGAAAGGAAAACATGTATATATGTATACATGTTTTTCTTTCTTTAAAATATATGTATTTATATATATATATATATATATGTGTGTGTGTGTGTGTGTGTGTGTGTGTACATATATATACACAAAAATAAGGGTAACACGATGAAGGTATGGAATATGACTGTAAAGATGAAAATTTTTTAAAAACTCTTAAAAAGCAGTTTATAGATAAGTTGGTTGAGAAAAGAAAGAAAAAGAAAATGGAGATGAGAACAAAGCCCTATGCTAGATTTAGGGTATATTTTGATCTATTAGAAGAAGTTTTATTCCAAAAATTTTTAGAAGAAAAAACCCTATGTGTATACAAAAAATAAAGTTAGATACAATGAAGGATAAAATATGACTATAATAATGAAAGTTCAAAACATTTTTTTATGAAAGGTATTGTTAAGATAAACTAATTAAAAAACATTAAAATAGGAAAGAGTAAAAGTTAAAAAACTTAGAATAAGGAAAAAATAAAAATAAATTTTAAAAAAATTAACTAGCTTTGTAAGACTAAAGAATCATGTGGAGAAAGCCATGAATTCCATGCTTTGCTTTCTACTCCTCTGGAATTCTGCTGTTCTCCTTGATAAGTGAGCTTGGTCTTGGCTGGATTTCTTGCTGATATTCTGGGGGAGGGGCCTGTTGTAGTGATTCTCAAGTGTCTTTGCCCCAGGCTGAATTGCACCGCCCTTGCCAGGGGCCGGGCTAAATAATCTACTCTGGTTCGCTCTGGGGAGCTTTTGTCCCCTGATCACTTTCCATAGAGCTCTGGAGGATGGGAATGAAAACGGCGGCCTCCCAGTGTCTGGCCTGGAGGAGCAGGGAGCTCAGGGCCCCACTCCTCAGTGCACCCTCAGAGAAAAGCACTTAATCACTCCCGTCTCCCTGGCCTCTGGCTGCGCCCTGAGTTCACCCGGCCTGTGACCCAGCATCTCTGTCTTGGGCACACAGCTCCGCCTGGAGTCTCCAAATTGAGCAGATCCCTGCCACTCTTCCAGGGAGGTCTCCCCACTTGTAGGGTCTCTGCTCAAAGAGCAGTGGTCTGACGGCACCACGGCTCACAGTTTAAGGTAATCCTGAGCTGAGAGCTCACTCCTCAGCTCCGTCTCTGTAGCCGGCTTACCTGCTCCAACACCTGCAAGCTCTGTGATACTCAGACATCCCTGATCCTTCAGTGACCCCACGGGAACGGAGACCACGCTGTCCCCATGATGTCTCCACCCATGCTTAGTTTCTGGAGTGATGTCCTTCAGTGGAGCAGACTTTTAAAAGTTCAGATTTTGTGCTCCATTGCTCCACCACTTGCTGGGAGCTGGCCACTCCCCCATGGTCTATCTTCCCGTCGCTTTGGATTCACTTCTCTGCAGGTCCTACCTTTCAGAAAGTGGTCGATTTTCTGTTTCTAGAATTGCTGCTCTTCTTTTCGATCTCCTGTTGGATTTGTAGGTGTTTGGAATGGTTTGATAAACTATCTAGCTGATCCCCTACTACCTGATGTCATTTCAGACTGCTACTCCTCTGCTATTGACTCTTCTCTCCTGTTTCTGTTAATTTTGAAACTGAAGGTCTGAAATGTTACCCATTTGGCTGTATCATAAGGCCTACAAGTGAGAGAGATTTTTAGTTACTCAGAATCTCTTGCATCTATTCCTCACACCCCAGGTCCCCACTAAGCTATGTAATAAGATATCACTTGTGTATCACCATGTTTGCAAAGTTTCCATGCCACAGGAGGGGAGCTCTGGAATTGTGACACCCAAAGCTTTTATACAGTCACTTATAAGGGACAACAGGCACAGTTTCCCCTTCTTCTAGAGACATATTAGAGAAATAGATAAATAGATAAATAATTAGATTGATACTTCATATTTTACACAGGGAGATAAATAAATCTTATTTGGAGAAAGGAAGGGACTGTCCCTAGGTTTTTACAGGCTAGGTTCCAAGTTTTATTATACCTTAATTGGGAGCAGATAGTGGTTCTGAGGAAGAGGAGACATTATTTTTATAGTGTGTCAACTTCTTTTGCTCAGAAGCCTATACTGTGCAGAAGTATGAACATATTCATGAAGAATTGTTTCCTGACAGTTCTACTGCTTGATTCCACAGGGAATGACTTCTGGCAAATTTTTCAGTCTATATACCCATCCCACCAGCTATTCTGAATAATCTGACAAAGGCTGGACCTATATTTGCCTGAAACATATGCAATTTTTAACTAAGACTATTCACAGAACTGAGAATACCAGGATAAGAATAAGCTATAGTATTAATCTAGACCAATCTCTTTTTTTTACCCCTCCCTACCCCCACCTCAGTGTTCTGGATCTAATCAGCCAAATAAATTCTATCACGTTCTTTACTAGAAAGTAAGGTGGCTTTCTACTTTAGTTCCTAAATGGAAATTTCCACCTAGCCTGAGGCATAATCCAGGTTCAGCAGAATGTGTTCATACTCTACACAGATTTTCCTTGGCCCATGGTGGAGGAAATTTCAGTCAATTCTGTCATAACAATCTGGCCAATGGATTGAGGCTGATTTGATTTGCAGGGCCTAGAGGTGTCATTGATTACTTCAGCTGGAGTCAAGGACAAATTTCAAACCACTTTTCCTAATTGAATGACTCTACTTATAAGTAAAATGCTCATATAATATGTGATTGAGGGCTTTTTAATTTACTGGGGGTACTTCCTTAAATACTTGAAAATTTCTTGTAACTGTAACCACCCTTAACTCATATCACAGTGTTTCTCCAAGAGAGACGTTAATACCTGCTTTTCAAACAAGAAGGCAGAATGTATAAACTGTGAAAATAAAGTGTTTATAGTTACAGTTGTCACTATCTCTTGCACCCCTGGTAAAAATACAACAGATAGAATGCACAGTTGTCAGGGGCCTTGAGTGGGCTTCCACCCTTATCCTTGCGGTACTTAGTTCAGGCTGAATACTTGAGCCTTGTTTTTAGAGGGACTGCTTAGGTTCAATTCACCCACTACATCTATCCACATATATTTTTCACAGCTCATATAAGAACTGAGGCCATTCTTTGCTGCCTTGTGGCCAGACCTGTCTATGGGGAGGTGACAGACTAATGTGTAGTTAAATTCAAAGTGCTCATAACAGTTTGGTAAAGCACCACCATGGCACTTTCTAATGGAAAAGGCTACAGAAGCAGTTCAGAAATACAAAGTATTAATGCATTATCGCTTGTACCTTCTGCATCTAAGGTATTCCCTCCTCAGGTGCTGGGTGGCTGCTCTCTCTCCACTGCCACAAAACCTATGTGTCATTTTCCAGTAACTACATATATTGACTATATTTTCTTATTTTCTATAATCCTCATGCTGCTCTGGCATTTGGGATCTTGTTGACTCTGGAGGGAATGCCCCTCCCAGGATTAGCCAATTCCTAGAGATAACAAATGACTATCCTGTAAAAGTGTCTTTGGTATAGAAACAAACAAATTCAGAGTTCACACCCCCAACCATTTCTTTTATCAAGATTATTTAAGGTGATTACTCTAAATCACCATAGGGTCAAATACCACACAACTAGAGACCATCCTAATAGCCCATAATTTACCACAGTATAAAAACTACAATCTTGGTCTCTTCAACAAATGATATTGGGAGAACTGGATAACCACATGTAGAAAACAAAATTGGACCCCTATCTTACACCACTCACAAAAATTAACTTGACATAGATTAAATACTTAAACATAAGACCCATTACTATAAAACTAGAGAAAACAGAGAATAGTTCTTTAGCATTGGTCTTAGTAATGATTTTTTTAATATGATACTGAAAGCACAAGAAACAAAAACAAAAATAAGTAAATAAGACTACATCAAACTAAAATGCTTCTGTAGAAGGAAATAAAAAGGTAGAAAAAAATGAAAAGTCCACTACAGAATGGAAGAAAATATTTGCAAACCATACATCTGATAAGGAGTTAATATCCAAAATATATAAGGAACTCATAAAAACTCAATAACAATAGAAAAAGCAACCTGACTTAAAAAATGACCAAAGGAACTGAAAACATGTTTTCAAAGAAGACATCTAAATAACCAACACATCATACATGAAAAAATGCTCAGCATCACTAATTATGAGGGAAATGCAAATCATAAGCACAATGAGATATCACCTCACACTTGTTATTATGGCTATCATAATAACAAATGTGAAGAAAAGAAACCCTTGTGCAGTATGGGTGGAAATGAATATTGGTTCAGATACTATGAAAAACAGCATTGAGGTTCCTCAGAAAGTTAAAAATAGAACTCCTATGTCATCCAGCATTTCCATCTCTGGGTATATATCCAAAACAAATGAAACAGGAATTCAAAGAGATGTATTCATTGCCCTATATTCATTGCCTCATTATTAAAAATAGCCAAGATATTAAAACAACCTATGTCCATCAATAGATGAATGAATAAAGAAGTTGTGGATTATTATTCAACTATAAGAAAGAAGGAAATCCTGCCACTTGTAACAACCTTTTGTCCTTGACAAAATGGACCTTGAGGACATTTTGCTAAGTGAGATAAGTCAGACAGACAAGGACAAACATTATTGAAATCACTGACAGGTGGAATCTTAAAAATCTGACTCATAAAACCGAAGAGTATAATGGTGTTTACCAGAGGCTGGGTAATAATTATTGTGAAGAAGTTCAACAATTTATAAGAGGACATAAATAAACAATTATACAAAATCAGGAAAATGAGTCAGAGGAGCAAAAAGGAAAAAGACAATAAAGAAATGTGAAAAACCTAAGGGACTTGTGAGACAACAAACAAGTGGACCAATATATATATTACAGGAGTTCCAGAAGGGGGACAGAGAGAGAAAGAGACAAAGTGCTTACTGAGAGAAATATGACCCAAATTTTTCCAAATCTGAAGAAGATAATGGACAGCCAAATTTCAGGAGCCAAAACAACTCCAGTGAGGAAAAGCCCAAGAGGTCCACACTAAGACACATTATAAATAAACTATAGAGAGCAAAAAATAAAGACAGATTCTTCAAAACAATAGGGAAAAGTGACTCATTACATACAGGAGAGCTCCTTTAAGAATATCAGTGGTTTTCTCAGAAGAAACCACACAGATGAGAAGAAGAATGTATTTAAAATACTGAAAGAAAAAAACTGCCAACTAAGAATACTGTATCTACAAAACTGTTCAAAAAGAAGGAGAAATAAAGACTTTCCCAGATAAGCAAAAACTGAGGGATTTCATGAACATTTGGACCTACCTTATGAAAAATGCCAAAGGCACTCCTGGAAGTTGAAATGAAAGTATACTGGACAGCAACATGAAAGCATATGAAAATTTAAATCTTGTTGGTAAAGGTAAATGTATAGGCAAACACAGAATGCTGTAGTACTATAATAGTGGTGTGCAAAACACTTTTAATTCTGGAATAGAATTTAAAAGATAAAGCATAAAAATAACACCTCTAACTGTATATTAATGGACATGCAATATATAAAGATGCAATTTGTGACATCAACATAAAGTGGGTATAAGGAATGTAGAATAAAGAAAATTTTTCATATAATGGAAGATAAGTGGTTTTCAGCTTAAAATAGACTATTATAACAATAATATGGTTTATTTAAGCCTCATGGTAATGAAAAGGAAATGGCTATAGAATATACAAAGAAAATGAGAAAGAAAGCAAAGCATGCCAATACAAAATAAACACAAAAGAAGGCAACAAGAGAGGAAAAGAGGGACAAAAGTGCTATAAGAGAGACAGAAAGCAGTTAGCCTGACAATAGCCAGTCCTTCCCTATCAGAAATTATTTTGAATGTAAATGAATTAAACCCTTAATGGAAAGACATGGGGTATCTGAAAGGATTAAAAAGACAAGATGCAATTATAGTTTGTCTACAGAAGACTCATCTTAGATGTAAAGTCACATATAGTTTCAAATGAATAAACAAAAAAAGACATTCCATGCAAATGGTAGGCAAAATAAAGTGGGTGGGCATTTTTATTTCAGAAAAAAATAGATTTTCAGGGACAATTGTCATAGGAGATGAAGGACATTTTATAAGGCTCATTCACTAGGAGGATAAAACAATTATAAACATGTGTACACCTAATATCGGAGGATCAAAATGCATCAAACAATTCAAGAGAGAAAAAAAAAGAGTCTTACTAGACTAAGAAAAAAAAGAGAGAGATAACTCAAGAAAAATTTCAATACCTCATTTTCAGTAATGGACAGAATAACCAGATAGAAGATCAATAAGGAAACAGAAGACATGAACAACACTATAGACCAGTTAAATTTAACAGATGTATACAGGACACATCATCTAACAGCAGTAGGATATATTTTATTTTTAAACTCAAATAGGAAATTCTCCATGACAGATGACATGTTAGGGCACAAAACATGTCTTGACAAATTTAAGAATATTGAAAGCATATCAAGTATCTTTTCCAACCACAACAACACAACAACAACACAAGGGAATGAAATAAGAAATTAATAGAGTATGAAAATTGGAAAATTCACAAATATTTGTAAATTAAAGATTCTTGAACAACCAAAAGGAAAATATCTTGAGACAAATCAAAATGGAAACACAAAATACAAAAACTTTGGGGATACAGCAAAAACAGTACTAAGGGGAAAGTTCATGGCAGTAAATATTTATTTTTGAACAGAAGAAAGATCTAAAATAAGCAGCCTCACTCTATGCCTCAAAGACTAGAAAAAGAAAGACAAAACAAATCCAAATTGGTAGAAGAAGAGATTAAAAAAAATTAGAGGAAAAAATAAATGAAAGAGAACCAAAAAACAACAGAAAATGTTGATAAATCTAAGAATGTGTTTTTTTAAAAGATCAGCAAAATTTATAAACATTTACTAGACTAAGAAAAAAAAAAGATAACTTAAATAGCAAAAATAAATGAAAGGTGACATTACAATTTATACCATAGAAATTAAAAAGAACTATGAGTACTATAAACAACTTCATGGCAACAAATTAAAACACTGGAAGAAATTCATAAATTTCTAGAAACATACAATCAACCAAGGATGACTCATGATGAACAGAAAATTTGAACAGCCCTATAGCAAGTAAAAAGATTGAATTAATAATAATAATATTAACAACAACAACAACAACAACAGAAAAGACCAGAGCTAGATGATGTCACTGGAGAATTCTACCAAATATTTAAAGAATCAATGCCAATCTTTTTCAAAGTCTTCAAAATATTAGAGGGGAAGGGATCATTTTATTAGAGGAGATCATTTTACGAGGCCAGCATTACTCTGATACTAAAGCCAGGCAAAGGTACTGCAAGGAATATTGTAGACTGATACCCCTGATGGATATTGATGCAAAAATTCTGAACAAAATACCAGCAAACTGAATTCAACAGCATATCAAAAAGATAGGACGCCATAAGCAAGTTGAATTTATCTCTTGGATACAAGAATAGTACAATGTATGAAAACCTATAAATGTAATACACCACATTAACAGAAAGAATAACATGATCATCCCAATTGGTGCAGAAAAAGCATTTGATAAAATCCAACATCTTTCATGGTAAAATAATAGAACAAACTATATACAAAATGGATATATAGATGAAAGTTTGTATATAAAAAGCCACAGATAATATCATACTGAACATGAAAAATTGAAAGCTTGTCCTGTAGGTGTCAAATAAGAAAAAAATGCCCACTCTTACCACTTCTATTCAACATTTTACTAGAGATCTACTTAAAGCAATTAGGCAAAAATAATAAAATAAAATAAAATGTAAATAAAAATAAAAAAATTAAAATAAAATGCATCTAAATCAGAAGAGAAGTAAAATGATTTTTTTTATTTCTTTTCAGCGTAACAGAATTCATTGTTTTTGCACCACACCCAGTGCTCCATGCCATACGCGCCCTCCTTAATACCCACCACTGGTTCCCCCAACCTCCCACCCCCCCACACCTTCAAAACCCTCAGGTTGTTTTTCAGAGTCCATAGGCTCCATAGTTCAGCTCCCCTTCCAATTTCCCTCAACTCACTTCTCCTCTCCATCTCCCTATGTCCTCCATGTTATTTGTTATGCTCCACAAATAAGTGAAACCATATGATAATTGACTCTGCTTCTTGACTTATTTCACTCAGCATAATCTCTTCCAGTCCCACCCATGTTGCTTCAAAAGTTGGGTATTCATCCTTTCTGATGGAGGCATAGTACTCCATAGTATATATGGACCACATCTTCCTTATCCATTCATCCATTGAAGGGATCTTGGTTCTTTCCATGGTTTGGCGACCATGGCCATTACTGCTATAAACATTGGGGTATGGATGGCCCTTCTTTTCACTACATCTGTATCTTTGGGGTAAATACCCAGTAGTGCAATTGCAGGGTCATAGGGAAGCTCTATTTTTAATTTATTGAGGAATCTCAAATGTTCTCCAAAGTGGCTGCACCAAATTTCATTCCCACCAACAGAGTAAGAGGGTTCTTTCTTTCTCCACATCCTCTCCAACACACATTATTTCCTGCCTTGCTAATTTTGGCATTCTACCTGGTGTAAGGTGGTATCTCAATGTGGTTTTAATTTTAATCTCCCTGATGGCTAGTGATGATGAACATTTTTTCATGTGTCTGATAGCCATTTGTATGTCTTCATTGGAGAAGTGTCTGTTCATATCTTCTGCCCATTTTTTTGATATGATTATCTGTTTTGTGTGTGTTGAGTTTGAGGAGTTCTTATAGATCCTGGATATCAACCTTTTGTCTGTACTGTCATTTGCAAATATCTTCTCCCATTCCGTGGGTTGCCTCTTTGTTTTGTTGACTGTTTCCTTTGCTGTGCAGAAGCTTTTGATCTTGATGAAGTCCCAAAAGTTCATTTTTGCTTTTGTTTCCTTTGTCTTTGGAGACATATCTTTAAAGAAGTTGCTGTGGCTGATATCGAAGAGTTTACTGCCTATGTTCTCCTCTAAGATTCTGATGGATTCCTGTCTCATGTTGAGATCTTTTATCCATTTTGAGTTTATCTTTGTGTACAGTGTAAGAGAATGGTCGAGTTTCATTCTTCTGCATATAGCTGTCCAGTTTTCCCAGTACCATTTATTGAAGAGACCGTCTTTTTTCCACTGTATATTTTTTCCTGTTTTGTCGAAGATTATTTGACCATAGAGTTGAGGGTCCATATCTGGGCTCTCTACTCTGTTCCACTGGTCTATGTGTCTGTTTTTATGCCAGTACCATGCTGTCTTGGTGACCACGGCTTTGTAGTAAAGCTTGAAATCAGGTAACGTGATGCCCCCAGTTTTATTTTTGTTTTTCAACATTTCCTTAGCGATTCAGGGTCTCTTCTGATTCCATACAAATTTTAGGATTATTTGCTCCAGCTCTTTGAAAAATACCGGTGAAATTTTGATGGGAATGGCATTAAAAGTATAGATTCCTCTAGGCAGTATAGACATTTTAACAATGTTTATTCTTCTGATCCAGGAGCATGGAATGGTCTTCCATCTTTTTGTGTCTTCTTCAATTTCTTTCATGAGTGTTCTATAGTTCTTCACGTACAGAATCTTTACCTTTTTGGTTAGGTTTATTCCCGGGTATCTTATGGTTCTTGGTGTTATAGTAAATGGAATCGAGTCTCTAATTTCCCTTTCTGTATTTTCATTGTTAGTGTATAAGAAAGCCACTGATTTCTGTACATTGACTTTGTATCCTGCCACATTACTGAATTGCTGTATGAGTTCTAGTAGTTTGGGGGTGGAGTCTTTTGGGTTTTCCTTAAAAAGTATCATGTCATCTGCAAAGAGAGAGAGTTTGACTTCTTCATTGCCAATTTGGATACCTTTTGTTTCTCTTTGTTGTCTGATTGCTGTTGCTGGGACTTCTAACACTATGTTAAACAAGAGTGATGAGAGTGGGCATCCTTGTGTTCCTGATCTCAATGGGAAGGCTGTGAGCTTTTTCCCATTGAGGATGATATTTGCTGTGGGTCTTTCATAGATAGATTTTATGAAGTTCAGGAATGTTCCCTCTATCTCTATACTTTGAAGCGTTTTAATCAGGAACAGATGCTGGATTTTGTCAAATGCTTTTTCTGTATCAATTGAGAGGACCATGTGGTTCTTCTCTCTTCTCTTATGGATTTGTTCTACCACATTGATTGATTTGCGAATGTTGAACCATCCTTGTAACACGGGGATGAATCCCATCTGGTCATGGTGGGTAATCTTTTTAATGTGCTGTTGGATACTATTTGCTAGGATCTTGTTGAGAATCTTAGCATCCATATTCATCAGTGATATTGGTCTGAAATTCTCCTTTCTTGTAGGGTCTTTGCCTGGTTTGGGGATCAGGGTAATGCTGGCTTTATAAAAAGAGTCTGGAAGTTTTCCATCCGCTTCAATTTTTTGAAACAGCTTCAGGAGAATAGGTGTTATTTCTTCTTTGAAAGTTTGGTAGAATTCCCCGGGAATCCGTCTGGTCCTGGCCTCTTGTTTTTTGGGAGGTTTTTGATCACTGTTTCAATCTCGTTACTAGATATCGGTCTATTCAGGTTGTCAATTTCTTCCTGGTTCAATTTTGGGAGTTTATAGTTTTCCAGGAATGCATCCATTTCATCTAGGTTGCTTAGCTTATTGGCATTTAACTGTTGATGATAACTTCTGATGAGTGTTTCTATTTCCTTGGTCTTAGTTGTGATCTCTCCCTTTTCATTCATAATTTTATTAATTTGAGCTTTCTCTCTTTTCTTTTGGATTAGTGTGGCCAATGGTTTATCAATCTCATTGATTCTTTCAAAAAACCTATTTCTAGTTTCATTGATATGTTCTACTGTATCTCTGGTTTCTAACTCATTGATCTCTGCTCCAATCTTGATTATTCCCCTTTTTATGTGTGGAGTTGGTTTGATTTGTTGTTGATTCTCCAGTTCTTTAAGGTGTAGAGATAGCTAGTGTATTCTGGATTTTTCAATTTTTTTGACGGAGGCTTGGATGACTATGTATTCCCCTCTTAGGACTGCCTTTGCTGTATCCCATAGGTTTTGGACCAAAGTGTCTTCATTCTCATTGGTTTCCATGAATAAGTTCTTTGATCTTTTGGTTGATCCAAGGATTCTTAAGTAAGATGGTCTTTAGCTTCCAGGTGTTTGAGTTCCTTCCAAACTTTTCCTTGTGATTGAGCTCCAGTTTCAAAGCATTGTGATCTGAGAATATGCAGGGAATAATCTCAGTCTTTTGGTATCAGTTGAGTCCTGATTTTTGACCCAGTATGTGGTCTATTCTGGAGAAGGTTTCATGTACACTCAAGAAGAATGAGTATTCTGTTGTTTTAGGGTGGAATGTTCTGTATATACCTATGAGGTCTATCTGGTCCAATGTGTCATTCAATGCTCTTATTTCTTTATTGATTTTCTGCTTAGATGAACTATCTTTACTGAGAGAGACATGTTAAGATCTCCTAATATTAATGTATTCATATCAATATGACTCTGTATCTTGATTAATGATATTCTTATGGAATTGGCTGCTCCCATATTGGGGGCATAGATATTTACAATTGTTAGATCATCTTGGTGGATAGTCCCTTTAAGAATTATGTAGTGTCCTTCTATATCTCTGACTACAGTCTTTAGATTAAAATCTAATTTATCTGATATGAGAATCCCTTCCCTGGCCTTCTTTTGAGGTCCATTGGCATGAAAGATGCTTCTCCATCCCTTCACTTTCAGTCTGGCTGTATCCTTAGGTTCAAAATGGGTCTTTTGTAGACAACATATGGATGGGTCCTGTCGTTCTAGCCAATCTGCAACCCTGTGTCATTTTATGGGCGCATTTAGGCCATTCACATTGAGAGTGATTATTGATAGATACGTTTTTATTGACATTGTGTTACCTTTGAAGTCTTTCTTTCTGTAGATTGTCTCTATATTTCTGTTCAATGATATTCTTAGGATTTTTCCTCCTTTATAGAACCCCCCTTAATATTTCCTGCAATGTTGGCTTGGTGGTTGCATACTCTTTTAAGCCTTACCGGTCTTGGAAACTCTTTATCTCTCTATCCATTTTGAATGTCAGTCTTGCTGGATAAAGTATTCTTGGCTGCATGTTCTTCTCATTTAGTGTTCTGAATATATATTACCATCCCTTTCTGGCTTGCCAGGTTTCTGTGGACAGGTCTGACATTATTCTGATGGGCTTTCCTCTGTACGTAAGGAGCTTCTTTGTCCTAGCTGCCTTCAAGAGGGCCTGTCTACAATTATAATTGCTCATTCTTACTATCAGGTGTTTCGAGGACTTCTGAGAATCTATAATCTTGGGGGGAGACCTTTCGGCCTCTAGTACATGAATGCTGGTTCCATTCACGAGATTGGGAAAATTTTCATGGAGAACTTGTTCCACTATATCTTCTAGACTTCTTTCTTTCTCCTCCCCTTCAGGGATTCCAATAATTCTGACGTTGGGACGTTTCATGGCATCATTTATTTCCCTAATTCTGTTTTCGTGGCTTCTAAGCTGTTTGTTCCAGGCTTCCTCCTGATCCTTTCTCTCTATCTGTTTGTCCTCCAGATCACTAATTCTATCTTCTGTCTCAGTTACCCTAGCTTTTAGAGAATTTAGATTAGATTGGAACTCATTGAAAGCATTGTGAACATCATTGCTGGTGGCTTTCTGTTCTGCCCTAACATTGTGAACATCATCTCTGGTGGCTTTCATTTCTGCCCTAATCAATTCCATTTTGTCATCCATGGCTTTCTCCAACTTAGCTATTGCCTGGATAATTGTTAGCCTGAATTCCCTTTCTGACATATTGTCTATGTCGATAGTCATTAGCTCTGTTGCAGAAGGCCCATCCTCTGAATCTTTCTTCTGTTGGGCATTCCTCCTCTTAGTCATTTTGGTGAGAGATGGCTGAATGAATGTAGCGGGATGTATCAACAATGGTGCAGTCAAGGTGCACATGGAATGCTTCTGAGCAATCAAGAGTCCCCACCCAAATGAAAGATAAAAGAAAGAGAGAAAAAAGAAAAAAAGAGAGAGAGAGACAGGAAAAAAAAGAAAGATAAAAGAGATGGCTCAGCCCAAATGGGCCCCACGGTAAGATTTATTAAGTATACAAACAAAAACAAACAAACAAAAAGACTGATAAAAGTATATGACAAGAGAAAAAAATATATATATATAAGCAAAACAAAACAACAAAACAAAACAAACAGAACCTCGTCAAAAAGAACCCCAAGTATAAGATTTATATACTATCAGGACAAACACAAATACACAGAAACACTGGTGGACGAAAAAGATGGGAGAGTGATTATAAATTCTCAGTGTGGGCGAGGAAAGTTATTTTGATTCTTCCTGGATGTATCTTGATATCTTTGTTAAAGGACTCAACTTTCCTAAGATAAAGGTGGATTAAATATTGGTTTACCTATAAGGGTAGCATTGATTGGGAAAAGGGGACTACCTTGAAGTTTAACTCTATATAAATATTAAAAAATAAAAATAAAAGAATAAATTAAACTAAACTAAAATAAAATTTTAAAAAATTAAAAAATAGAAAAGCAAAAGAAAAACACAGGTATACGTATCAAAAAGTTCAGGTTAAAAGGTTATTATGGAATTTGATGTACTGGACATCTCACTGTGATGGTAAATAGGTTAAAAAATTATCTATATAAAAAAATTAAAAAAAAATAAACCAGAATGGTGGGAACGATTTAAAAATAAAAGTTGTATCTATGAAGTAGTGGTCCTTGTTCTCTTGTCGTCTTTTTTTTTTTTTTTTTTTTTTTTCCGGGTTGGCTTTCTGAGAGAGGGGCCTGCCTCGTGGGTTTTCAGGCAGTGTTCCCTGAGTTAAGTCCTCCCGCCCCCCTCAAGTGGGTGGGCTCTGAGGAAACCAGTTTTCCAGGCTTTTGTTCTCTGGAGGTTTTTATGTTTGTTTGTTCATTTTTTTTCTCTTGCCTTGACAGTTTTTGATGGTTTTTGGAGGTTTAGAGGAAAGCAAACTGTACCCAACCTCCCTCTCAGAGAGAAGCCTCAGTCTGTTCCCCTCTGGGTGCTCCAGAGCATATAAGGTCCCCCTCGGCCACTGGCAGAGCATGTTCTGAGTCATGGTCACTGGGGACACAGGAACTCCTACTTGTACCCAAAACCGCTATAGCAGCAGCTGTCTGGGTAGCTCCTGACCACCAGAGAGGTCCCAAGCAGCAACTGCACACTGAGATTTTCCCACTGGCCTGGGCTGGGAGTGCCTAGACTTTCCAGGTCCGAGAGCGCCGGGCTGGTGCCTGTGCATACCTCTCTCAGGGGAGGGTGTGGGGTGCAACTCAGGCTCTGATAGCATGGCATGGCGCATGCATGGGGACCGCAAAAAGGCTGTGCTTCTGCTGGCTGGCGAGGCTCCCAGCCCCTCACAGGAGCCAAACCCCACATGCTCTCAGACATGCTCGCAGCTCAGGAACCAAGACCTGGTTTCTTCACCACACTCTCTCTGGCTCAGCATCAGGGGTGGATGTCCTGGGTCCAGGGACTTAAGCTCCTGTCCCTAACCACCCCGATTCCCACAATTTCCCCCCACAATCCTTTGCTCTTTTTGAGTGCTTTCAACCAGACTCCAAGTTAATGCTTGTCCCCAGTTGCAGGGCACTCTCGTATTGGGGTGTTACTTTCCAATGGGTCTCTTCTAGTAGCTCCCTCCCCCTTTTGTTTATCTTCTGATATCAGTCCAACATTCCCACTCTGCTTTACCTGCCCACTGGCGTCTTTTGCCCCCGTAGAGATACAGATGTGTATAATTTTAATCTCAGGCTGATTTCATGGGTGATCAGAGTTCTTTGATAGGTAATCAGCTCACTTTAGGGTATGGGTTGAAATGGCGCCTCCTCCTACTTCCCCACCATCTTGTCTCCCCCCCAGAAGTAAAATTATTTCTGTTCATAGATGACATGATCTTTTTTTAGGATTTTATTTATTTATTTGAGAAAGTGTGTGCATGTACTTGTGTCCTCAAGAGCGCACAAGCAGGGGAAGCAACAGAGGTAGAAGTAGAGGTGGAAGCAGGCTCCTGACTGAGCAGGAAACCCAACTTGGGGCTCCATCCAAGGACCCTGGGATCATGACCCCAGCTGAAAGCAGACGCTTAACCACCTGAGCCACACACACACCCCACAGATGACATTACCTTATATGTAGAAAACCCTGAAGGTGGGGTGCCTGGATGGCTTATTTGTTAAGCATCTGCTTTTGGCTAGGGTCTTGATACTGGGGTCCTGGGATCCCACCCAACATCTGGCTCCCTGTTCAGACAGGAGCCTGCTTCTACCTCTACCTCTGCCCCTCCCCCGATCTCATGCATAGTCTCTCTATATCAAATAACTAAATAAAATCTTTAAAAAAAAGAAAGAAAACCCTAAAGTTTCCACAAAAGACTGCTAGAACTAATGAATGCAGCTAAACATTCATTTATATGGAAATTAACATAAAAATAAAAGAATTTGTATAAAATCAACATACAAAAACCTATTGCAGTTTTGTACACAATGAACAAGCCAAAAAGGAAATTAAGAAAACAATTTCATTTACGATAGTATCAAAAAGAATTCAACATTTAAGAACAAGTTTAACCAAAAAAGTCAAAGACTTATACACAGGAAGCTACAAAACTGAAAAAAATTAAAGAAGTTACAAATAAATGGAAAGACATTCCATGTTCATAAATCAGAAGTTTTAATATTATTAAAATGTCCACGCTACCTAAAGAAATCTACAGACTCCATGCAATCCCTATGAAAATCCTGATGACATTTTACAGAAATAGAAAAAGAAATCTTAAAATTTGTATGAAATCCCAAAAGACCCTGAATAGCCAAAACAATCTTGAAAAAGAAGAGAAAAGCTAAAGGCTTCATATTTCTTGATTTTCCAGCCTATTACAGAGCTACAGTAATCAAAATTGTATGGTACTATTGAAAGATGTACATAGAATAGAGTCCAGAAATAAAACCTCATGTATGTATCAAATGATTTTCGTCAAGGTTGCCGAAATGACAAAATGGAGAAATGATGATTTCTTCAATGGTAGAGTTGAGGAAACTAGATGTCCTCATGCAAAAGAATAAAAATAGACCCTTATACTATAAACAAAAATTAATTCAAAATGGATTAGAAATCTAAACACGAGACCTGGAACTGTAAAAATTAAAAAAGAGCATAGAGAAAAAGCCTCATAATATTGAAATGGGCAATAATTTCTTGGATATGACACCAAAAGCACAGACTACAAAAGCTAAAATAGACAATGGGACAATGTCAAGCCCTCAAAACATCTGTGAATCAAGGAAACAATTAACAGAGTAAAAAAGGAAATTTATGTAATGGGATGGGACAAAACATTGTTAAACCAGGGCGCCTGGGTGGCTCAGTGGGTTAAAGCCTCTGCCTTCAGCTCAGGTCGTGATCCCAGGGTCCTAGGATTGAGCCCTGCATCTGGCTCTCTGCTCAGCAGGGAGCCTGCTTCCTCCTCTCTCTCTGCCTGTTTCTCTGCCTATTTGTGATCTCTGTCTGTCAAATAAATAAATAAAATCTTTTAAAAAATCGTAAACTGTATATCAGCTAAAGGGTTAACATCCAGAATACATAAAGAACTTTTATAACTCAGTGACAAAAAACCTACAAATCATCCAATTAAAATATGGCCATAAGACTTGAATAGATACTTCTCTAAAGGTGATTTACAAAGGTCAATAAGCATATGAAAAGTGCACAGTATCATGACTAATTAAAGAAATGCAAATTAAAACCACAATGAGTTACCAATTAGGATGCACACTATCAAAAACCAGAAAATAACAAGGATTGACAAAAAATGTAGAGAAATTGGAGGTTTTGAACATTATTAGTGGGACTGTAAAATGGTGCAGATGCTATGGAAAATAGTACAGTAGGTCTTCAAAAAAACTAAAAATAGAACTACCATTTGATCCAGCAATCTCATATCTGGGTACATATCCAAAGGAAAAAGGCTCTCAAAGAGATATTTTCACACCCCCCATTTTAATAGCAGCATTATCCACAATAGCTAAGATGTGGAAGCAATCTAAATGTTCACTGATGGATGAGAAGAAAGGGAGCTGGTATATAATACATATGTACATACATACATACATACAACCATTTAAAAAAAAGAAATCCTTGCATATGAAATAAAGACAAATTCACACAAAAAAGCATATACTACATGGTTTCATTATATGGGGTATCAAAGGTAATCCAGCTCATACAAATAGAAAGAGAATGGTGGTTACCAGGATTGGGGGAGGGGGGGTTGTTCAATATGCATGGAATTTCACTAGTGCAAGATGAAACAGTTCTGAAGATCTGTTGTACAACAATGTATGTAGTTAACGATACTATACTGTGTACTTAAAAATTGTTGAGAGGGTAGATTTAAGTTATATGTTTCTTGTCACAATAAAAGAAAGTTACTCTGAAAAGGCTGTGTATTATAATGTATGATTCCAAACATATGACATTCTGGAAAAGGCAAAACTATGGAGACAGTAGAAAGATCAGTGGTTGCCAGGGGTTGAAGGGAGAGAAGGATGAATAAGGATATTACAGATGATTTTTTTTTATGAAAACAAATTCTGTATGATACTGTAGTGATGGGTATATACCATTATATACTTGTCCAAACTCATGGAATGTACAATACCAAGAGTGATCCCTAGTGTAACCTAAGGACTCAGTGATTATATGCCAATGTAGGTTCATCAATTATAACAAATGAACCATTTTTTAAAGATTTTATTTATTTATTTCACAGAGATCACAAGTAGGCCGAGAGGCAGGCAGAGAGGGAGGGGAAAGCAGGCTCCCTGCTGAGCAAAGAACCCGACGCGGGGCTCTATCCCAGGACCCTGAGATCATGATCTGAGCTGAAGGCAGAGGCTTAACCCACTGAGCCACCCAGGTGCCCCACAAATGTACCATTTTGATGAAGTCTTTGCTAGTAGGAAAGGCCATGGTGTGTAAGGGAAGGGGTTATTTGAACACTGTACTTTCCATTCAATTCTGCTTCAAACCTAAAACTGCTCTAAAAACAACTTGTTAAAACATTTAAAAGCAAAACAAGGACAAAATCCCCCACTCTATCAGAATTAAGTTTGTATCTTCTAAGCCCCTTTTTTGACAGGCTGCCACACTAAGGACATGATTAATTGTCACTGTTAGGAGAAAGAATTATATATCATGCTCTGGAATAGTCAGGGAGAATCCTGAATTTTTAAAATTTTCACAGTTAGTCTGTACCACCCTCCCACCTTTCGCACTGACCATGATACAGTAAGCAACCTGGAGGAGTGTGCTCCTTTCTGGGGATAGCTGCTTTATTGGATGACCCCAACTGCCTTACTAAGATGTGTGTACAGGGAAGTGAGGTAAGCTGTCAAACCATCAGCTCATTATTGAATAGCTTCTGTCGCAAAGGCACGTTGTTATCAAACCACATCGGATCACAAAGTCCAGTACTTCACATAGATGTGAAAGGAAAGCAAATTCAGACTTGGGTAAGGGAGATGATTCAGTAAGGGAGGGAAGGGGACTACTGCAAAAGGGAAAACACTCTAACAATAGGATATGCAAGCATCTTAAAGAATAGACAGGAGGGTTTTTCTTTTCTAAGTAAGGGTAAGCAAGACTAGAGAGAACCGAGAGTGTTAGCTGGGATGAGTGGGTAGCCTGATGGACAGTTGGTCAGCCATCAAGGAGGGCTTGGTTGTTCTGTGCTTGGGGCTCAAGGGTAGGCCAAAGTTCAGGCCCTGGGGGAAAGAGGGAAATGTAGGGACTTGAACACATCATAATAATGGACATTTTGTCCATCCCAACTGGGCAGGGGGCCAAAGAGTTCAGCTCATCATTTATGAGACAAAGAAAAGGCATTTGATTTGGAGAAGCTGCATCTGACCTTATCAAAGAAAAACAAGGGGACATCCACAGACTTACCTGGGTCACATGGGGAGGTGTGGTCCTTTGCTGTAGGTTGTTTGCCCAACACAGGAGAGTAAAGAATTCTTGATCATCGCTCTTTCCAAAATCACAGGATTCTGGTAAGTTCAACATCATCACAGATTCATGTCTGTATCAGGTCAGTATGGTGAGTCCTGCAGTTCAGAGCCAGAGTTGTTAGAGAGCCCTGAGAGGGGTGCAGTGCACCCAGGAACATTCTCCAGGCAGCTTCCCCCAGGGAGAGGCAAAAGAGCATCCTTTGTCAGGGTCTGGTATACAGTGGTAGCTTCTGCATTAGAAACTCTGAGTCTTTCACTTTGTGCCCTATGTGCGGAAGGGTGGGGGATGTGTTCCCGTGTCAAAAACAGGGACAGATGTAGGCAGTGATGTGGGGATAAACAATGTTGCAGCCTCCATCAGGGGCCGGATTTGAGCAAAAGCCATTCCTGTGGGTATCTGCAGGAGTGATCCAGACAGTCTGATAGATGACCACATTCCATACCCACAGTTCCCGGCCCAGGAAGGGGACGTCCTACATCTGCAAGAGTCCAGGAGTCAGAGCAGAGCTAACATGTCTGTTTTCCATCTGACAGTGGTGGACAGCCACAGTGCTCACCATGGGGATTCAGCTTACTTAACACCAGTGTAGCAGGCTCAAGAGCTTAGGGGACCTCTGTGAATTGAGGATCCTATAGAGTCAGCATTTTGCTTTGGGCATTGGAGTGGAAGATGCAGCTCTTCCCCCTGCAGGAAAAGCTATCTCTTCAGCAAAGCTGAGATGCTACTTTGACAGACATTCTTAACTGTATCACGTCCAAATGACCAGGGAAGCTTTTGGAGCCCTTTTCAGTTATCAATCAAAGTAAAGTCAAATGAGCCCTTCCTTTCCCCTCCTTACCCTATAAATGGGCATGTCAAGTCAGGGATTCAGCAGACCTCTAAGGGTTAGCATTTAATTTCTACAGATGCTTTAGTAGCAAACCCATAACTGCTTTCTAAAAGGAGAGAACCTAGCAGACATATCAGAGGCCCAAGCCCAAAACTTCAAAAAATCTCCCTCTAGCTGGCGGCCACATGCTTTTGAATGCTGCCTCTCTTTTTCAGGGGCTCTGCTCAGCAAAAGTCTTCATCAGTTACAGGAACTGGTTCTGTCCACAGTACTTCTGAGGGTCCTCTGTCTCCTCTTAGGCACAATGGGCTATGATACTTGGGTAAAATCCTAACTGTTTGATGTTTATTTCAACCTCATGATATATTTTATCCCTCTGAACAAAACATTACTTATAGTCTCTATCTATCTTTTAAAAAATCACAGTCTGTGCCTTAATATTTAATATAAATCTTCATGTGGATTTGTCTTGCCTTTCCTGAGAACTACTGATCATATATGCATTCTTATTATTTGGAACTCTCAAATAAACAGATAGTTTTCTATAGATAACTAACCACTAAACTTAAGCACACAAAATTTAAACAGTCTTTGAGAAATCAAAGCCCAGAGAGGGCAGCCCTAGTCTTCCTGGCCTTTGTGACTTTCTGTTGCTCTCCTCTGATAACAATGACCTTAGTTTCTATTCAAATATCGAAGCTCCTGGATTCACAAAAGGCATCTGTATCCCTTTGGCAAATGAGAGACAACTTGGGAAATCAGTCAGGGGAAATTCTAATATATCTTTATGTTGTATGAGGGCAATGTAGCAATGCAATTGAAATTGAGACTGCTCCCAAAAGGGAACTTGTACTTGGTAATTGCTGAATAATATTTTTAATGGAATCAAATGAAATAAAAACAGATAAAGTTAATCTGGGCTGTGACCTATAGTTTTGTGGGTTTTTAAAAAAAATTTTTTATAGTCACCATAACTCTGGTACCTCCAGTACCACTCCCAGAGTAGACTAAGGTCCCTGAGAATGGGTGGTAAGGGAAATACAGTCAGCAAGGACTTTCACACCAAAAACTATTTTTTCCCAAGAAAACACTGCATTCCAGTATTCCCTGACAATTTGTCTTTATGCTTCTCATCTCAATGCATTATTTCAGAGACTGGTTTCTGTTAACATCCTAGACACAGAGACATGAGGGGTCCACAGATGGAGAGAATACTTCTAGTACTAAGGGCTCCGATATGCACAGATAGCTGGAAGAAAAGAGGTGGATTGTTAAGAAAATCTCTTTCTTATGAGGCATCTGGGAGCATCTGCCAGTTGCCAAGCATGAATATTTGTGGGCAATGACCAGGTCTGACTGCCTGTCAGCAACGACTGAAACAACACAGATGAGATCAATGACTGAAACACCATGAGTGGGCACCCTGGGGAACCTGGTGTGTCTGAGTATTGTGTTTCTGTCAAGGATAACTAATCCATTTAATCTCACTGTGAACAATTTCTCCTGACATTTAACCACAAAAAGATGTCCAAATATTTAAAACAGTTGTTACCCATTAAGTAATTTCTTTCACAAAAATGCAGTAGAACAATATGACCAAGAATAGTCAGTAATCTGCAGAAAAAACACTAACACTGTTTTCCATGCAAATAGCACTCATAAAAGGGGAGTCTAGATCAACAATCTGATTTCACTTAGTTGAAATTCTTTGTGTGACAGACTTCAAAATCCTTTTTTCTGTTATGAACATGACATTAATTTGATACTTTTTGAGTACCGTTCATAAATGTTTAATTCTAGATAAAATATCCTTGGAAGAAAACATTCCTTAGAGTCCTCTAAATATAAGTTTATAAATCACAGTTTAAAAGCATTAACAATTTTTATTTTAATTCATTTAATGTTATCTGTGTTCTCATATGACAAGAGCATTTAGGTCAACAGGTTAAACTATATCAATTTTTTAAAGTAATCTCCACACCCCATATGGTGCTTGAGCTCATAACCCCGACACCAAGAATCACACTTTTCTGAGTGAGCCATCCAGGTGCTCCTAAACTATATTGGATTATTTAAAAACAAACAAACAAACAGAAAAAAAAAACAAGGATCTGCAGATAATAAACTAAGCCAATCCTAAATTATTTTATCTTTTTAAAAAAGATTTTACTGGGGGAGGAGTCAAGATGGCAGAGAAGTAGCAGGCTGAGATGACATCAGGTAGCAGGAGATCAGCTAGATAATTTATCAAACCATTCCGAACACCTACAAATCCAACAGGAGATCGAAGAGAAGAAGAGCTGTTTCTAGTTTTCTGTTTTCTAGTTTTCTAGAAACAGAAAATCAACCATTTCTGAAAGGTAGGACTGGCAGAAACATGAATCCAAAATGACTTGAAGACAGACCGTAGGGGGAGAGGCCGGCTCCTGGCAAGC
The DNA here is from genome assembly GCF_010015895.1 of Lontra canadensis. Classification (NCBI taxonomy): domain Eukaryota; kingdom Metazoa; phylum Chordata; class Mammalia; order Carnivora; family Mustelidae; genus Lontra; species Lontra canadensis. Next base: position 548,548 of record NW_022631171.1, read on the forward strand.
GACGGAGCAATGGAGCACAAAATCAGGACTTCTTAAAGTCTGCTCCACTGAAAGACATCACTCCGAGGTGAAGCCCACATGGGGACAGCATGGCCCCAGGTCCCGCAGGGTCACAGAAGGATCGGGGGTGTCTGAGTGTCACAGAGTTCACATGTATTAGAGCGGGGAAGCTGGCACAGAGACAGAGCCAAGGAGTGAGCTCTCAACTCGGGGTTACCTTGAACCATAATCTGTGGCACAGGCCACCGCTCTGTGAGTGGGGTCCCCACAAGATCAGGGGAGATGCCCCCCCGAAGAGCTTAGGGATCTATGGAGTTTGGAGACTCCAGGCAGAGCTGTGTGCCAGAAACAGAGACACTTGATCACAGGCTGGGTGAGCTCAGAGTGCAGCCAGAGGCCAGGGAGACAGGAGTGATTGAGTGCTTTTCTTTGAGGGTGCACTAAGGAGTGGGACCCCGAGCTCTTGGCTCCTCTGGGCCAGAGATTGGGAGGATGTTATTTTCATTCTCGCCCTCCAGAACTCTAAGGAAAGTGTTCAGGGAACAAAAGCTCCTGAAAGTGAACCCAAGCAGATTACTTAGCCTGGCCCCTGGTAAGGGTGGTGCAATTCTGCCTCGGACAAAGACACTTGAGAATCACTACAACAGGCCCCACCCCAGAAGATCAGCAAGAAATCCAGCCAAGATCAAGTTCACTTACCAAGGAGAATTGCAGAATTCCAGAGGAGGAGAAAGCAAAGCATGGAATTCATGGCTTTCTCTCCATGATTCTTTAGTCTTGCAAAGTTAATTAAATTTTTTTAATTTTATTTTTTTCTTCTATTAATTTTTTTAACTTTTACCCTTTCCTCTTTTAATGTTTTTTAACTAGTTTATCTTAACAATACCTTTCATAAAAAAAAAAAACTTTTTCTGAACCTTCATTATTATAGTCATTTTTTATCCTTCATTGTATCTAACTTTCTTTTTTTGTATACATATAGGGCTTTTTTTTTTTTTTTTTTTTTTGCCTACGTTTTCAACAACAGCTGCTACATTTTAATATGTTGGAGCTGTTTCAAAATCCCATTGTTCCAACTGACTTTCTGTGCCTTTAAGTCTTTTTTTTAATCATTTTTTTAGTTTATTTTCAGCATAACAATATTCATTGTATTTGTACCACACCCAGTGCTCCATGCAATACGTGCCCTCTCCAATACCCACCACCTGGTTCCCCCAACCTCCTGCCCCCACCACCTCTTCAAACCCTTCAGATTGTTTTTCAGAGTCCATAGTCTCTCATTGTTCACCTCCCCTTCCAATTTCCCCCAACTCCCTTCTCCTAACTCCCCATGTCTTCCATGCTATTTGTTATGCTCCACAGATAAGTGAAACCATATGATAATTTATTCTCTCTGCTTGACTTATTTCACTCAGCATAATCTCTTCCAGTCCCGTCCATGTTGCTACAAAAGTTGGGCATTCATCCTTTCTGATGGAGGCCTAATAATCCATAGTGTATATGGACCACATCTTCCTTATCCATTCGTCCGTTGAAGGGCATCTTTCTTCTTTCCACAGTTTGGCAACCAAGGCCATTGCTGCTATAAACATTGGGGTACAGATGGCCCTTCTTTTCACTACATCTGTATCTTTGGGGTAAATACCCAGTAGTGCAATAGCAGAGTCATAGGGAAGTTCTATTTTTAATTTCTTGAGGAATCTCCACACTGTTCTCCAAAGTGGCTGCACCCACTTGCATTCCCACCAACAGTGGAAGAGTGTTCCCCTTTCTCCACATCCTCTCCAACACATATTGTTTCCTGTCTTGCTAATTTTGGCCATTCTAACTGGTGTAAGGTGGTATCTCAATGTGGTTTTAATTTTAATCTCCCTGATGGCTAGTGATGATGAACATTTTTTCATGTGTCTGAGAGCCATTTGTATGTCTTCATTGGAGAAGTGTCTGTTCATATCTTCTGCCCATTTTTTGATATGATTATCTGTTTTGTGTGTGTTGAGTTTGAGGAGTTCTTTATAGATCCTGGATATCAATCTTTTGTCTGTACTGTCATTTGCAAATATCTTCTCCCATTCCATGGGTTGCCTCTTTGTTTTGTTGACTGTTTCCTTTGCTATGCAGAAGCTTTTGATCTTGATGAAGTCCCAAAAGTTCATCTTCACTTTTGTTTCCTTTGCCTTTAGAGACTTATCTTGAAAGAAGTTGCTGTGGCTGATATTGAAGAGATTACTGCCTATGTTCTCCTCTAGGATTCTGATGGATTCCTGTCTCACATTGAGGTCTTTTATCCATTTTGAGTTTATCTTTGTGTACGGTGTAAGAGAATGGTCGAGTTTCATTCTTCTACATATAGCTGTCCAGTTTTCCCAGCACCATTTATTGAAGAGACCGTCTTTTTTCCACTGTATATTTTTTCCTGTTTTGTCGAAGATTAACTGACCATAGAGTTGAGGGTCCATATCTGGGCTCTCTACTCTGTTCCACTGGCCTATTTTTTCTTTTAAAAAATCTGGGGTGCAGCTTCTTTTAATAGATCAAAATATACCCTAAATTTAGCACTGGGCTTGTTCTAGTCTCCAACCAAACAAATTCTCTCCACTTTCTTTTTCTTTATTCTCCCAACCAACTAACCTTATCAACTCCTTTTTTAGAATTTAAAAAAATATATTTTTTTCATCTTTATACTCATATTCCATTCCTTCATTAGGTTTACCCTTATATACGTTTTTCATTCTTTAAAATTTGGGGAGGTAGTTTCTTCTAAGAGACCAAAAGTACTCCCAAAATTAAGTGGGTGACCTTGTTCTATTCACCAGTCTAATATATATATATATTTTTTTCTTTTTTATATTTTTTTCTTTATTTGTTTTCTTTTTTTATTCTTTTTTCTGAACTTCTTTTTACCCCCTTTCTCCCCACCATGATTTGGGATCTCTTCTGATTTGGTTAAAGCACATTTTCCTGGGGGTCTTTGCCATACTTTTAGTATTTTATTTGTTCCGTCATATATTCTTATATGGACAAAATGACAAGGTGGAAAAATTCACTACAAAAAAAGAAAAAAAAAGAACAAGAGGCAGACTGAAAGCTAGGGACCTAATCAATACAGACATTGGTAATATATCAGATCTAGAGTTCAGAATGACAATTCTCAAGGTGCTAGCCAGGCTTGAAAAAGGAATGGAAGATATTAGAGAGACCATGTGTGGAGAAATAAAAGCCCTTTTTGGAGAAATAAAAGAACTAAAATCTAACCAAGTTGAAATCATAAAAGCTATTAATGAGGTGCAATAAAAACTGGAGGCTCTTACTTCTAGGATAAATGAGGCAGAAGAAAGAATTAGTGATATAGAAGACCAAATGACAGAGAATAAAGAAGCTGAGCAAAAGAGAGACAAACAACTACTGGACCACGAGGGGAGAACTTGAGAAATAAAGTGATATCATAAGATGAAACAACATTAGAATAATTAGGATTCCAGAAGAAGAAGAGAGAGAGGGGGGAGCAGAAGGTATATGGGAGAGAATTATTGGAGAGTGCAGAGAATTCCCATCAAAATCAAGTAAGTAGGTCCACACCCTGTCATCTAATAGTAAAATTTACAAGTCTTAGTGACAAAGAGAAAATCCTGAAAGCAGCGCAGGATGAGAAGTCTATAACATACAATGGTAAAAATATTAGATTGCCAGTGGATATATCCACAGAGACCTGGTAGGCCAGAAAGAGCTGGCATGATGTATTCAGAGCACTAAACAAGAAAGACATGCAGCCAAGAATACTATATCCAGCTAGGCTATCATTGAAAATAGAAGGAGAGATTAAAAGCTTCCAGGACAAACAAAAACTGAAAGAATTTGCAAACAACAAACCAACTCTATAGGAAATATGGAACGGGGTCTACTAAGCAAAGAGAGAGCCTAAAAGTAGTAGATCAGAAAGGAACAGAGACAATATACAATAACAGTCACCTTACAGGCAATACAATGACACTAAATTCATATCTCTCAATAGTTACCCTGAATGTTAATGGGCTAAATGCTCCAATCAAAAGACACAGGGTATCAGAATGGATAAAAAAACAAAACCCATCAATATGCTGCCTACAAGAAAGTCATTTTAGACCCAAAGACACCTCCAGATTTAAAGTGAGGGGGTGGAAAATTTACCATGCTAATGGACACAAAAGAAAGCTGGGGTGGCAATCCTTATATCAGATCAATTTGATTTTAGGCCAAAGACTATAATATGAGATGAGGAAGGACACTTATATCATACTCAAAGGGTATGTCCAACAAGAAGATCTAATTTAATTTTAAATACCTATGCCCCTAACATGGGAACAGCCAACTACATAAACCAATTAATAACAAAATCAAAGGAACAATTCAACAATAATACAATAACAGTATTATTATTGTATTATTTGACATTTGACAAAGTAATAATAACACTCCCCTCACTGAAATAGACAGATAATCCAAGGAAAAGATCAACAAGGAAATAAAGGCCTTAAAAGACACACTGGACCAGATGGACATCACAGCTATGTTCAACATTCCATCCCAAAGCAACAGAATACACATTCTTCTCTAGTGCACATGGAATAGAATAGATCACATCCTAGGTCCTAAATCAGGTCTCAACCTGTATCAAAAGATAGTGATCATTCCCCACATATTTTCAGACCACAATGCTCTGAAGCTAGAACTCAACAAGAGGAAATTTGGAAAGAACCCAAATACATGGAGACTAAACAGCATCCTTCTAAAGAATGAATGGGTCAACCAGGAAATTAAAGAAGAATTGAAAAAATTCATGGAAACAAATGATAATGAAAACACAACGGTTCAAAATCTGTGGGACACAACAAAGGCAGTCCTGAGAGGAAAATATATAGCGATACAAGCCTTTCTCAAGAAACAAGAAAGGTCTCAAATACACAAGCTAATCCTACACCTAAAGAAGCTGGAGAAAGAACAAGAATGAAAGACTAAACCCAGCAGGAGAAGAGAAATCATAAAGATCAGAGCAGAAATCAATGAAATAGAAACAACAACAACAACAAAAACAATAGAACAAATCAACAAAACTAGGAGCTGGTTCTATGAAATAATTAATAAGATTGATAAACATCTGGCCAGACTTATCAAAAAGAAAAGAGAAAGGACTCAAAGAAATAAAATCATGAATGAAAGAGGAGAGATCACAACCAACACCAAAGAAATACAAACAATTATAAGAACATATTATGAGCAATTCTACACCAGCAAATTTGACAATCTGGAAGAAATGGATGCATTCCTAGAGACAAATAAACTACCACAACTGAACAAGGAAGAAACAGAAAACCTGAACAGACCCATAACCAGTAAGGAGATTGAAGCAGTCATCAAAAATCTCCAAACAAACAAGAGCCCAGGGTCAGATGGCTTCCCAGGGGACTTCTACCAAACATTTAAAGAAGAATTATTTCCTATTCTCCTGAAACTGTTCCAAAACATAGAAATGGAAGGAGAACTTCCAAACTCATTTTATGAGGCCAGCATTACCTTGATCCCAAAACCAGACAAGGATCCCATGAAAAAAGAGAATTACAGGCCAATATCCTTGATGAACACAGATGCGAAAATTCTCACCAAAATACTAGCCAATAGGATCCAACAGTACATTAAAAGGATTATTCACCACAATCAAGTGAGATTTATTCCAGGGCTGTAAGGTTGGTTCAACATCAGCAAATTATTCAATGTGATACAATACATTAATAAAAGAAAGAGCAAGAACCATATGATACTCTCCATAGATGCTGAAAAAGCATTTGACAAAGTACAGCATCCCTTCCTGATGAAAACTCTTCAAAGTGTAGGGGTAGAGGGCACATACCTCAATATTGTCAAAGCCATCTATGAAAAACCCACAGCAAATATCATTCTCAATGGAGAAAAACTGAAAGCTTTTTTGCTAAGGTCAGGAACACGGCAGGGATGTCCATTATCACCACTGCTATTCAACGTAGTACTATAAGTTCTAGCCTCAGCAATCAGACAACAAAAAGAAATTAAAGGCATCCAAATTGGCAAGGAAGAAGTCAAACTATCATTCTTTGCAGATGATATGATACTATATGTGGAAAACCCAAAACACTCCACTCCAAATCTGCTAGAACTTGTACAGGAATTCAATAAAGTGTCAGGATATAAAATCAATGCACAGAAATCAGTTGCATTTCTTTACACCAACAACAAGGCAGAAGAAAGAGAAATTAAGGAGTCAATCCCATTTACAATTGCACCCAAAACCATAAGATACCTAGGAATAAACCTAACCAAAGAGGCTAAGAATCTATACTCAGAAAACTATAAAGTGATCATTAAAGAAATTGAGGAAGACACAAAGAAATGGAAAAACGTTTCATGTTCATGGATTGGAAGAACAAATATTGTGAAAATGTCTATGCTACCTAAAGTAATCTACACATTTAATGCAATCCCTATCAAAATACTATCCATTTTTTTTTCAAAGAAATGGAACAAATAATCTTAAAATTTATATGGAACCAGAAAAGACCTCAAATGGCCAAAGGAATATTGAAAAAGAAAGCCAAAGTTGGTGGCATCACAATTCCGGACTTCAAGGTCTATTACAAAGCTGTCATCATTAAGACAGCATGGTACTGGCACAAAAACAGACACATAGGTTAATTGAACAAAATAGCCTGGAAATAGACCCTCAACTTTATGGTTAACTAATCTTTGACAAAGCAGGAAAGAATGTCCAATGGAAAAAAGACAGCCTCTTCAACAAATGGTGCTAGGAAAATTGGACAGTCACATGCAGAAAAATTAAATTGGACAATTTCCTTATACCACACATGAAAATAGACTCCGAATGGATGAAGGACCTCAATGTGAGAAAGAAATCCATCAACATCCTTGAGGAGAACACAGGCAGCAACCTCTTCGACCTCAGCCGCAGCAACTTCTTCCTAGGAACATCGCCAAAGGCAAGGGAAGCAAGGGCAAAAATGAACTATTGGGACTTCATCAAGATCAAAAGCTTTTGCACAGCAAAAGAAACAGTCAACAAAACCAAAAGACAACTGACAGAATGGGAGAAGATATTTGCAATCGACATATCAGATAAAGGGCTAGTATTCAAAATCTATAAAGAGCTTAGCAAACTCAACACCCAAAGAAGAAATAATCCAATCAAGAAATGGGCAGAGGACATGAACAGACATTTCTGCAAAGAAGACACCCAGATGGCCAACAGACACATGAATAAGTGCTCCACATCACTTGGCTTCAGAGAAATACAAATCAAAACCACAATGAGATACCACCTCACACCAGTCAGAATGGCTAAAATTAACAAGTCAGGAAATGACAGATGCTGGCAAAGATGCAGAGAAAGGGGAACCCTCCTACACTGCTGGTGGGAATGCAAATTGGTGCTGCCACTCTGGAAAACAGCGTGGAGGTTCCTCAAAAAGTTGAAAATAGAGCTACCCTATGACCCAGCAATTGCACTACTGGGTATTTACCCTAAAGATACAAACGTACAAACATAGTGATCTGAAGAGGCACATGCACCCAAATATTTATAGCAGCAATGTCCACAATAGCCAAATGATGGAAAGAACCTAAATGTCCATCAACAGATGAAAGGATAAAGAAGAGGTGGTATATATATGCAATGGAATACTGTGTAGCCATCAAAAGAAATGAAATCTTGCCATTTGCAATGACATGAACGGAACTAGGGGGTATTATGCTTAGCGAAATAAGTCAATCAGGAAAGACAACTATCATATGATCTCCCTGATATGAGGAAGTAGAGATGCAACATGGGGGGTTTGGGGGTAGGTAAAGAATAAATGAAACAAGATGGGATCAGAGGGGAGACAAACCATAAGAGACTCTTAATGTCACAAGGTAAACTGAGGGGTCCCAGGGGGAGAGGGGTAAGTAGAGGGTGGTGGGGTTATGGACATTGGGGAGGCTATGTGCTATGGTGAGTGCTGTGAAGTGTGTAAAACTTGGCGATTCACAGACCTGTACCCCTGGGGCCAACAATACATTATAGGTTTATAAAAAAATAAAACAAATTAAAAAAAAAAGATTTTACTAGTTTAGTCAGACAGATGGCATGAACGAACACAACTATGGGGCTGACAAGTCAAATCACCTGAGCATAAGGGAGGTTTATTATTTCTGGTAATGGCTGACCCATCAGTGTGTAAATTTCAGACTTCACTCTTTTTTCATAGTGGAGTTTAATATCTTCAAGAGATAGTCATTAAAAGCATATTTTCTTATGCTACCAAAATTAGATTTTAGAGAAGTTAAAGGATTAAATCTGTAAATATTGTTATTTTGCCATCCTGAATATTTCATAAGTTTGCATGGATAGAAAACATTTGACTCTCTGGCTTATGATGTTACAGTGCTCTTGGCCATGCCAAAGGGTTTACAATGACACCCTGAAATCTCAGTTTCCATGTAGTAGTGCATTTTGGGAAGAGGGTAAAATGAACATGGTCCCTGAATCCATTTTATACAATGCCACTCAGACATTGAGGAAACTTAAATAATGAACAGAAACCATTACCTTATTGCCAAAAACCTTAAAGATGTCATATATTTAAGATGATCCTTACTGGATGGGGAATTATTTAATTTTAATTTTTATTGGCTATATTTTAGATATAAGTAGGTAGTGTAAATAGCTGATTTGATGGCTGGAGGAAAGAAAGGAAGCCTCAAGATTAAACTAGAGCTCTCTAGCCATTGCTATTCAATTAGTTTTGTTTTATGTCACTTTTTTCAACAAACCACCTCTTGTGAATTTCCCACTGTTAGCGCTTACCATTATTGAACATGGTTTATATGTTTCTTTCACTAGATAACAGCTTTCTGAAACCAGAGACTATGAGATATTTATGACAGAAGCACTGAGGGGATGGTGTAGTGGTTCCCCCAAATATGCTTGCTCAAAGTCACCTGGAGACTATACCTATATTGAAAAATTCCAGCCTAACCTGCTATGTAAAACAATAAGAGAGTTATGATACAGCACAAATGATGTCACCAAGATAGCAGAGTATGAGACCCCAGGATTCAAATTTTAAAAGTAGAAGTAAAATTTTCTGTTTGCTGATGACATGACTTTGCATATAGAAAACACTGAAGACTCCACCAAAAAAAAAATGTTCAACCTGATGAATGAATTCAGTTGTTTCAGGATACAAAATTGACACACAAAAATCAGTTGCATTTTTATACACTCATAGTGAATAAAATGAAAAAAAAATCCCATTTATGAGCTCATCAAAAATAAGAAAACACTTAGCAACAAATTTAACCAAAGAAGTGAAAGATTTATACATGAAAAACTATAGAACATTGATGAAAATAACATTGAAGTAGACACAAATAAATGGAAAGATATCTTATGTTCATGGATTGAAGGATTAATATTGTTAAGTGTCTATACAACCCAAAGTGCAATCTCTATCAAAATTTGAATGAAATTTTATTCAGAATTAAACCAAAACAATCCTAAAATTCATAAGAAAACACAAAAGACCCCCCAAAGCCAAAGCAATCATGAGAAGAACAAAGTGGGAGACATTGCATTTCCTGATTTCAAGCTATATTATAAAGCTATAATGCATAATCAAAACAGTAGGTCATTGTTATAAAAACAGACACATAAACCAGAGAGACCAGAAACAAACCCCACATATATGGCCAGCTAATATGTCACAAGGGAGGCAAGAATACTCAATGGTAAAAAGTTAGTTTCTTCAATAAATGATGTTGGGGGAAAATTGGATATTCAAGTGCAAAAAAATGAAATTTGGCCCCTATGTTATACCACTCACAAAAATTAACTCAAAATGAGTTAGGATGCAAACGTAAACCATGAAACTGTTAAACATCTAGAGAAAAACGAAAGGCAAAAGCAATGAAAGTAAAAATCGACAAGTGAGACCACATAAAACTAGTTTTATTCTCCTTTCCTTTTTTTTCTTTTGTACAACAGCAACAAAAAAAGGCAGCATGTAGAATATGAAAAAATATTTGCAAACCATATATTTGATAAAAGGTTAATATCCAAAAAATACAAGCAACTCAACTCAATAACATAAAAACAAGCAATAAAAAAGTGGGCAAAGCACCTGAACGGACATTTTTTCAAAGAAAACATAAAAACAGCCAAAGGTATTCAATGTCACTAATTATCAGGGAAATTCAAATAAAATATATATATTTAATTGAACATCATTCAACTATTAAAAAAAAGGAAGGAAATCCTACCCATTGTAACAACATGGATGAATTTTGAGGGCATTATGCTAAGTGAAAAAGTCAGAGAAGCAAATACTGTATGAGCTCATTTATACGTGGAATCTAAAAACACTGAACTCACAGAAACAAAGAGTAAAAAGCTGGTTGCTAGGTCCAAAGGGTGGGGGAAGCGAGGAGGTGCCATTCAAAGCATAAAAACTTTCAGTTAATAAGATAAATATAATCTAGGTGTATAGTGTACAGTATGGTCACTATAAATAACAATACCATATTGAATACCTGAAAGTTGTTGAGAGTAGTAATACATAAAATAGTAATTATATGAGGTGAAGGATTTTTAAGTAACCTTATTGTGGTAAATAGTTCATGATATACGTGTATATCAACTCATCACATTGTATACCTTAAACTTACATAATATTATATGTCAATAATATCTCAATAAAGCCAGGAAAAAAGTTTCAACGCACCAATATGAGGCAAAAATTCTAATTCGTGTACTTTATCCCAGTTTTGCCTTCTAATATGTCCTGAAATAGATGGGAAGGAGTTGGAGTTAAGATGGAGGAGTAGTAGGGGACCCTGGGATTGTCTCACCCCCTAAATATAGCTGGATGAATATAAAATCATTTTGAACAACTATGAAATAGATTTAAGGATTAAGAAAATAATCTGGACAATTAAAGGGACAGAACATGGCAGATGTGAGGTTCTAAGACATGGATTGGGAGAGAGAAAAGCCATGGTGCTGCAGAGGAAAGGGAGCTCTTTTCATGGACAGAGGTCAGGGAAAGAAGAGGAGACAGGAAGAGAGAGTGGCTCACAAGGTTCATATAAGGTGCCATGGTGTGGGAATCCCTGAGTAGCACTGGAGGAGAATATTCCCCTTCCTGGCGTACTTTTGGAAGAGTGTATATTGCCTCTCCAAGGACAAAAGACCCACCGTGCACTGTTGAGTGACCATTCAACAACAGGGCTCAGAGGCACATGCAGAGGGCAGATAATCTGTTTGCAGCTTTTTTACTGTGCTTCATCGTAGACTCCAGATATCTGCATGGCTCATCAACTGCTTTTCTGGGACAAAGCAGTGCCAGGTGCAGTGCTGTGAGGCTCTCCTCCAGGCAAGGGAGCATGTCTGTGACTTGCAGGGTCCTTTAAGATTTGGTGTTTTGAATCCTAGCCCTGGACCAGAGATAAAGCACAGGAGCACCCAATGGTGCTGGGCATGCACCTAGCCTGGGCACGGACAGGCTGGGGTCAAGGACCTGACAGAAGCCTGGGGCATTGGATGGGAGATAATTTGCCTTTCTTTGAGTGCCTCAGGTGGGCATGAGTTCCCCTACCCTGGGGACAAGAGAGCAGGGTGATGCCATCTTCTACCTCTGCCCACAAGCTTAGTTGGACTTCAGTGAGCAACACAGTGCCAGTGGAAGCTGGAACCACTTACACCAAATCATGATCCCTTGTGCCCTGCAGGAGCATCTTTACTAGGGCAGATCTGACTGTGAGCCAGCATAGTGGGCCAACCCCAAGAGAATCAACAGAGGCTCCCTGCATGTACCAAGTCTACTGATCATAAAGTGCTCTGAAGGGTCAGCTTCAGTTCTGGTGGAAATAGGACCACGCTTTTTTTTTTTTTTTTCACCCTCTTTGGATCCAGGCTTATAGTTTTTTGTCCATTTGTTTGTTGTTTGTTCCCTTTTCTCATTTCTTGGATCAGGGTTTCTTTCTTTCTTTCTTTCTTTTTTTTTTTTTTTTTGGATCAAGCTTCTTTTTAAAATTTTTATAACTTTTTTTTTTATTTATTTGAGAAAAAGAGAGAGCACAAGCAGGGACAACAGCAGAGGGAGAGGAAGACTCCCCACTGAGCAGGGAAGCCAGACATGGGGTTTGTCATAGGACCCTGGGTCAATGAGCTGAGCCAAAGGCAAAGGCAAATGCCTAACTGACTGAGCCAAACAGGCAAACCCTCCTTTTTTTTAATTAAAATCAGATTTATCTTAACAGACAAATCAAAGCACACCTATTTAAATGTCCAAACACACCCCAAGCAAGGAGGAACTCTACAGAGGGCTGACCTGTGGCATAGAACTGCCAAAACACAACAGCAGAATCCACACAGCATACACCAGAATCACCTCCTGAAGCTCCAGGCCCTAGACAGCATATGACCCAGTATTACTCTTAGGAGCAGGAAACATAACAAGCTTTCATAATATGCAAAAGACAGAAACTTACACATAAGTTTAAGATGGAGGAATTCTCCCCAAAAGAAACCAGGAAGAAATCTCAGCCATGGATTTGCTCATAATAGATATAAGCAATATATCCAAACAAGAATTTAGAACAATGGTTATACGAATACTAACAGGGCTTGAAAGAAGCATAGAAAACACCAGAGAAACTCCAGCTGCAGAGATAAAAGACCTAAAAACTAGTCAGGCCAGAATAAAAAATGCTATAACTAAGATGCAACACTGACTGGATGTAAACATAATGAGGATGGAAGAAACAGAGGAACAAACAGGTGATAAAGAAGATAAAATTATGGGGGTGCCTGGATGGCCCAGTTGGCTGAGTAACTGACTCAATTTCAGCTCAGGTCATGATCTCAGGGTCATGAGATTGAACCCAATGTTGGGTTCCCTGCTGGGTGTAGAGCCAGCTTGAGATTCTCTCATCCTTTCCCTCTGCCCCTCTCCCTCCCCTTCTTAAAAAAAAAAAGATAAAATTATGGAAAATAATGAAGCTGAAGAGGGAAAGAAAACTATTAGATCATGAATATAGATTTAGGGAACTCAGCAATTCCGTAAAGTGCAATAATACCTGTATCATAGGAGTTCCAGAGAGAAGTGGGGCAAAAAGGGACAGAAGGTTTATTTGAGCAAATTGTAGCTGAGAACTTTCCTAATCTAGAGCATTCAAGTCCAAAAGACACAGAGAAATCCCCTCAAAATCAACAAAAACAGATTAACACCAATACATATCATAGTGAAACTTGCAAAATGCAAAAGTAAAGAGAGAATTCTGAAATCAGCTAGGAACAGAAGGTCCTTAACCAACAAAGGTTGATACATAGCAGAGACCCATCCATACAAACTTGGCAGGCCAGAAAGCAGTGACATGATATAGTCAACGTGGTGAATGGGAAAAATATGCAGCCAAGAATACTGTCTCCAGCAAGGTTGTCATTCAGAATAGGAGGAGAAATAAAGAGTTTCCAAGGCAAGCAAAAACTAAAGGAATTCATGAGCACTCAACCAGTTCTGTAAGATCTATTAAAGTTCTATAAAAACTATTAAAATTAAATTAAAGGGGACATTTGAGTGGGAAAGAGAAACCAAAATCAACAAAGACTAGAAAGGAACAGAGACAATCTGCAGTAACAGCAACTTTACAGGTGATACAATGGCACTAAATTCATATCTATCAATACTTATTCTGAATATAAGTAGACTAAATAGTCCAATCAAAAGAAATAGGTTATCAGAATGGGTAAAAAACAAGACCGATTGATATAGTGCATTTTAGACCCAAAGACACCTCCAGATTGAAAGTGAGGAGGTAGATAATCATTTATCCGGTTAATAGACATCAAAAAACAGCTGGAGTGGCCATACTTATGTCAAACAAATCAGAATTTAAGCCAAAGACTTCACTAAGAGATCAAGAAGGGCACTAAAATGCCCTGGAATGAACATCATTTCAAATAACAGTAACCTGGATTAAATAATAGCAATATCAGCACACAAAGAGTGCACTACAGTTAAAAAATATAGAAATATTTGATCTTTGTTCCTGACTTCTTAAAGACTTGGAATCTCTACTGTAATGAATCTCTTTTGTATGCTAACAAAATAATGGGTGACTGATGGCCCCTACTTAACTTCAAGATGGCTGCTGGTTGCCAGAAGAACCAACAATGTGATGAGAAGGTTGGAACTTTCAACTGTCTCCCTCCTATCTCCTTTAGGAAGGGGAGAGTGACTAGAGATGAGTTCATTTAATCAATCATGCATGCAAAATTGAACCTTCATAAAACCCCTTAATAACAGGGTTCAGTTTCAGGGTTAGTTTCCTAGATGGTTAACACATCAAGGTGTTAGGACGGTGATGAGCCCAGACAGGCCAAATTCCATCCTCCTTCCCCTATACCATGGCCCATGCTTCACTTCAATTTAGCTGTTCCTGAGTTGTATCCTTTATAATGAACTAGTTATGGTAAGTAAACCATTTTCCCCAAGTTTTGTGAGCCATTCTAGCAAATTAGCAAAAAGGAATGGGGTTGTAGCAACCACCCTCTTATAAAGAATAAAAGAGGCCCAGGAATTGGGATTAGTGTCTGAAGTGGGAGCAGTCCTATGGAACTGAACCCTTCACCTGTAGGTAGTTTCAGAATTGAATTGAATTGTAAGGTACCCAGCTGAGGTCAGGGGGTTGGAGACTGAGATGATGCAAGGGAAACCCACGTGCTTGGTGGCAGACAGGAACATGGTATTGAAAAATAGGAAGCACAGCATGGGGTCTGTGCTTACAAGATCTGCTTTGGTGATCCCCCTGAGAACCACAGGTCTAGTGGAACACACACACATACACACACACACAATCCAGTTTTAATGTTGCCTCGGTTTTTTATAAACTATCACTTAGGTGTACTTAGGTGCTTAACATTTATGTGCCTTGTGATTAGAACCTGAGAGAAATTGTGCAGTCACATAAAATAGAACCAAGCCCTCATTTATTAATGGTTTGTGGTCTAATTTTTTGTCATTTGTTTGGAAATTTAAACACAGGAACTATGTGTGTGTGTGGGAGGTGGGAGGAAATTCCTGCCAGCCAGTCTGCAGTGCAGAAAAGGACCAGCATCCCCATCATTCTCCTTCTTGGTCCCTTGAAGGTCATGTCAACTTAGCACAATCACACTAATCAACATGGAACTTGTCCCCCTTGAGATCATCTAAACCTTAAACACCAAACTCTTTCTGAGGTTTCCAACAGCTTATTCTCACCCCTGGGCTCCTTGCTAGTGTCTCAGCAGAGAGGAGGCCCCATTCACAGTTAACCTGCAAATATCAGTGCTACCGCATAGGGGAGACTACAGGCTGGAAGCTAGAAGTGCAGGAAATGGGAATCAGAGTGCACACTAAATTCAGAGATTAGTGAGGAAAAAGTTTTATGGGGAAGAGTTTTATGAGTTGGCTATTTCCAAGAACAGGGCCTGCCTCTTTCTTTCATTGAGTCTTCACTTTTGCTTCTTGGGCACATGAAGAATTTTCTTCCTATAGATTTGGCACACATGATATCTGTACAAATTTTGGTTTTGCCTAAGTATTTATCCCCAAGTAAGTTTATTCCAAAGTATTGAATTACCTTTGTAGGTATTGTCAATAAAGTATTTGCTTCTAGTATATTATGTGATTGTTATTTTGTTGTTAATTGCAAAAGACTTTCAGTTTTTATTCCTGGGATTTTTTTTCTGGTACATTATTAATTTGAAAACAATATATAAGATTAAATAAAATTGAATACAGATATCCTTATCTTGATTCTGACTTTAATGAGACTGTTTCTGATCTTTCTTCATTATGTATAATACTTAATGGTATGTATTACTAGGTTTAAAATGTTTCCAAATCTTTATATGTCACTTAAAAGTTTTTAATTAAAATAGATGGCAAATTTTATAACTTTCAATATGAAAATCTATATTTTTCTGTTGTTTAATAATAATACAGTAAATATTATAATAGATTTTTAAATGGATATATTTTTTCAAATGAAAATACCTTGATATCCTTGAAATAAAGGCTACTTATTCTTTGTACATTACTTTTTAAATTTATTATTTCTTGTGGATTTTTAGCTCATTATTACCCTCATTTTATGAAAAACTTAGAAAGTACTTTTTTTAGAAAGTATATTTTTTAATGTTCTGGAATTATTGAATAGCACCAGAACCATCAGTTCCGTAAAGATTTTGGTAGCATTTCATTCTAAGATCTGGTGATGATATTTTACATGTGTATGCGTGTGTCTGTGTGTATTTCTATGTGTCTGGTGAAGGGAAGGGGCTGTCAAAAATCTATGGGTGTCATAGATTTATGGCAACCATTTCCATTTTTTCCAAGTATCTAATACATGTAATTTATTTTTTCCATTACTCGTTTCATTTAATTTTTGTGTACTGTACAGAGTTATTTTATACTGCTAAATATTTCTTTACTTCTATTATCTAGTTTATGAGCTTCAAATAATCTTTTGTACCTCAACTATTAAAAATAGGGGCACAGGGGTGGCTCAGTCAATCTCAGCTCAAGTTTTAAAGATTTAAATGTAGGGATCCAAAGAGACAAATGCACCTGAATGTTTATAGCAGCAATGTCCACAATAGCCAAACCATGGAAAGAGCCTAGAGGTCCATCAACATATGAATGGATGCCTAAAGAAGAGGTAGTATATGTATATGTATATATATACACACACACACACAATGCAATACTATACAGCCATCAAAAAAACCAAAATCTTGCCATTTGCAATGATGTGGATGGAACTAGAGGGTATTATGCTGAGCGAAATAAGTCAATCAGAGAAAGACAATTATAATATGATCTCTCTGATATGAAGAATTTGAGAGGCAGGGCAGGGGTTTGTGGGGGTTGGGGGGGAAATGAAACAAGATGGGATTGGGAGACAATCTATAAGAGACTCAATCTCAAGAAACAAATGGAGGTTTGTTAGTGGGTGGAGGGGAGGAATAGGGTGGCTGGGCTATAGGCCTTAGGGATGTATGTGCTATGGTGAGTGCTGTGAAATATGTATGCATGATGATTCACAGACCTGTACCCTTGGGACAAATAATACATTATATGTTAATAAAAAAATTTAAACAAAAGAGTAAGAATTTGACTTGTAAATTTGAATGCCTTTTATTTCTTTTTGTTGTCTGATTGCTAAGGCTAAGACTTCTAGTACTAAGTTGAACAACAGTGGTGAGAGTGGACATCCCTGTTGTGTTTCTGACCTTAGAGGGGATGCTCTCAGTTTTCCCCATTGATAATGGTATTCACTGTGGGTCTTTCACATATGGCTTTTATGATATTGAGGTATTTTCCCTCTATCCCTACACTGTAGGGAGTTTTAATCAAGAAAGATTGCTGTATTTTGTCAAGTGCTTTTCCTGCATCTATTGAGAGGATCATATGGTTCTTGTCCTTTCTTTTATTAATGTGGTATATCACAATGATTGATTTGTGGATTGAATCACTCTTGCAGCCCAGGAATAAATCTTACTTGGTCGTGATGAATCATTTTTTTTTAAAGATTTTATTTATTTATTTGTCAGAGAGAGAGAGGGAGAGAGAGCGAGCACAGGCAGACAGAATGGCAGGCAGAGGCAGAGGGAGAAGCAGGCTCCCCGCCAAGCAAGGAGCCCGATGTGGGACTCGATCCCAGGATGCTGGGATCATGACCTGAGCCGAAGGCAGCTGCTTAACCAACTGAGCCACCCAGGCGTCCCGTAATGAATCATTTTTTTAATGTACTGTTGGATTCTATTGAGTAGTATTTTGGTGAGAATTTTAGCATTCATGTTCATCAGGTATATTGATCTGTAATTCTCCTTTTTGGTGGGGTCTTTTCTGGTTTTAAGATCAGGGTAATGCTGGCCTCATAGAATGAGTTTAGAAGTTTCCCTTCCATTTCTATTTTTTGAAACAGCTTCAGAAGTGTAGCTATTAAGTCTTCTTTAAATGTTTGGTAGAGTTCCCCTAGGAAGCCATCTCACCCTAGACTTATATGTTGGGACTTTTTTGATTACTGCTTCTATTTCCTTGTTGATAGTTATGTGTTTGTTCAGGTTTTCTATTTCTTCCTGTTTCAGTTTTGGTAATTCATATGGTTCTAGAAATTTCTCCATTTCTTCCAGATTGCCCAGTTTGTTGGTGTATAGTTTTTCATAATATTCTCTTTTAATTGTTTGTATCTCTTTGATGTTGGTTGTAATCTCTCTTGTTTCATTCATGATTTTTTATTTGGGTAATTTCTCTTTTCTTTTTGGTAAGTCTGACTAGGGGTTATTGATCTTATTAATTCTTGCAAATAATCCAGTCAGAAGACATGAACAGACATTTCTCCAAAGAAGACATACAAATGGCCAATAGACACATGAAAAATGTTCAACATTACTTGGCATCAGGGAAATAAAAATCAAAACCACATTGAGATACCACCTCACACCAGTCATATTGGCTAAAATTAACAAGTCAGCAAACAACAAATGTTGATGAGGATGCAGAGAAAAGGCAACCCTCTTACACTATTGGTGGGAATGCAAGCTGGTACAGCCTTTCTGGAAAACAGTGTGGAGGTTCTTCAAGAAGTGAAAAATAGAGCTACTCTATGATCCAGAAATTGTACTACAAGGTATTTACCCCAAAGATACAAATGTAGTGATCTGAAGGGACGCCTGCACCCCACTGTTTATAGCAACAATGTCCACAATAGTTTCCACAAACTGTGGAAAGAGCCCAGATGTACATTGACAGAAGAATGAAAAGAGAAGATGTGAGATATATACACATACACACATAATACACACACACACACACACACACATACAAATACATACACACACATACATACATTCAATGGAATATTACTAAGCCATCAAAGAAGATGAAAACTGACCATTTACATTGACATGGGTGGAACTGGAGGGTATTATGCTGAGTGAAATAAGTTAACCAGAGAAAGACAATTATCATATGGTTTCATATGTGGAATATAGGAAACAGTGCAGATGATCATAGGGAAAGAGAGGGAAAATTGAATGGAAAGAAGTCAGAGAGGAAGATAAACCATGAGAAACTCTTAACTATAGAAAACAAACTGAGGGTTGTTAGAGGGGAGGTGGGTGGAAAGATGGGGTAAATGGGGTAATTGGGTGATGGGCATTAAAGAGGGCATGTGATGCAATGGGCGCTGGGTGTTTTGTGGATCTGATGATTAGCTGAACTCTACATCTTAAACTAATCATGTACTATATGTTGGCTAATTGGATTTAAATAAAAAAGTATTAAATTGAGTTTTGAGTTCTTAGTTGATTTTAACATTAATAGCCTTAGAATTTTCTAACACAAGCTCTCTTATGTATGGGCGTAGAGGAACTCAAAATCACCCCACACATTCAGATGAACATGAAGAAAGAAATTGGGATAGTTTTCTATGATATATTTCAGGAATTTGTTCCCAGGAAAATATTCTGAAATGGTGATGACTGAAGGAAGACTGTGTCTTGCTAATAACAGTATATTACCTTGGAGCAGAAGGTCTATATTCAGATCCTGATTTTGCCACTCACTGGCTATGTAACCTTGAGATAATCTTTTACAACTTCGCATTCATGTTAGGCTTCTAGTTAAACCATCCTTTTTAAAGACAATTTCTTCTCTGAGGAAGAGGCAAAGACAAAATTCAAAGGACAATTTTGAAAGTTTTAAATTCCAGTCATAATTTTCATTGTAAATTAGAGAATGAGATATGAACCATAGCAAATCCAAACTAATCACAGTTTGAACATAAGAAATGGCCTTGATGGAAACTATTATTTCTGGTGAAAACCTTCCATTAAGTAAGTATGCTCTGTCAAAATAATATGGCAAAAGGATTTAAATATTTTTTTCTTGTCTTCTATTTTGAAATCTCATAGTTTTTTTTTTTTAATCTCAAGCCATTGCTAGTTGGATTACTGAAAACCCATTCTCTGAAAAAGCTGACATTTCATCAATATGATGGAAATTTGAGCTCCTATATATAGTTCCTTAACTGGGATAATAACAGGCTTTTGAAGAAGAAAGCTTAGCTAGGAAGTTTGATAGTTAGAAAGCTTTGGCTGTGAAAAAAAATATTTTTGTATGATGAATTTTCTTGGTATTAAAAGGAAAATTCTGCCTGCTAATGATTTAAGAACTCCCAACTGAAAAACCAACTAATCTTTGCAAAAGTAGTTTGCAAAATGAGCTTGTAATGTGAGATATTTTATCCTAGAAAATGTACTAATGGTTATATATCTTTAAAACCCACAAAACTTATGTAATTGCTTGTATAACCAATGTTAACTTTTAAAAAAAATGCATCTAGAAATTAAGTGATCAAGGAAAAACTAATAAATTTAACAAAGATTAAGAAGTTATATCAATCATTATTCTTGGTTGTAAGACCCAGCAATGGATCCTGGTTAGCTTCAGAATTTATTGGAAGAGCACTCTGTGGTTTATGAGATCCAACACAAGGATAGAAGGAGGCTTGGAAGCAAGATAAGAACATGGACAGTAAGGCCTGAGGCAAGGACACACCCCTGGGAATGCTCCTGAAGGTCATGACACTCCTAAATCTCAGCACTGCAGACCCTGGACTACATACATTTGTCATAAATAATTTGACTCTGATTTTGTTCATTTAGAAAAACTTTGAGTTAATGGCATTGATTACTTTGGAACCTTTTCCTTTAATGAAATATTTTTAGGAAAGTCTAGAAAGTTACCTCCTTATGTAAGGGTAAATTCTTTATTTTTGTTTTTGTTTTTCGGTTGTTTTTTTATTATTTTATAATATTATTGGCATCAAGTATTAGTAAATACATGATATAGACTTGCAATAAGGAAGGGAATAAGATTGGAGGGATAATTTGACTCACCAGAAAACAGCAGTTTTATAGATATTCCCAAGTGGAAAACAGGAAAATAGTAAAACATACTGAAATAGTCTAAATGATTTTACTGTGACCATTTAAACCCAACATGAAGGCATCTGAGTGGCTCTGACAGTTAAGCAGCTGCCTTCAGCTCAGGTAATGATCCCGGAATCCCAGGATCAAGTCCCAAACTGGGCTCCCCATTCTCCCTTGGACTCTCCCCTCTCTCATGCTCTCTCTCTTTCTCACATTCTATCTCAAATAAATAAATAAAATCTTTAAAGCCAGCATGAGAGCGTCATATTTTATGTCTCCAAGAACAACATAGAATAGAATGGTGGCATCTTATGTACTCTGAGCCCTTAGTGGGAGAAGATCCCGTTCAAAATCACAACTTGCTGTCTCTCAAGGGCATTTCTGGACTCAGCTCCTTTCCCTAAAAATTATCTGGTATCACAACGAGCTTAGTACATGCAGAATTGAAGCATAACCACAATAGCATCTATGAATTAAGCATCTTCTCTGTGCCAAGTAATTTCCATAGGTCCAAAATATCACTAACTTCTCATACCAGCTCCATAATTAGATGGAATTTCCCTGTTTATAAGAAACCAAAGACCTACAATTTACAGTACTAAAACCCTAGGCTTCATGATGCTTTTGAGAAATCAATTAAGAAATTCATGGTTGTAACAGAAATTAAGAGTCGCCATTTAGTTCTTATTTAGAAAATCATTAGCCAACTAAAATATATATTTAGATTTTTATGCACATGGACTATGGTTATAATTGTATATGGTTTATCTTATTTAATTTTTCAGAAGTCCATTTTCTAAGGTCTGTACTATTATAAACATCATTCTATATTTGCAGAAATGGAGCACAGAAATATGAAGTGATCTTTCCAAACTTATGAGTAAGTAAAGGATTAACTTTTATTGGAATGTAATAAAGTTATTTTCAATTTTCATGTTCTAGACCAGTGGTTGCCAACTAGGGAAAATTCTTTTCTAACCTGAGAGGTAATGAAAACAGTTGTGAAAAACAAACTAACAGTTGAAATCTTGCTCTTAAGATATGGCTACTTAATCCTCCTACATTTTAAGTTGGAACAATTTTAGGTGGTGGCTTCTCAGGTGAAACCCCTGCAGTTCTCTTTCTTGCAGACTTTGGCTCCTCAATCCATTGCATCCAACTCACGAGGCTCATTATATACCCCAAATTGCTTTCCTTCACCACTTCAGTTGAAATTTAGGTGATATTCTTGCATTGTCTCAAACTGCATTCTGTTAAAACCTTTAGCAAAATGAAAGCACATATTTTTGTTACTCTCAACTTTCTTTTATGACTTTATTCCAAGATTTTTCAGAATACTTGATTAAAATGCGCATGTTCTGATTGTTCCAAAATTCATTAGGCATTATCTTTTTTCTCTCTCTTTCTCTCTCTCTGTCTCTCTGTTTGTGTTTATCCATGTCCAAATTTGTCAAAGAAACAGAATAAAAGGGTGGCTACCAGAGTGAGGAAAATGAGGAGATGCTGGTCAAAGGGTCCAAACTTCCAATTTAAAGGTGAATAAATTCTGGGGATGTACTGCACAGCATGGTGACTACAGTCAGTCTGAACATTGCTAAGAGAGTAGGTCTTAAATATTGTTACCACATACACACATTATAATTATGTGAGGAAATGGATGTTAACTAACTTTATTGGAGCAATCATTTTGCAATATATATCTCTATCTGAGCATCATGTCGTACATCCTGAACTTACAAAACGTTTATATGTCAATTATATCTCAAAAACCTGAGCAAGGAAAGCTGTAATCCTTAACTGACTATGCAACCTCTTGGTACAGTGGCTCTAATAATATTTGCAAACTAGGAAGACCACTTTTTGAAAAACTGGATCTCTTGGTTGGTGTGTTATAGATTAGAGATTCCTAACATTATCTTAGAGGATGAGACTGTAGAAATTTTCAGCATAGAATTAAATGACAACATGTTTTGTGACTACAGTGTCCTGCCTAAAAGTAAACTTGCACACAATTGTATTTTCAACATACCCATTTAAAAGCAGCTGTAGTCTAAGGCAACACAAAGCATGTAAAACACAAGTTATACTGTTTGAAAAGACAAGAGCTTAATAATTCTCTTGAAGTTTCAGTATCTAGAACTGCTCCACTTATTCTGGAATTCTAGGATGTTTATGGTCGAGAGAACTCCAGTCGGCAGGAAAGCACAGATACTTCTCTTCACATTCACTTCAAGTTTCTGGTTTCTTACGCCCTGTGCATAGTTCATTCTTATGTAAGAGAATTGGTATCTTCACATGTAAGGAACTTTGGTCATTTTGGGAAATTACTAAATTCTATCAAATTCAGAGATAACCCCTAAAACCTCTATGTTATGTAACACATGTTAGTTAGGGTTCTCCAGAAAAATAAAACTAATAGGAGATGATAGATGGTAGATAAATAGACAGATGATAGATGGATAAATAAATAAATAGATGATAGTAAAAAGTAAAATAATTCCTGTTCCCCTAAGGTGTTGTCAACCAGATTGGCCCTATGATGAAACACAGATGGATCAAGTGATGTGTGGGACCCCACACATGGCTCAAGCCCAGGGTAGGAATCATACCATTATTAGTAAGTAGTACAGAAATCTGGACTCATCCTGTGTCTGATTTGAAAGTCATCCAAAATCAGCATGTTAGTACTATCTGGTGGTCCAATCTTGCATGAATATGCAAAAGAAGCAATGCACTAGCCAGGACATCCCCCATGAACTAAGGCTTAGCAATACAGCTTTAGATTTCTCACAGGTGTAGGCCTGAAGGTCTTTGGGCATCTGGTCAACTCCCACACAGTGGGTTTAGAAAGTCTGCTGAAGGGGAGAGATGGATACCAAGGCCCATACTGCACAGGTGGTATTATCAGAGCAGACCAATCCCAGATATCAGAGGAGAACTTAGAACTCCCAAGTGAAAGCACTCTGAAGTGGGAGAGGGTTGTATCTGATGTAGGGGCTGGGATCAGAACCTCTCTTGCTTAGATCAAGCGTGGTGTTGGTCGGATAAATTAAATTATTCAATTTAATCAATATTCAGCCAAAGCAGTTAGACTCCAGAGAATGTTGTCTTTACAACTCCACTGAATTATTTAACAAAGAAAATGATTTTTTGATAAGAGCAAATAATCATTCTGCAATTTAAGAGTATGTATAACTCTGTTTACTTGTAATAAATATTATTAGGAGTTATTACCTAATTTATCTCTAAAGCTAGAAAGTTAGTTTATTTCTAACTATTCCTTTGTACTTTTTTCTTTGAAAGTGATTTTTTTCCTTTTTATGAAAATAAATATTAAAGTGAATCAATAAGGCAATCAATTACATTATATGTATTATGAACCTTAAGCAAGGAAAAAGTTTTATGCTTTCAGAAACAAACTTGGCATCACTTCCATTTTATATTTTAGAATATCTAGAATATTCTGAAGATTCTACACAGTTCAAATCATAATACTCAAGCCCTTAGTGTGGTGCAAAATCCCTTCACAAACTGCCTTACATACATCTGAGCCTATCCTCAGTATCCAGGTGAGACTCTTTGCCTCTGTGCACCCCACTCCTGCCATGAACAAACATTTTTCTGGCCCTGAGAACCTGGCTCTTTTCATAGTTCAATGTAACAGTCATATTTACTAGTGTTTTACTTTCAGGAATAGGACAATGTATTTTCTTTTCTATTTTTCAGTACTATCTAAATTTTCTTTGAAGAAAGAAAAAAAAACAGTTGCTTGTAATTGGAACACTATGAACTTAAGGGTACAAATATGGACAATATATATTTTGTTAAATTATTGACCTTTAAGCATTTTTGAAATTTGAAAAGGAATGTAATACTGAAAAGTGCACAAAGTATTTAAATAGACTTTAGATACTGAATAAATCTTTTACTTTAATTTCTTTGTTATTATGAGCAGAAAGAGATCCTGAGAAAAGAAATATATTTCATTGACAATGACTCCAAATAAAGTAGTAGCCTTCATAAACCAAAAGCATGGTGATGAGGAGAGAGAGGGGGAAAATATCCCAATATTTTGAAGGCTCTTGTGGTAAGATAAATACTCTCATTTGTCATTAATGTAATGCTATATCCATGTTGTTAGCAGTTTAAGCCAAAATTTTGAGCCCCAGGTATGTTAGGTTATAGAGAATCCCCGTGGAGAAAATGGAAATGGCTTTTGTCTATGTTAGTATTGATTTCAGTTGTATGGTGAACAATTTGACCTGTCTTGTGAAGTTCTTAATGGTTAATTCTACTGTTCTCATCACAGAACTCTTAGCACACGCAAAAGATGTCTGATCAGACTGTCAACAACGCGTGAAGCACACTGGGGCATAACAGAAAGAGCACTGGACTCGGAGTCAGAAGGTGTGGATGTGATTTTAAAAGCTTCAGTATCCTGGGCTGTAACATGAAAGACCCTAACAAGATACTATCTGCTATCCTTCCAATCTACAAAATTTTAACTTCATTGATTCTTACAGTAATCAGAAACATGTTATTTTTTCAGCTTCTGTGGGTCACATAATTTTTGCCTTCAAACTTATCTACATGCTTAAGCTTGTTGGTGTTGATTGGCATTTGCTTATTCATTGAGATTAGGTTCCACACATTTACATAAGTTTACTCACAGATGAGTAAATTATAAAGTATGGCGGCTATCTTCAGTTAGATTACTTAGATGTTGCCAAATCTCCACTTCACTTGGCTCAATGAGCTAAACTCAAGCTCACTTTGTGATTAGGTATAGATTTATGACATACAGCTGACTTCCACAAAATTAGTCGTCTTACATAAGAGACGCATGATTAATTGCATCATTATTGAATATATTTCACTCACATAGATGATCTTCAGGGAGAATCAGACTCAAAAGTTAATCTTGTTTGGATTGAACTTTCAACAACTTTCATAACTGCATGTTACTGAACTCCATCTATTTATTCCAAAAAAAAAGTAGTGATCAAAGTCATTTATGTGTGTTATGGTAGTTGCTGTGAAGGTATTTTGTCTATGAGATTAACATCTACAATTGGGTGACTTTAAAGGAAGGAGATTGCCCTCAGTGATGTGGGTGGGCCCCCATCCAATCAGTCAGAGACCTTAAGAGAACAAACTGAAGTGTCTGTAAGAAGAGCTTCTGCTTCGTGAATGTAAAATAGAAAAATTCTGTCCAAGTTTCTAGCTTGCTGGCCTGCCTATCAATTTTGACTTGCCAGGCAACCCCATGAGCTGATTCCTTTAAAAATCTCTCCTATAGGGGCACCTAGTGGCTTAGATGGGTGACTGCCCCTCTCTTGATCTCAGCTCAGGTCTTGATCTCAAGGTCGTTAGTTCAAGCCCCATGTTGCTATGCCCATGGAACTGGGTGTAGAGCCTATTTAAAAAGAAAATTTCATATACATGTATTTTATAATACATATTTCTCCAGAGAAATAGAACCATAGGCTGCCTATATAGCATAAAAAGAATAACTGATGTCCATGGAATGATCACCTTAATTCTTTCAACCTACACAGGCCATTTAAATATAGTCAGACCTCTGGATATGTGAAAAGTTGTTCTTTTATTTACTTCAAATGACAAGTGGGTCAGATAGCTCATTAAAAGCTGCTGTTAATAGTGGTGTTTACTCTTCTAAATCAGACATTATGCAGGTTTTTTTTTTTAAAGGCCCATCTCAAGGTGGTGGCAACCAACGTATCTATTCATTTCTCTGCTACTTTGCCAGCACACAAGAAGATGGAATCACTGAAGTGTAATCCAGGATGTTTCCACAAGTCTTTAGTGATCACAAGCAGAGTGCCACCAAGACTTAGGACCTCAGCTCAAAACTGAGCTCAGTTTGCAATATTTTGAACCAGAATTACATATATTATATGGTACATTTTATTCCAGAATTTAGAAAAAGAAAACTAGATAACAATTGCAAGTTCTCCAATGTCTAAAGAAACACAATCTAAGAAAATGAAAAACTACTTGATGAAATCAGAAATGATTTTGCAACAGTTTTGCCATGTAATCTGTGATTTGATTAAAAAAAAACTCTTGAAGATTACAAAGACAAAAAATAATCTGATAACTGATCACTTGAACTCTATCTAATATGTCTTGGCTTCTTCACAGACATCAATGCATGTATTCAGTTCTAATTCACTGAATGCATACATTTTGTTTTCCATTTCAGTTTGCATTAATACTTGTATCAGTTAGCATTCTCCATAGAAGTAGAACAATAGATTAGATATATACTCCAATTAGTTCTACTTCTCTGGAGAAATATATATATCATAGATATATCATAGACTTGTTTTAAGACGATTTCCTTTATGAAGATAGATTTGAAAGACAGATTTAAGGAATCAGCACATGCAATTATAAAGGATGGCATGTCTAAAACTAATAGGGCAGTCCAGGAAGCTCCAATTTGGGGCAGAACTTTCCTATTTTACAGTCTTGAAGCAGAATTCTATCATCCAGAAAGTTTCTTTTTCTGTTTCAGAACCTTGTTTCTGCCTTGTTAGGGGATCAATTTTCATTTTATATTG
This sequence comes from Lontra canadensis, assembly GCF_010015895.1. Taxonomy (NCBI): domain Eukaryota; kingdom Metazoa; phylum Chordata; class Mammalia; order Carnivora; family Mustelidae; genus Lontra; species Lontra canadensis. The sequence continues at coordinate 576,178 of NW_022631171.1, forward strand.
GTAACTGAGGACTGCCCTTATAACTACCAGGTGCTGATTGATTTGCCTCTTACTGGCAAATTCATCCAAAAGTGGGTTAGGATTCAGATATTTGATATCAACAAATTTAATGTGATAATAATAAAAAAGGTAATGGGGTAATTTTGGAACTCAACAAACTATATTTAAAGGTTATTTGGACCTGGTGGTGGGTATTATGGGAGGGCATGTATTGCATGGAGCACTGGGCATGGTGCATAAATAATGAATTCTAGAACACTGAAAAGAAATTAAAAAAAAATAAAGGTTATTTGGAAAAACAAACATGCAAGAAGAGATAAGGAAAATCCTGAAATAGAAGAGCTATGAGGGAATTAATGCCAACAGATAACATTCATTAAACATCTAGAGTAAAATATCAGTTTCTCATTTCTCCTATAACAAATTACCACAAATTTAGTGATTTAAAACAATGTGAATTTATTGTCTTACAGTTCTGGAATTCAGCAGCTCAGAATGGGTCACCAGGGCTAGGTTCTTCTAGAAACAATTAGGGAGAATCTTTTTTTTTTTTTAATTTGAAAAAAATTTTACTTTCTTTTGCTCTAGAGAGAGCACGCATGAGCATGAACGGAGTGGGGATGGGTGAAGGTGATTAAGTTCTAGAAATCTGCTGTACTACATAGCGCCTATAGTTAACAATGCCATATTTGCAATTCAAAATTTGTTAAATGGGTCTATCTCATATTAAGTGTGCTTACCACAGGAGAAAAAAAAAAGCAAGAAAAAAGAAAAAGGCAAAGTCATGAGGAAACTTTGGTAGATAAGGTATCACAGGCATATACATATGTCCAAACTCATCACACTGTGTACATTAAATATGTACTATATAGATAGATAGATAGATAGATGATAGATAAAGATCTATCTATCTATAGACATCTATATATATCACCATATTTTAAAAATACACGGCCTGAGTCAAAATATGGAAAAATAGAAACTTAACATATATTTTGGCTTGGAGTGTAAATCAGTACAACTTTTTAGGAGAGACATTTATCTCTTTCAAAGAGACTTTCTTTGAAAGTCTTTCAAAGTATTTTTCAAAACTAAATTTCGGGTGCTTTTTGATCTAGCACTTCAACTTTGTTATAAAACTCCTTAGGGAATTTCTCAAAAGGTGTCTGAAGCCCTGGGTACCATCCGACAGTGATTATCTCTTCTCTTGGGAGCAGGGGACTAATAGACTGTGACTATTTTGGCTTTATACAAGCTGTGCCAGGTCTCTATGTCACTTTCAAAAATTACTCTTTATTTCTGTACTACTGGAAAATCCATAGCATTTGCAAATCTCTTTTTATTTAAAAATCCTGCTTTCATATTGGTAGTTTAGTCTCAATACATGTATTAGAAATTTGTTCCTTTCTCTTCTAACAAGGAAAAGAAGGTTTTGATTGGATCCCACCCCTGGTTGCTCCCTGCAGAGAGTAACAAATAATTATGCTAATTGTGTCACTTGACGGTTTCTCAGTTGCTCAGTTGTAGGGTGAAGTGAAGTCCCTGACCTGTCTCCACCTGAGTGAACAGAGCTATTTCTATGGCTTGGGTGGAGGGAGTTCAGCTGACTGCAGACCTACCTTTCAGGTAGAAAGTTGGAAGCTAATATTATTTGACATTGCATTTGAAAAATGATAACTGATCTATGAAACATTTTGAGCAGCCTATGTCTCTTTGTTATATAGGATGATCTCCAAGAAATACTTTCAAGTGAAAAAGCAAGGAGCATATTAGCATGCATAGTATCCTCCTAAATATATATAAAAGTGTGGATCTAGATTTTTATATGCCCAGAATATTTTCATAAACCAATACACAAAAAATTGAAAACACTGTTTACATTTGAGGTGGGGGTCTGGGTTGCTGAGAGTCTGAAGTGAAGGGAGATACACATTTTGTCATATGTGTACAGTGTTTGAGATTTTTACCATGTGCTACTATATAAGTTAAAGAAAGTTAATTAATAAAAAGCAAATAAGTTCAATTATAGCTGGTATTATCTCTTAGTTTCATCCATGATGTTGCAAGAATGGCAAAGTCTTCTTTTTTTAAGGCTGAACAATATTCCATAGTGCATATATACCACAATTTTTTTTTTATCCTTTCATCTCGATGGATATTTAGATGGTTTCGAGATCTCAGCTACTGTGAATCATGCTGTAATGAACATGGAAGTGCAGATATCTCTTCAAGGTACTAATTTCATTTCCTTTGGACATATATCCAGAACAGGTATTATTGGATTATATGGTAGTCCCATTTTTAATTTGTTTCTGTTTGTTTTTAGACCATCATAAATTGTTTATTAGGTAAGAATTTTACAAACATGGCCTATGTTAGTAAAAGTGGAATCAGACAGTATTGGATCTTCTCCAACCTGAAGGACAAGACCCACCAAGAGTATGAGGGAACTGTGGCCCATCTTAACACCACAGTTGTTGCAGCCTGCGGATGTCAGATCTCACATCTGTCTGTGCTTGTGGACTGCTTTGGTGATCCATTCTGGACCAAGATTTCTTCTGATAGTTTTATGCAATGAATCAATGAGGATACCCTCAAAGAATTTGTGCATGGAATCTTCACTAATTGAATAAGAACTCAAGACTCTAAGAGCCCCTGTAGTGGTGTCCTGCTCTCTCCTGGACAACAGACTGAAGGCTTTGAGCAAACTAGCTGGTTAACACCATGATGGACAGGCTTCCTGTAGGTTACATCCTTAGGAACTGGATGTCTGGAACCACCAAGGTACACACAAATCGGATATGTGACACAGCCTGGATCAGCTCATTCAGTGCATGTTATGGCCTGGTGGGGCAGAGGTCTGCAGAGTGTGGAGAGCTGGCAGTACCCAGCAGTGCAGCCTGAGAATAAAGTGCATTATGCCAACAGATCCACAGCTCCTGGATTTACTTATAAACACCCATTTAGGTTTACTAATTGCTGCTGCCCCAAAAAAATGAGACATTTTTAATTTTTTGAGGCATTTCATACTTTTTTCCATAATGACTACCAATTTATACTCCCATCAACATGGTACCAGAGTTCCCTTTTCTCCTCATCCTTGCCAGCACTTATCTCTTATCTTTTTGATAATAGCCATTCTAACAGGCTTAGGCTGAAATTGTGGTTTTGATTTGCATTTCCCTGATGATTAGAGATGTTGAGCATCTTTTCATGTACCTGTTGGCTATTTGTATGCCCCTTTTGGAAAAATGTCTGATCAGGTCTTTTGCCCATTTTTCAATTGTGTTGCTTGCTCTTTTACTATTGAGTTGAATGAGTTCCTTATACATTTTGTATATTAACCCTTTACCAGATATATGATTTGCCTGTCTTTTCAGGTTCTCTTTGCTGTGCAGGTGCTTTCTAATTGATTTTGCCCCACTTGATGATTCTTGCTTTTGTTGCCTATGCTTTTGGTATTATATCAAAAAAGTTATTGTTAAGGTCTATGTCAAGGAGCTATGTCCTTATGTTTTCTTTCAGGACTTTGACAGTTTCAGGCCTTACATTTAAGTCTTTGATCCATTTTGAGTTGCTTTTTGTGTTTGATGTATTTTGCATATGAATATTCAGTTTTCCCAACACCATTTGTTGAAGAGACTGTCCCTTCCCTATTATGCAATTTTGGCTCCCTTGCCAAAGATCAGTTACCTCTATGTGCATGGGTTTCTTTCTGGACTTTCAATTCTCTTCCATTGTTCCACATGTCTATTTTTTATGCCAGTTCCATACTGTTTTGATTACTACAAATTTGTAATTTCATTTGAAATAAATAAATAAGATGCCTCCAATTTTTTCTTTCTCAAGAACATTCTCTTCTTTCTCATTGCTTTGGCTCTTCAGGGTCTTTGTGCTTCTATATGATTTTCTTTTTATTTCTGTGAAATACCCCATTGAAATTTTAATAAGGATTTCATTGAATCTGTATATTGCCTTGGTTAGTACAGATGTTTTAACAATATTAATTCTTTCAACCTATAAGTGTGGAATGCTTTTCTATTTATTTTCATCTTCAATTTCTTTCATCAATATTTGATAGTTTTCAGAGTACAGATTTTTCACCTCTTTGCTTAAATTTATTCCTAAGTTTTTTATTCTTTTTGATACTATTGTAAATGAGATTGTTTTCTTAATTTTTCTCTGATAATTCACTGTTCGTGTGTAGATATGCAACTGATTTTTGTATGTTGATTTTATATCATGCAACTTTACTGAGTTCATTGATTCTAATGGTCTTTTTGCTGAGTCTTAGGAGTTTTCTATATATAGATTATGCCATCTATGAACAAAGATCATTTTACTTATCCCTTTCTGATTTCTATGCCTTTTATGTCTCTTTCTTGTCTGATAGTTCTTGCTAGTATTCCAGTACTATATTGAATAGAAGTGGCCATTGTACTGAATCTTAGAGAAAATGTTTTTATTAGTTTTCCACACTATGCTATGTTGGAAATACCTGGGTATTTCCTGAGAAGAAAGGGGTAGAATTTATTATTAAAGTTTTATCTTAAAGGGTGTTCAGTTCTGAGCAACTTTGCTACTAGAAAATCTTCAGAACTTAGTCAAAATCAGGAAAATGGGAGTAATTCTTGAATATATCATAAAATTTGCCTCATTGCCTTTGTTGTTTTAAAAGAAAAAAAAATGAACTCCTTGCATTAAATGTTTTCCAGCAGATTAATTAAAATGGGGTCTTTTCCACTCTTGTTCCCTGAAGTCTCATCACAGGGACTGGCTCCAAATAAGTATTTTTTGAACAAATGAATGAATGAATAAATTTACTCATCAACATCTACCTTAAATCCTGGGATTTGCTATCTAAAAACAGAGTGGGAAGATGACAGTTCCCAAAACAAGTGTGGAGAACAAGATATAGCAGTGGGGTGGAACTCTTACATCACAAGTCAAAACTTCTTCAAAAGAAAGTGTATAATACAAATTCAAATAAGGAGTAAGGAATGAATGCTAGGAGTTTGCATACATTATGTATAGTATGAAGTCTGATCATTTCACCAAGACTCCAAACATACACATATACAGATAAAGACATATAGAGAAACACGCATATTCTTTTTTTTTCCCTAAGAGTACAGACTTACTGACCATATTGAGATGGTTGAGACCTGAGTTTATTCCTTAGCTATTTTACTTTTATTTTATTTTTTAAAAAGATTTTATTTATTGATTTAAGAAAAAGACAGATAAAGCACAAGCTGGGGGAGAGGCAGAGAGAGAGAGGGACAAGCAGACTCTCCATTGAATCTGGAGCCTGATGTGGAACTGGATCCCATGACCCCAGGATCACGACTTGAGGCCAAGTCAGACACTTAACCAACTGGCCACTCAAGTGCCCCTATAACTATTTTAATTAAATAATCCTAATCTATGAACTTCCCATTTAATGTTGCTTAAATGTATTCAGGTTAAACAAATCAAAACAAGTGATGGAATCATTTATTATAAAATAAAAGCAAATTTCTGTTGACTTCTGCAAACACCATATTGAAACCCTTACATATAGGGCTGAAGTTCAATAAAGAAGCACTTAGACTGAACATAGAACATTACAACCAAATATTTGGGGCTTATCTTTATGTCCAGGAACCAACTCTTTAATGAGGTATTTGTGAAAGGGAACTTGCTCAAAGTAGTCTATTTGTTTGCTTTTTCTAGATGCATTCCAATAGAATATTTACCCATTTTCTAATAATTTATTTTTCAGATATCAACATGTCCACTAGCAAATCAACTGATGGTACCATAGTATGTTCATTTGGCTTTCATCCATGTTATTTATTAACCAATTTATTTTTTTTCTGGCAACAATATACCCTACTGATTGAGAATGATTTGAATTAATTATAAAATTATTTATTGAATATATTAAAGTTTAAATCTAAAATATTAGCTAATAAAGCCAAGAATTATTTCCATATCAGTTAAAGGTAATGTTTAACCTTTAGCAAAATATAGCAAGTCATTTTTATTATTGTTAAAATGGGAGTGTGATACATATTGTGATGGAGAGTTTGTCCTTCTTACAATCAGTGAAACTTCAGTTAAATATCCTTATCCCTTATAATATGCCTTCTCATCGCCCTCATCAAACATCAAAACAAAGATTAAACTGAGTAGTAGTTTTATTTAAGAGTCTCTGAATGCATTTTTACCAATGGGAAGGCTTCAGTAAACAGATTTGTTTTCAAAATTACTTTTTTCTGGGAGCTATCAGCTATTTTCATAGGTATAATGATGGGGAAATTTCCTTGGCAACATCTCTGGGAATTTAGGTTATATTCATTGGTGTGCTTAGAATGTCACATCCAAATACTTGGGGCTTATATTTGTGTCCAGTAGTCAGCTCCTTAATGAGGTCTTTTTGAAAAGAGAACTTATTCAGAAATGTACCTCTTTGCTGAGAAAGAGACTAGTGACTTGTGTCAAAATAACAGTTTAATTATCTATATCCCTTGGGAGTTAATTATATATTCTTCTGTTCTCTATGAAATCTATCCTTATTTTTAACACAGAGTTTTAAAAATCTGACACAACCAAGGAATTAATTACATATTGCAGTGATGCTTAAGGCATGCTCAAAAACTGCCTCTTTCTCTTGAAAAGTAAAATAATAATAAAACAAAAAAAGCTTTTTTTTTTTAAACTAGAAAATACCTGGAACCCTGAAAAATAATTGGAAACATGTGGTTCAGAAGTGTGGAAAGATGTGACAATAGCACTACTGTATCATAGATTTTGGAACAAGCTGACAAAGTTTACACCCAAGACACAGTGTATACGTTAAAGGGAACCCACAATCTTTTGTTTGTAAAAATGGGAACAGAATACTCTTTTGAAGTACATATGTTGCCATTACAGCATATAAGAATTTGATTAACCATTTGCAATAAATTTGAAAACAGCAATCTGAAAGAAATCCCCTTTTAAAAAATATCAAAACTGCAAGATGCAAAAAGTCAGAAATGAAATGTCAAAACCACAAAACAAAATACAGTAAGAGTTGACAAAGCTCAGGAAAATATTGGAAGCAAAAAATGACCATAGGAATGAGGACAAACTTGACAGTTGTGAACAATAAACACCACAGGAAACAAAGAAAATGGGAAAGATTAGAATGGACAGAAAAAAAAAAAAACAACCACCAACTAAATAATTAGAGAAAAAATAATAGAGAAGCAAAAGAAGCAAAGGAGGCTAAAAATATATGTAATTGTATCCCCACACCCTCAAAATAAATAATAAATAATGGAACAGAACACTTTTGAAAGGTATAATTTAATAAAACAAATTCTTTCAGAAATAAACAAAGACAGGAATCCACAGATTTAAAGGAAATACTCTGACATATGTAGCAAAGTTTCTGAACATCAAAAATAAAGACATATTTGGGGGTCCCTGGGTGACTCAGTTGGTCAAATGACTGACTTTTAATTTTGGCTCAGGTCAAGATCTCAGGGTTGTGATACTGAACTCCACATCAGGCTCTGCTCTCAGTGCAATCTGCCTGGGATTCTCCCTCTTCCTCTGCCTGACCCTGCTCACTCTCTCTCTCTCTCTTTCCCTCTGTCTTTCAAATAAATAAGATCTTCTACAAAATAAATAAATAAATAAAATAAAGACATATTTGGCAACAAACAAGATATTAAGTTGCTCAAATGAGAAAAATATTCTCTATAGCTCCATTTTTTAGAATATTAAGAGAGATGTGCAAAGTACTTAAAGAAAAAAGAAAAGATTTCCCGAATTTTATACCCACCTAAACTGTCATTCAAATGTGAAAGAGACAAACCATTTAATTATATTTAAAAAAGAAATATAGAGACTATTGTTACACACCCATCTTGAAAGAGCATAGGACAAACTCAGTCAACTAAAGAAATGATTGAAAAAACTATACAGGAGTTCCCAATGAGCCCTGAATCTAGTTAACTACATACATTAGACTAAAACAAATGTAGGGATTAGAGAATATCATGTAAACGTAAGTTTCCAAATCACTATTTTGAAGAGATAAGGGATGGCCTTATAGGGGGTGATGTAAATATGCTAATTTAACTATTTTTAAAGCATTTTTTTACGTAGCTTCCATGCCCAACATTAAATTCAATGTGGGGCTTGAAATCACGGCCCTAAGATCAGGGTAAATTCCCAGTAGTGCAATTGCTGGGTCATAGGGTAGCTCTATTTTCAACTTTTTTTTTAAGATTTTATTTATTTATTTGACAGACAGACCACAAGTAGGCAGAAAGGAAGGCAGAGAGAATGGGGAGGGGGAGCAGAGAGCCTGATGTGGGGCTCAATCCCAGAAGCCTGGGATCATGACCTGAGCTGAAGGCAGAGGCTTTAACCCACTGAGCCACCCAGGTGCCCCTATTTTCAACTTCTTGAAGAACCTGCATACTGTTTTTCCAGAGTGACTGCACAAACTGCTTTCCCACCAACAGTGTAGGAGGGTTCCCCTTTCTCTCCCCTCATCAACATTTGTTGTTTGTTGACTTGTTAATTTTAGCCATTCTGACTGGTGTGAGGTGGTATCTCATTGTAGATTTGATTTGTATTTCCCTGATGCTGAGTGATGTTAGCACTTTCTCATGTGCCTATTGGCTATTTGGCTGTCTTCTTTGGGGAAATGTCTGTTCATGTATTCTGCCCTTTTCTTGATTGGATTATTTATTCTTTGGGTGTTGAGTTCAATAAGTTCTTTATAGATTTTGGATACTAACCCTTTATCTGATATGTCATTTGTGAATATCTTCTCCCGTTCTGTCAGTTGTCTTTTGGTTTTGTTGACTGTTTCCTTTGTTGTGCAAAAGCTTTTGATCCTAATGAAGTCCCAATAGTCCCTTTTTGCCTTTGCTTCCCTTGCCTTTGGTTATATTTCTAGGAAGAATTTGTTGTGCTTGAATTCGAAGATATTACTGCCTGTGTTCTCCTCAAGGATTTTGAAGGATTCCTGTCTCATATTGAGATCTTTCATCCATTTGGAGTCTATTTTTGTGTGTGATGTAAGAAAATGGTCCAGTTTCATTCTTCTGCATGTGGTTGTCCAATTTTCCCAACACCATTTGTTGAAGAGACTGTCTTTTTTCCATTGGCCATTCTTTCCTGCTTTGTCAAAGATTAGTTAACGATAGAGTTGAGGGTCCATTTCTGGGTGCTCTATTCTGTTCTGTTGACCTATGTGTCTGTTTTTATGCCAGTACCATGTTGTCTTGATGATTACAACTTTGTAACAGAGCTTGAAATCTGGAATTATGATGCCACCAACTTTGGCTTTCTTTTACAACATTCCTCTGGCTATTTGGGGACTTTTATGGTTTCACATAAATTTTAGGATTATTTGCTCCATTTCTTTGAAAAAAAAAAGGATGGGATTTTGATAGGGATTGAATTAAATGTGTAGATAGTTCTAGGTAGCATAGACATTTTCACAATATTTGTTCTTCCAATCCATGAGCATGGAACATTTTTCCATTTCTTTGTGTCTTCCTCAATTTCCTTCATGAGTACTTTATAGTTTTCCGAGTACAGATTTTTTGCTTCTTTGGTTAGGTTTATTCCCAGGTATCTTATGGCTTTGGGTGCAATTCTAAATGGGATTGACTCCTTAATTTCTCTTTCTTCTGTTTTGCTGTTGGTGTATAGAAAAACAACTGATTTCTGGGCATTGATTTTATATCCTGACACTTTACTGAATTCCTGTATGAGTTCTATCAGTTTTGGAGTGGAGTCTTCTGTGTTTTCCACATCAAGTATCATATCATCTGCAAAGAGTGAGAGTTTCACTTCTTCTTTGCTGATTCAGATGCCTTTTATTTCTTTTTATTTTCTGATTGCTGAGGCAAGGACTTATAATACTATGTTGAATAGTAGTGGTGATAGTGAACATCCCTGCTATGTTCCTGACTTTGGGAAAAACTCTCAGGTTTTCCCCACTGAGAATAATATTTGCTGTGGGTTTTTCATAGATGGCTTTGATTATATTGAGGTATGTATACTCTATCCCCACACTTTGAAGAGTTTTGATCAAGAAAGGATGCTGTACTTTGTCAAATGCTTTTTCTGCACCTATTGAGAGTATCATATGATTTCATTCTTTCTTTATTAATGTGTTGTTTCGCATTGATTGATTTGCTGATGTTGAACCAACCTTACAGCCCTGGAATAAATCCCACTTGGTCGTGGTGAATAATCCTTTTAATGTACTGTTGGGTCCTATTGGCTAGTGTTTTGGTGAACATTTTTGCATCCATGTTCATCAAGGATATTGATCTATAATTTTCCTTTTTCATGGGGTCCTTGCCTGGTTTTAGGATCAAGGTAATGCTGGCCTCATAAAACGAGTTTGGAAGTTTTCCTTCCATTTCAATTTTTGGGAATAGTTTCAGGAGAATAAGTATTAGTTCTTAAATGTTTGGTGGAATTTCCCTGGGAAGCCATCTGACCATGGGCTCTTGCTTGTTGGGAGATTTTTGATTACTGCTTCAATCTCTTTACTGGTTATGGGTCTGTTCAGGTTTCCTATTTCTTCCTGGTTCAGTTTTGGTAGTTTATATGTCTCTAGGAATGCATCCATTTCTTCCAAATTGTCAAATTTGCTAGTGTGTAGTTGCTTATAATATGGTCTTATAATTGTATTTCTTTGGTGTTGGTTGTGATCTCTCCTCTTTCATTCATGATTTTATTTATTTGGGAAGTTTTTCTTTTCTTTTTGATAAGTCTGGCCAGGGATTTATCATTCTTATTAATTCTTTCAAAAAATCAGCTCCTAGTTTTGTTAATCTGTTCTACTGTTCTTTGTGTTTCTATTTCATTGATTTCTGCTCTGATCTTTATTATTTCTCTTCCCCCTCTGGATTTAGGCTTTCTTTGCAGTCCTTTCTCTGACTCCTTTAGTTGTAGGGTTAGGTTATGTACTTAGACCTTTCTTGTTTCTTGAGAAAGGCTTGTATTGCTATATACTTTCCCCTTAGCACAGCCTTTGCTATGTTCCAAATATTTTGAACAGTTGTGTTTCATTTTCACTTGTTTCCATAATTATTTTTCAATTCTTCTTTAATTTCTTTGTTGACCCATTCATTCTTTAGTAGGATGCTCTTTAGCCTCTATGTATTTATGTATTTGAGTTCCTTCCAACTTTCCTCTTGGTTGGGTTCTAGTTTCAAAGCATTGTGGTCTGAAAATATGCAGGGAATGATCCCAATCTTTTGGTACCAGTTGAGACCTGATTTGATATATATCACCCAGGATGGGATCTATTCTAGAGAATATTCCATGTGCACTAGAGAAGAATGTGTATTCTGTTGCTTTGGGATGCAATGTTCTGAATATATCTGTAATGTCTATCTGGTCCAGTGTTGTCAGTTAAAGCCTTTAATTCCTTGTTGATATTTTGCTTAGATGATTTGTCCATTTCAGTTATGGGGTTGTTCAAGTCCCCTACTATTATTGTATTATTGTCAATGTGTTTCTTTGATTTTTTTTTTTTTTTATTAATTGGCTTATATAATTGGCTGCTCCCATGTCAGGGGCACAGATATTTACAATTGTTAGATATTCTTGTTGTACAGACCCTTTAAGTATGGTATAGTATCCTTCATTATCTCTGATTATAGTCTTTGGTTTAAAATCTAATTTATCTGATATAAAGATTGCCACCGCAGTTTTCTTTTGATGTCCATTATTATGGTAAGTTGTTTTCCACCCCCTCACTTTAAATCTGGAGGTGTCTTTCAGTCTAAAGTGAGTTTTTTGTAGGCAGCATATCAATGGCTGCTTTTTTTTATTTGTTTGGTTGGTTGTGAGGTTTTTTTGTGTTTTTGTTTTGTTTTGCTTTGTTTTGTTTTGTTTTGTCCATTCTGATACACTGTGTCTTTTGATTGGGGCATTTAGCCCATATACATTCAGGGTACCTATTGAAAAATATGAATTTCGTGCCACTGTATTGCCTGTAAGGTGACTGTTACAGTAAATTTTCTCTGTTCCTTTCTGGTCTATGTTACTTTTAGGCTCTCTCTTTGCTTAGAAGACCCCTCTAAATATTTCCTGTAGGGCTGGTTTGGTGTTTGCAAATTCTCTTAACTTTTCTTTGTCCTGGAAGCTTTTTATCTCTCCTTCTATTTTCAATGACAGCCTAGCCAGATATAGTATTCTTGGCTGCATATTTTTCTCACTTAATGCTCTGAATATATCATGCCAGTCCTTTCTGGCCTGTCAAGTCTCTGTGGATAAGCCTGTTGCCAATCTAATATTTCTACCATTTTATGTCACAGACCTCTTGTCACTAGCTGCTTTCATGATTTTCTTTGTCATTAAGACTTACTTGTAAGCTTTACTATTAGATGATGGGGTGTGGACCTATTTTTATTGATTTTTAGAGAAGTTCTCTGTGTCTCCTGGATTTTGATGCTTATTCCCTTCACAAAATTAGGGAAATTCTCTGCTATAATTTTCTCCAATATACCTTCTCCCCCCTCTCTCTTTCTTCTTTTCTGGGATCCCAATTATTCTAATATTGTTTTATCTTGTGGTATTACTTATCTCTTGGATTCTCCCCTTGTGGTTCAATAGTTGTTTGTCTGTCTTCTGCTCAGCTTCTTTATTCTCCATCATTTGGTCTTCTACAACACTAATCCTCTCTTCTACCTTTCTTATCTTAGCAGTAAAAGTCTCCACTTTTTATTGCACCTCATTAATAGCTTTTTTAAATTTTCAACTTGGTTAGATATTAGTTCTTTTATTCCTCCAGAAAGGGATTTTATTTCTCCAGAAATGGATTCTCTAGTGTCTTCCATGTGTTTTTTCAAGCCCAGCTAGCACCTTGATAATTGTCATTCTGAACTCTAGTTCTGACATCTTACTAATGTCCATATTGATTAGGTACCTAGCTGTTAGTGCTGCCTCTTGTTCTTTTTTT